>NW_006768766.1:2335610-2467230 GCF_000204055.1 Melampsora larici-populina 98AG31 | reverse complement strand
TCTCACCACCATGAAGATGGAAGAATTATGGTATCTAGAGCCCCCCCCAGATGACAAAATTGGATTTTAGACCTACTTTGATAATACCACTTTTCTGTATCACCTCTCCATCACCTTTATATAAACACTCAAACCCACAAAACCACATTCAAAATCTCATCTGTGCACATAAAAACATCCCAAACTCCCTGAAGATGTAGGAAAAATGGTGTTTGGGGCTCCCACACATTGACCAATTTTGATTTGAGACCCAGTTTGATAGCAGCACTTTTGCATAATCTTCCTCCATCACCTTCATATCCACACTTATAATCTCAAATTATCATATTCAGCTGCCGCTCTGCCATAAAACACACACACACACCCTGATTATGTAGGAAATATGCTGATTGGAGCCCCCCCAGATGACAGAATTGAATTTCAAACCCACCTTCATAATACCACTTTTCCCTATTCCCTCTCCTTCCATCTGAAAAAGCCCAATACTGACACTACTTAATGGGACCAGGGATGCTTTTGAACAAACCACATTGGAATCAATTCCAACAAGTTCATAATTGTATTTGTAAGGTTGTAAGTGACCACTTATTAAGAGTTAAGTCTGCTATACTTTGATCTTCATCTTCATTAACTCTGATCATAAAAAAAGAGCGTGGTCCCTCTTCCTCCAGTTACTGAAAAAAGGACCTCAGTTGGTTAGCATGTTGTATGTATTGACACAAAAGGTTGTTTTAATCCAAAAAGAAAGTGTTGATGGATAGCTTGAGTGTCTATAATGTACCCATAGACGCTCAAGCTAATTTGATATAACCATAGGGGTTTTGTATGCTGTGCATAATCAAATGAATATCAAAGAAGGTGCTACCCGTTTGTATGTTTTGAGATGCAAACCAATTGGAATTCCACATTTGTCGAAATTGTCGTTCCTAGCTTGATCTGTCCAAACGAAAAGGTCACATCATCGGAAAAGCTCAAGCTGATATGAACTAGGGGTTTATGAACTGGTGTGAGAGGTATCAACTGGTGCTAGCACCGGCTGATATCTCTTTCAACAAATCCCTTACTTTTCGCTATCTCATCCCTCTCTTTCATTTTCCTTATGCCTTCAAAGGGTCGTTCTGTGAATTGTCTGACTGGCCCCCCTAAAAAAAAGAGAGCCTGTATTGTTCTACCTGGTTCAGAGGCAGCTCAACTTGTAGCCAAGAACGAGGCAAATGAGACCGAATGGGTTAAAAAACGTACCCAACAACTGAAAGATGCTCTAGCTAACCTTCCAACTCCGTCCACATCTGTAACAATGCAAAATGTTAGTCTAATTGATATATCAAACGCTGAACACAGGGAAAGCTCAGAAGACGATGAAGAACCCAACGACATTGACAACAATCTCATCTCGGACCAACTTCCTCATACCGAAGATGCTGAAGCGCCACCAAATACCACCACAACCTATACCGAATATGTTAAAGGAGCTTATTATAAATCAAAGCAACTGAGAGATGCAAGAAATTGGGCCAAGGTATTACCAGAAATGTACATGGCCTACATGACCTGTGCTCAACTTACTTCACGCTGGGGTGACAGCTCAGCGTGGAATATAGATCGAAACGAACAGTGTCACTGTGCGGCGAGTGACCTGAGGCATCGGAAGGTTGATACGGTCGACATCTTAGGTTTGTATATTCTTTCTATAGCGGGTTTAAGATAGTCCATACTTTCTTATTCGGATTCCTTACAATTATTCTTGAATTGAATGTTTTAGAACGCAAGCAGCTGGAGATTACATTTTGTAAATGTGTCCCTGATCAAGTTCGTCTCATTCGTATGGGATTCATCGGCGGCGCTCCGGTTCATCCTGAGGCGGCGTATTCGATTCGCCTACTGAGGCTACATCATCACATATGGAAGTATTGTACCGTACGTACACAAGGATTCTCGCTAGCTTTGGACGAATTCTTGGACGCACACAGTCCACTCATGCTGGTTGAGAAAACTAATGAGGTATGTACACTGAGTGAAAGAATGACTTACAATTTTAACTGAGGATATATTTCTTTCAAAATATTTCTTTCAGCCTCGCCTATGGAGACGTACTCTTTCTTTGGCCATTGATGCATTCAGACACATGCTGAGAATGGAAGAGGAGCTTACCATCCGAGCCTTACTGCTCACAGCCCTTCAAAGACTGGCCGATATATGTCCTCGGTGCTTTGGACCACTCCAAGAAAACGGCGAACCCGACGAAGCCGACTATGTAGTCTGCTGTGACGGCAACTTTCAGCATCGCCGACACAAAGCTGCTAGTAATGAGTCCGAGGAGAAAGAGGTATTGATACCATCTCTATTCATCCATCCAGATAAAGTAGCCAAGTGGGACCCGGGTCTTTCAAAGCAGGAACAGGAAAAGGAATATAAAGTATGTATTCAGATTGAATTTTAGTGAACAAGGTTGAGTTTTCTTTATTGCTGACATTCATTTTGGATAGGACCAGTGTACGTCTCAGCACACCGCTGCTGCAGATCACCGAGGTGCAAGTACTTGGAAGGGTTGCGATGAGTGCGGACTAATTGGGATGGCTTGTCGCCACGACCATGTCCTGACGTTTGTGAACGTGGTCAAAAGTGGAGAGAAGTAAGACAGTCTTACCTATCTATCATCTGCACTTGACTGATTATCTTTGATCCTTTCAATTTGTGCCAATATCAGGCAGTTCTTTGTGCTGGCTATGATTGACCAGTTGATTAAACAAACACGCGAAGTGGGCAAGCCTAACAAGCGTATTGCAATTCTATATGACATAGGATGTACACTTGAAAAAAGTATCTTGAAGGTATGTAGTCTATAACATGTTTTCTATATGTTTGAAATTAACAATCGATTTGTAATCTAGAACAAGATTTTTAAAGATGAGTGCGACCGACGTGAACTCAAGTTTGGAACGAGCGCGTTCCATGCCTTTGTACACCAGTGGTCCTGTCAGCTGCTCTATAATCCTCGTCTCAACAAGGGATGGGGGTTGTCTGATGGAGAGGGACTTGAACGGATATGGTCTGCCCTCTCCCCACTTATAAGTCCCAACAGATATGCGACCAAGCAGCATCGGTTTGATGCTTTGAATCTAAAGGCAAAACATTGCAATGAGATGTTACGCAAGAATGCTGGTTAGTAATCTTGTTCACGCGCTTCAGGTTTCAAAGAAATATGTTGCTGAATCATTTGTCTTATTCCAGTTCGATCTACGATGATGAAGTTGAAATCCACCGAGGCAACGTTGAATGCTTCTTTGAAAAGTCTGCAGAGGCTTCAGTCAAATAAAAGCGAATACACCGTGGGTTACTTTTCAGAACAATGGGAGCGCCAGAAGCGCTGCCAGCTTGAGGCAATGTCTGACGAGAGTGTAAAAAATCTTGAGGAGAAAATGAGTGAATTGCTCTACTTTGAAGAACAATTGAAACTTGCGCAGTAGGCTTATCTTTCATCCATTGTTGTGAAAGATAAGTTTGACTTTGTTTTTTGATTTTCTAGGACGGAGCTCTTGCAAAGACGACGGAAACGGCGCCGTCATCAGACAGAGGCCGAAAGGGATGCATTTCTGCAGTTACCGTCATTGATAGTGACTATCGAGAGTGCTATACACTCGGTTCTTGAAGATCTAGGTGGAGCTGAGTTTCAAGGTCTGAAAGATTTCAAATGTAAGATCTCTTTGCTTATAATACACCTCAGTCAATCGCTGACAGTTTGTTAACTTCATCAGGTTTAAAAGCAAGAGCTCTGGTACGGGTTCGAATGGCGAAAAAGAAGCTGTACGAGGCTAAGGTCGGTATCATCGTGGCACAGCAAAGGTGGGACAGGGGAGGATGGGGTGGGACCAATTTGATTGAATCATAACATTGAATCAAGCATCTTACATGAGGATCATCTTCGTTTTAGGTACAAAAAATCAACAAGGGCTAAAGAAGTTGATGACTAAGAAGCAAACAACTTTCAAGGCAAAGTTCGATACATTCAAGACACAGGTGGAGAAATACAATGCGATACACCCTATCAGCCACCTATCATGCCCTAGTCTAAATGAAGCTAAACAGTCGGATTTCGAGGATTCCTTTTGGAATGTAGGTCTACTCTTGCATCCCTTGGAGAAGTGGGCGAATGATCCCGGAACGAAGGAAGGAATCTCCGCGTTCCTCAAATATCGAAGCGCTACTGAAGAACTTCGACGGATCGGCAGGGAAACCCAGCAGATGGTGCTGGCAGCTCTCGAAACAGAAAGCAAGCTGGATGGCTTATTTGCTCGCTGTAATGGTGGTAAGATTTCATATTCTCCTTTTGACTACAAGATTAAAATTCATTCTAATGCTTGACCAATTGATGTACATATAGACTGGGATGCGAATGAAGGGAAAGATTTGATTGATATGGTCCGGCCGGGTCAGCGGATTTGCAAAGAGGTCTGGGAAGCCAATGTGACAGTATTGACGGCCCTGCACGAGAGTCTGCGACAAGCTTATTATCGTACTTGGATGGGGTGGGATTCAAATATCGCCGGTCTTCTTCGAAAAACGGTTGGACACACCCAAATGACAGTTGATGCGAGTGAAGAGCTGATTGTAAGCTGGAAGGCGTTGATGGGAAGAGGTAGAGATACCTGGGATAGAATTGTGAAGGCGCGTAATGTACAAGCAAGTGGGCTTGATGATCTATAAGTTGTGGAGCAAACATTGCTTGTTGATGATGATTTTGAAGAAGACGCTGGTCAGCCGAACGAAGATTTCATTGTAGATGATAGTGACGACAAGAGTTGTAATTAAATACATTACCATGTGCTGTCGTTCTGTTGTGTTGAAATGTGAGACCAATCGTGCGAGCCTCACTGTAAGGTCATTGATTCCATTATAAAGTAATCCATTGTTTGTACATATGAAATGTTTGATGGACTTCGATACAATGGAGTCAATGACTTTACAGTCAAGAACTCAGACCAATCAAACAACTGAGATTTGGCAGTGGAAGGTGGATTGATGCAGTGTGATTTGAATGATGCTAGCTAAGCTGATAGGTGTGATCAAGATCGAAAGTGATTTCATTGAATGTAAGGATTCTGAGTTGAGTGATGTGAGTGGTGGTGGTGGTTGGTTTGAGGAATCCAAGAAAGTACTCAAGGTGGTTGGGTGTTGGTGTTGGGTTGAACCGCGAAGTGTTTATCGCAAGAGTTTGATTCATGAGATAGGTAATATTGGGAGAAGTCGAATCGAAATTTAAGAAATGTTGAGAGGGTATGGGTGAATGAGTAGGTTACTTGTATGTAGATCAGGGTTGTTGTTGTACATACATGACGAGTACGAGGGCCCAGCCGGTTTGACTCAGCAGTAAGGAGGTAAGGACTTGTCTATGGACACGTCTGGGGCTGTAGACGCGTCCGAATAGGTCTTTGTAAGGAGATGTGTGAGAAAAGAGAGTCTTGAGACACGTCCTGCTTGTCCTTGAGTCTATAAGGGAAGAGACGGGCTTTACCCGCCAGGAATTACACGTTTTCCCTCGGGTATTACCCTAAGGGTCAGGTAGCCACAGGTGACTTGGACGATGTTATAAATTTTACGTAAAATAATTTTAAAACGGACTCCCTTTTTATGTTTCCCGTTTTAAAATTAGCGTAAACTTACGCTTATAAAAAGTATCCGGTCAACCTTTTGACCTTTTCAATGATGGTATCGCCCACTTCATCAAACATGAGATCAGTCAAGAAGGCCATCTTGTCATTGTCTTCGAAGGGAATGTTGCCAAAGCTTGGAGCGATTGGGTCACCACTTCGATTCTTTTTACGACCATAATCATCCAACATGCTTGCTTTTTACAAACGGTCAAGTTTAAAGTTTTACAGTGTCGTATAAAACTTGACCGAATTTTTAAAAAATCATATAAAAGATTTAAACTTGAAACCCCTTATTAGGGGGTGTCAAGTTCAATTTTTTTACGGCAAAAACCGTAAAATAATTTCCTGTCGTAGCATAAATTTACGTAAATTTTACGAAAACGGGAAAGTTTTTATGAATCCCGTTCTTGTAAAAATGTAAACATGTAAGTTTACAACCCAAATTTGAAGACCTCACCTGGGCTGTTTCACTCTCGGAAAAAGGTGGACTAGAGAGTGGATGCAAGGACAACCTTGCATCCTGTTACCAACAGTTTTCTCCTTGCCAAGCGGATAATCAAGGCAAAAAAGCCAAAAAGTCTTGATCATGGCCTACAAGTGATCATAAAAACTCGGCAAAGTTTTTTTACAGTCAAAATGTAAAAACTTTCCCGTGTTTAATTTTTTTTGATGTAAAAATTTGAACTTGACACCCCTTATTCAACTTGAAACCCCCTAGTATAGGAGTTGATGAGCGTAATTTTTAGAGCATGTCATTAAGCTCACCCGATAAGGGTGATCATGAAGAATATGTCACAACACTCATCCTGCACTACATACTTGATGTGGCCTGCTCCTGAGACATCTCGTCTTAATTGAAGCATTATTGCGGTTGTCGGTTTCAGCCTCGGCGGCTGGCCTGCCCGCCTCTGCCCGCCTCTGCTCTACATAGTAGTCTAATGTAAGCACTTGCCCGTTACATCGGTGTTGATCATTGAAGAATCAAGCTATGGATGACTCTAACGCTCATCAAACACTTGCGAACGAAGCCTTTTCAAAGTCCGGTGGTAAGACCTCTGCCTCACTTTGATCAATTCTGTTGTCTAATGCAGAACCCATCAATCTGAGTTGTAGAGACTGACTGTAACATTTCTACATTTGTCAAAATCTAGCTTCAGGTCTTTACGATCGAGCTAGACCAACTTATCCACTCCAATCTATCAATCGAATCCTCGCGCATTTGCCTGATCATGATGCTAATGTAGTTGAACTTGGAGCAGGAACTGGGATCTTCACTCGAGCAATCTTATCTAATGCCAAACCGGGACAAATCAAGAATTGGAATGCAATTGAGCCTGCTGTAAAGAGGATAACTGAAATCTTCTGATCATATGTGAACAAGCTTATTGATATGAACACTTTTTGCTTGCTTACAGGCTGGTATGAGAGAAAGTTTCATGCAATCGGTTAAAACATACTCTGCAGAAGGACCTTCAATTGGATGTGATCATGGTACTTTTGATTGCATGGAATCCATTCAATCAGAATTCGCTGATATGGTAACAGCTGCACAAGCATGGCATTGGACTGGATCAGATGCTGATTTTCAAGAGAAATGTGTAAAAGAAGTCTCAAGAGTTTTGAAGCCCAAGGGTTATTTTGTTTTGATTTGGTATGGTCCACTGAGGATTTTTGATTCTAGCCATTCCTTTTGTTTATCTATATTCTTGTACCCGTTCTAACCGAATTTGGTTCATTTCGATAGGAATCTCAAAGACCGGGAAGCCTGTGAATGGGCGGGGCGGATCAGGGATGCATACGAAGTTCACGAAGCTGGTACTCCCCAATATAGACTTGGTCTATGGAAAACTTTATTCCAAACCAAAACCTTCAAGGAATCTTTCAAGCTCTTACCACCTGATGAAATTCCTAACCAATTGAAATCGAATTCAAAGAAAAACGTAGATGATAGTATTGATGAATCTATACCTACTTTAACAGTCACTACTCAGACTCCTTTGACACTTGATGGTCTTCAAGCTAGGATCTTATCAAAGAGTTATATCACCGCATTGGATTCTGATGGTCAACAAAAAGTTAAGGATGAACTCAAATCTGTGTGGGATCATCATATTGTTGGAAACCCTGCTACAGAATGGATTGATGAGAAGACTGTCAAATTCCCTTATGTTACTCACTTATACGTCCTGCAAAAGCGGTGATTGGGCTATGTTTTTGTTTGTATTCCACAGCATTGTGGGAACGTCGTTTGTATATAAGTAGATCCTTGTTTCATTCTTGGATGTCTAATGAGTTATTACGCTTGTTGAAAATAGTATGCTACATAAGTGTTTGAGAAGCCACCTTCAGATACGATGTGAATGGGAGATGCTGGACTGTTATATCATGCTACCAGGATATACAGCTGCATAAGATTTGTCTTCTTTACCCTGACGTCATAGTTTTCTTTCTGTTTACCGTCTTTGAAAACATGAGTCATGACGTCATGATAGTTTACCACTTCTGTTTGAACCTTTCAGTTTCATCAGGTTTCATCTCTGTATTCATCCGTTTAAAATTCTCTCATTGAGTTTACCTTATGCTTTCTTTTGAAGGCCTATTCGACAAAAACTCAAACTCAAACCCACATGAAACCAACATATATTGATCCGATTTGAGCACCAGAAGGAAGCAATTGACTGAGATATACAATTAAAAGTCTCCTTCGAGCTCAGCAGGATCTTGAACGATATTTCCTTCTCATCGCCTAAAGCAATTGCTCAAGAGTCAAGTGGGAATCAATTTGGAAAAAATCTGCATATCCCACCTTGTCTTGGCCTCGAGTGCACTATTGATTATACCTTATGATTGCCAACTATCTCCGACATCAAACTATAGATCCAAGGCTCGGAAGTGATTGGTCATGATCTATTTCATTCAAAGATTCTCGTTTCAGTCTCAGAAAGCCGAGTGATACCGTTACGTGAGATCTATATTGTGACGAGATCAACTCGGGTATCGCCATCTAGCATACCATCCTTGAGACTTTGAGAGACTACGGATTGCATACATGCATTGGCTTCCTAGAGTCAGCTGACCGTGACGAGCCGATAATGGTCACAAATTTCTAAGCAAATATCGCATAGCGGGGCTTCAAGTCGGCCAAAAAGTGCCTAAAGTCTTATGCCCTTTGTCCTCACAGCCCTTCAAGATTTATTTTTCCAAAACCAAATTGCTAGGAATATGCTTCTCGGGTGGGGCTTTCTGAAGCGTAGCGTCTTGATGTAAGGACAGTTGTATCTTAGGCATTTTTTGAACCCCGATTACCTTGACCGTATCACACTCCGATATCGGATGACAATCTCCTTCTAATCGATGCATCTGAGCTGAGAAGACTCCTATCCTGACCGCTTTATCTTCACGAGATCAGAGAACTCAATACGTTTTAAGAGATTCTCTTGGCACACGTGAAACGAAAGACTAGAAATTAACATCAATCAAGCACAGGGAAAACTTCACAGCCTCAATCACCTTGATAAATATGCAAAGATATGAAAGTATATTTTGTCAGGCAGGTCATCCAGGTCAAACGACGTGGAGGGAGCAGCACAAAATATACGTTGCTGCACCACGTTATGACTCGAAGCTAATCAGTCACTCTAAGCTCACGCTGAGGGCAAATGCGACTGAGCTCTATCAATCGAAATGCATTTGATGGAGATTGGGACGAGTGGGAGTCAGTGAACAAGTCTCAAAGATTGACTCGTGACTATAGATATTCCCCCTATCGAGCTGGTCGAACAGATCCTCTTGAATAATGTCAACTTTGATATTTTTTGGACATCTAAATTCTGATAAACAGGTCTTCGAAGTTGATACGCCGTGACCATAAATCAGATACCAACTTTTTGGTCGACATCCAGCTCAATGATTTACGAGATCAATTGCTGAAATGAATTCATCATCTCTTAGACTTCACTAGAGCCAAGCTCCCTCCTTTGGAGGAACTTTTATGGCATTCCAACTGTCCATTCAAACTTCCATTAACCAAATTCACCATGTACGGTATGAGTCAGGATCCCCCCACTTCCTCACGCTCATCGGACTATCGGACTTAGGTAGGCATCAAGCACGCCTTTGGCACTTCTCAAGCCCATCCTAGCACATCTTCAAAGGTTTCTTTCATACCGCCAGCATGTGACTCTAAAGCGCCATTTTTGCTTTCGGCTTTCCTTTGATGACTAAATTCCTTAGAAAGCTGACCTCGGCGTGACACCGCTCAATCTTAAACGCCTCAATATTTTTGTACGCATTCTCTTGAGATTGTTGATCTTCTTTGCGGGGGTTCAGACGGGGTCTAACTTACTGATCCAAGCTTTCACCGCTGTGAGGCTGAGGTAGAATAATACTTGAGATATGAACTTCAATAGACTTCCATTATTCAAATTTATCAAACCTTTTCACGTTTTAAAATTAGAAAATGACGTTTGGTCTAAATTCAAGGTCCTTATCGGGGAAACTTCGATCACATATGTTGAAGAGAATCGATGATCTTAGATTTTTTCTGGAACCTATCAGGCTGAGTTGGGTTGACGAGGGCTGATGCAATCGTAGGTCGGGCCAGGGTATCAGTAAACACTAGACTCAGTGGCTCAAGTCACACTCCATCACCTCGGTGTTTGGTCGATCTTCTTTTTCTGTCTTTTCTCTTCTCTTCTCATTTTGACTTCCTTTGACTGTGCACTGGTGACTGTGATACCGTTTCTAAAGGATTTTGAAATCAGAAATGTATCCAACATCGCATTGGACTTACTTCTTCTTCCACCAATGCTTCTCATTGAAAACAATTCATGCATACATGGGAGTAGACTCGTTTTTTTCGAGTCCAAACCTGCAATTTTCGGGTTTCACTCCACACTCCACTCGCATCTCTAACTTCAATCGAAACACTTTTACGCAAGAGAGACAAAGTCCAACTTATCATCTAATTAGCGATATGACCTCATCTTTTCAAACCCATCCTCCACTCATACAGCTTGGTTTTTTTTTCTTGCCCAATGCCCGAAGAAGCTCAAGCATTGCTTCGGACAGAGTTTAATAAGCTCCTCTGACCTTTCTTTCTTCTGTAAGGGGAAAAAGGGTCACACGAATTAAATCTTTGTGAAATTGTTTTAAAATGCCATTCATCGGGGTTTGTCCTGCCATATCTTAGTTTGAAGTTTTACGAAGCGGAAAATTCGGAGCCGCATTCACGTTTTGATAAGTTGTTAAAACAAATTAGTTTAAATAAGCAATAAAGCTTTTCTTCACTCATCCTTCTCCTTCTCTCATTGCACACAAATTCTGTATCAAACCTTTTCAAATCTATCATAAGCTTCCATCTCCTTCCGGAACTTGATCATTCGAAGAAGTCTTTCAAACACAGATCATGCTTGAACCCATATTGAAAAGTCCCTTCAATCTGTCATTCTCATATAATATTCTAATTGAAAACACCTGGTTGCATTTGATCATCCTGGTCACATTGAGCTCAGTCAGTTCAAATTTTAAACATCACCAAGCTTATTTCCACCTATGATGTCTTACATCTTCACAGTTCTACGTCTAACTGATGCTTTGATTTTAATTCCTGTTATTTGTTGTTTGAAATGTCTTAAAATAGGCTACTCATGCAGTTCTCAGACGTCATGAGCCAACATTTTCGTCTTACATTTATACGCTTGGAATCTCTCTGACGATTCTGACGTTGATTTTCAAAAGTTTCTTAATAGCCTTCGAACTGATTTCTTTCCTAAACCTCTTGCTTGGAATTCAAATCTTGTTATATCGTCAATTTTGGCATGATTTAAAAAACTTTCCTGGACCAAAGTTAGCAGCTATAAGTCAATTTTGGTTACTTAGGGAAGCTTATCTTGGTAGAACTCGATTCACCATGAAAGAAGTTGGGGATCAATATGGAGATTGGGTAAGAATTGGTAAGTGGGTTTTCCACTTTGGATTTATCATTCATCATCTTCTTTACGTTGAATTATGTTTTATGTTTAGGTCCTAATGAGCTCTATACGGTAAGCTTAAATGCCTTATGGACCATCATGGGTCCCAAAGGATGGAGTAAAGGGGTATCTTATGATTCCGGAATCACAAAAGACAAACAAGGCGGAGATAGTGTTCTGACTCTAAAGACTTGTTGAGTATCATTGATATTACATTCCAAAAAAACTTCTCAAAACAGAATCAATCTGATTTTGAATACCCTCTTCGACAATGTGTTGTTGACAATTCTTCGAAATCAAACTGCACACTTGCATCTGTTTGTTGTTGAAATTCTAGTGCCCGACCATGCTACTAGGCGTAGAATGTCAGTATCTTCTTTCCTTATCTTTGTAGTGATGTTGAACATGAGTCTTAATTCGAGATGCTTGGCTTTAATCAATTTTCTTGCTTCTCGCCTTTCTGATTATATCTTTGATCATATCACATAGCTGGGATAAAGCTTTCACACCTAAAGCTATTCATTCTTACTTACCTGCAATCGAAGCTCGAATGGATCAATTATTAGGAGTATTGGATCAACATGCATTGGATGAAACCCCGGTGGATCTGTGCTTGCAGCTTGGTTACTTTGTTTATGATTGTTAGTACAGTTTCTTTTCACTTTCCTTCATCCTTTACAAGAACTTGAGACTCGGATTTAATTAATGCATATATAACCCAAAACTGATGAATGTCATATATATTCTCTCTCCATGTCTTATAACGTAATGGTCACCAAAAGTTATGACTGATATGGCATTCGGAGGTTAGTTAGTTTCCAAAGTTGATATCTAAAAAATCAATCGAATGATAAGTTAAAGAACCCCCGTTTGACTATAACCCTAAACTCTCAATCAAAGACGGAACAAGCTTACTCATCAATCAACATGATGAACATGGGATTTTAAGTCATATGGGCAGAGTAGTTCAACAAGTTGGAATCCTTAGAAATGTACCATGGTTAACTTCATTAGTCAATCAACTTCCAAATCAAAAGATCAAACAACAAGATCAATTTAGAGAATTCACTAAATCTATGTTCTTACGTCGTTATAAACAAGGATTAGCTACTGAACTTGATGTTTTTCATTATCTTGTGAGTTTTTAAGATCTATCAAACATTATCCTACAAAAAAAGAATTGGAATAAAGTAGACGAAGACACTGACCACTTTTTTGGGTCTGGCGGGTGTTTAAAAAATTTGAAGTTGGGAGAAGATTCAGAAACAGGTACTAAGCTCAGTTTTTCTGAACTCGTGGCAGATTCCACTTTAGTGATAATGTAAGTTTGAATACCGTTGGAAACAATATGATCAATGAATAGAAAAGATTGAATGAGTTTTCAAAAAAAACGCAAGTTTCAAAAAAACTGATAGATTTCATCATTTCTTTTACTATTCAATTTGATCAGCGCAGGAGCAGATACAACGAGAACGGTCATGGTGGCTCTATTTCTATACCTCCTTCGATCCCCAAAGCACATGGAAAGACTCCAAGGTGAACTATCAAAAGCAACAGACCTAAGTTCCACAAGTTTATCAAAAATATCATATTTAGATGCATGTATAAAAGAAGCCATGAGATTACAACCACCCTCACCAGCAAACATTCAAAGAATTACACCAGATGAAGGTATGATGATCGATGGAATCTTTATACCAGGTGGTACTAAAGTTAGAATGAGTAATTGGGCAATGCAACGTGATTCACGTTATTTCGAATCACCTGAATCCTTTTGGCCTGAACGTTGGATTGAAACTCCTTCAATTGCTAATCCACATAATCCAAAAGCATTTTTTCCTTTTATGATCGGACCTGGAACTTGTGTTGCAAAAAATTTAGCTATGGTGGAAATGCGTTTGGTGAGTATAATCTTTTCTCTCATATCAAAAGATTAAGATTTAATGAAAACTGACTCAAACAATCTCTTCATGTTTACGTTTGATTGCAGGTGATAGCTCATATTTTAATCAATTATAATCTTGAATTCGCTCCTGGTTTTGATGATATTGGATTTGAAAAATCTTGGACAGATGCTTATCTTTTATTAATCGAATCCCCTTTTTTGATCAAACTTAAATCAAAAAATGTTTGAAATCCTTAGAAACCCACCCATTCACTTTTCTTATTGAAATTTTCAAAGCAAACCTCATTTCAATTCCAATTTAAATCTTAACTACTTTTTTTATTTAAATTTTTGGTCAATTTTGACATTCTTGTTCTTCAAAACTTGTCATCAATCCTGTTTGTAACGTTTTTCATCTTTCAGAGAAGATTAGGATTTGAAATTCTTTACTTATGGATGAGCATCAAAACCAACTTTATTAAAAAAATTGAGATGTATTTTATGGTATTTTTGGTTATCATTTAAAATCAGGTATCAAATACATTATATATAAATTATCAGATTAGATTGAAATAAAACAAGGAGGATTTCAGACATTATACGGAAACCTTATTGGAATTATTGATTGACATTGATAAAAAAATACAATCCAAAGAAAATGAAATTGAGAAAAAAGAAGAAAACTTGAATGATATACTTTCAAAAACAATCATCAATCAAATCAACCAAAATCTAAACGTCTTGCTAATTTTCTCGTTCGATCATCATCATCAAGTACCATAGGTTCACCAGCTCCCACATTCGCACCTTTCCTTTTCTTAGCTGTCATTCCAGTGGTATTATCTTGTGGCGCAATTGGACGAGGAACAAGTGCTCCTTTTGGTTTTGGTAATCTACTTGGTTCAGTTGGATAAGGTTTAGATAAAAAATAATCATGTTTAAGAGCCTAAAGCGAAATAAATACAAACTTATCAGTTTACTAGGCAACCAGTTTTGGAAGATTTTGAGCATTTACTTGACGTGAGGTGATTCGTTTACGTGGATCATAGGTTAGACATTTTTCCAAAAATTGGATTGCGTCATCTCCTGCTGCACTAAAAAGTAATTCTAACGGTTGTTTCGGTTGACGAGGAAATTCAAGATAATCTGCTAAACGTTTATGACCCTATAATATCCAAGAGATCGAAATATCAATAACCCTATTCGAAGCTTTTGTTTAAATAACAAACATTGGCAGACAGAAAGAAACTTAACTGGCCATTCCTGTTCAGTTGGAGTCCCAAGTGCTTTAAAGATTGTATTTAATTGATCGAAATCACTTTCACCAACTAAATAAGGAGTCCTCAACATTAATTCGGCAAAGATACAACCTGCTGCCCAAATATCAACTCCTGCAGAATAAGCACGTGCACCATAAAGCAATTCGGGTGGTCTATACCATCTAAAACCACCCAAACAAATTCAATCAGTCTGAAATTAAGATTTAAAGAATTTGGAAAGTTGAAAGATTAAACGAACCTTGTTACTACTTGACACGTCATTCTTGTTCCTGGATCAGCATACTCACGAGCTAATCCGAAATCAGCAATTTTAAGTGTACCATCAGATGCGATCAAAAGATTGTTGGGTTTCATATCCTACAAGAAAATCCCATCATAATCAGATTCAAAACCTCAAAAAGGCTTTTTCAAGAAATGATGATTGACTTACACGATGTAAAATCCAATTCTGATGACAAAAATCAAGACCTTTGATGGTCATATACATCCAACTTTTGATATCTGATGCTTGAAAAACTAAACTACGATCTTTGATGACTGCTTCTAAATCGGTATCTAAGAATTCTAATACTAAATTAAGATTTGATTTTGATGAAAAGACATCTAATAACTATTTTGAATAAAAAAAAAAGGAAAGATCAGAAGGGTGGTTTCTTTTTCTAGAGATTGATTGGAATTATTACTTACTCCGATCACATTTGGATGACTTAATTCTTGTAAAAATTTAACTTCTCTTATTGCTGACATATCTAATCCATCTTTAAATTGACCTGCCTATTCCCAACCCAAACCAAAAAAAAAACCAAAATCAGTATGCATTCTCTAGAGATCGATCTCATGAATTTTAGAAAGCCGAATGTAAAAAGTTTTCTTAGATAGTTACTTTGATTTTCTTAATAGCCACTTTTCTACCCGTTTTCTTTTCATGTCCTTCGTAAACACTTGCATAAGTACCTTCACCAATCTTTTTTTCTTTTGTATAACTTTGTTGAATTCTCAAGTTAGCTAATTCGGCTGCTTCCATGTTTTTGTTTTTTCTGATTCGATTTTCTGAAGTGATTGCTTGGGTGGTTTGGATGGTTCGTGAAGATAAGGAAAGGCCTTTTTACATTTTCTTGATGATTGAGTGTTGTTGTGTTCGGTTTGTATTTGCCGAATGGTTTTGTTTTGAAAATTCAAATTTAACTGTATGTACACGCTACTACAGCTACTACACCGTCACGGTACTGGGAACTTGGAAGTCAGGTAGACCACCAACGCCAAAAATATCCGCAACAAGAACAACCAACATCAACCACGACAATACTCAGCAGAACAATCAATCAAAATGGATATCGACTTTGATGATCTCGTCACTAAACAACTCGATCCAAATGATCCATCCAATTCACGTCTACAAGCAGACCATGCGAACCTACTTAGCTCACTCGATCGCGCCACCCGATCACGTCAATTAGCCGTCCCAACCAATGAAGTAGCAATCCGAGTGAGACTACGAGAACTCGGAGAACCTATGACATTATTTGGAGAAAGACCTGAAGATAGAAGAGATCGACTAAGATATGTTTTAAGTCAGATTGCAGAAGCAAAAGGATGGGAATTAGAAAAAGATGGAATGGAAGAAGATGAAAATAAAGATGAAGAGGAAGATGAAGATGAAGATGAAGAATTTTATACCGAAGGAACTGATGAACTTTTAATGTCTAGAAGGTTTATTGCTGATTTTAGTTTAGCTAATGCTCGTAAACGGATTATTAGACAAAAATTAGAAGCTAATTTACCTTTAAATAGAATCATGTCAACCAGAAAAGCCGTTTATGCAGAATTAAAGGTATGGTGATTGAACTAAGATGACTCAGTTTGAGCTTTGAGGCTAACTTTTTGGAAATTCTATATTTATTAGACTTATACTAATCTCGGTTCTCAAGTGGGTGACGAACGTCCAATCTCGATGGTCAGATTTTCTCCAAATTCAAAATTATTAGCTACTGGATCTTGGACTGGTACAGCAAAAGTTTGGAATATACCAAGTTGTACACCCTATGCAGATGAAAAGGATAGTAAGAGTGTCTTTAAAGGTTAGTCATATCTTTCTATGGATCCTCCAAAGATTTACTTTTGGTTTCAATCGGTTCAACTCTATTCCTACCAGTCACGATTCCCATATATATCGCTCCTTTACGAAGAGATCACCTTTGTTGTAGATCTTTCAATATCAATCTTGTTTTTTTTATTCTTTTCTATTCAAAAGGACTCTTGAAAAGATCCATGGCTTAACCTCTTTTTATCGTCAACTCTCTCTCTCTCTCTGATCACTGTCGCCGTCAACAGAGACTGACTAAACTATCACCCAAGGATGATCAACGTCGATACTCGGACTGACGTCGTCTGCGCTATTTCAATCATCCTTTTGCTTTCTCTTTACATCTATTACGCGCCTTGTGCATCTTAATCTTCCGAATATGATCTCGGCGATTTGGCATGACTCAGGTCATTCTGATCGAATCGGTGGATTGGCTTGGCATCCGGAAGCTACTATTGGGCAATCAACTTCAAGTCTAAATATGGTCACAGGTGGTGCAGATTCAAAAGTTCAATTATGGTCACTTACTTCGTACGTTTCACTCTATTGAAATCCAATCAGATCCAATAAACTTGTATAAAATTTAAAAGTGATCATGATTCTAATGTAGGTGTACCTAAACTTTTTCTAGAGAAAAGCCATTAAGGACATTAGAAGGACATGGAGGACGAGTTTGTAGAGTAGCCTTTCATCCAGCTGGACGTCATGTTGCTTCTGCTTCTTTTGATACTACTTGGCGTTTATGGGATGCAGAAACAGGTACCGAATTGTTAACACAAGAGGGACATTCAAGAGAAGTTTATAGTTTAGAATTCCAATCAGATGGAGCTTTACTTTGTTCAGGTGGTTTAGATGCTATCGGTAGAGTTTGGGATTTAAGGAGTGGAAAAACTGTGATGGTATTAGATGGACATGTAAAAGATATTCTTGCAATTGATTTTTCTCCTAACGGGTAAGATTTTATTAACCCACACAAATAAAAAATGATGAATTCTGAACTGATGTGTTAATAATCTTTTGGAATGAATAGTCATCAAATTGCAACAGGATCAAATGATGATAATATAAGAATTTGGGATATAAGATCATTAAAAGCAATTTATACGATACCAGCACATCTTTCATCAGTTTCAGATGTAAGATTTTTTAAAGTAACACCTAATTCGAATTTCAAATTTCCATTTACATTAGATTTGGATTCTAAAGAAAAAGATGCTAAAAAATCTGCAGCCAATTATTTGACTGGTAAAACTTTAAAACAAGAAGAAGAAGAAAAAGAAGAATTAGATAGAAGGGTTTTAGAAGGAAAAGGTGAGGGTGGTAAAGTTGAAGAAGAAGTTGAAGTTCCACTCAGTGGAATGTATTTGGCCAGTTGTGGTTATGATGGATATGTTAAACTTTGGTCTGCTGATGATTGGCAATTAGTTAAAGCTTTGTCTAGTGAAGCTGGTGGAAAAGTCATGAGTGTAGATATTGCTAGAGGTAAGCATTTTCTACTCTTTGGGTTGAAGTTTTCAATATTTGTTTCCATTGAGAAATTAACGATTTTTTCTTTTTGGAACTTGAAATCTAGATGGAAAATTCATGGCATCTGGAGAATGGACTAGAACATTTAAACTTTGGTCTGCTGAAAATGTAATACTTTGATTTGAGTTTTGTTTTATGAAAAGAATAGATTCAAAAAAATGCATATTGAAAGATGAAAGATGTGTTATTTTAATGGAAGTGCAATTGAAATGATTTGAAGATGTTGAGACATTAGCTTTTTTTGATAAGTCTCTTCCAGTGTGTACTGATTGCCAAAATAATCAGTTAACCTTTTTCCCTTCCAGGGGTTTGTCTTGAGCTGAAGTTTGTAATATGAGATGCTTAAATCCAAAGTTATTTTTTCTAAAGTGTGAGCAAGAACCTCTTTTAGATCATCATGTACTTTGAAAATTTTATTTGGGTGTGAGAGTGAGTCATTCTTCAAAGGTCTCTTTTTATGTGCTAAAGCAAGAAATCTACCAATCTACCCTGATGTAGTAAACTCCTTCCCGCCAGCCTGAGGAACAGATGAAGGACTTTGTTAAGATCAACTTATCCTTCTTGGCGTGGTAATTCAAAGATTGTGGTTTGCATCTACAGCAATACCTGTGGGTGTTTTTGTTGAATGAATATTGATAATCGCACTAAATGAGACCCCGGATTGGTAACTTGAAGATTGAGAGACAAAAACAAACATGACCAAAAACAAGTGAAGAAAAGATGCAAGGCAGATTGAGAGTCAGACTAGACCACATGCGGAAGCTTTGAACAACAATTTCAAAAAGCACTTTGCTAGCTAAAAAAAGAGAAGAAAGGACACAACCAACACCCCTCCCTGATCTCAAAGTGCACAACACCAAATCATCACTTCCACCTTTGCCCATTACACATTGCAAAACCACAGTCACATGTGATGGACTTTACCAAATTTTGATAAACCTATCACATCAACTCTCATGATTTGCCAACTTGTATTATTCAGTGAGTTGGTGGATCAATGGGGTATCCAATTTGTGCACCTGATCTCTTGAACCACTGGTTCACAAGACGCTGCACCCATTCCTTTGTTAATTTACCATTGTCTAAAATGAAATTTATGTAATCCTCCAGATGGAGATCATCAGACCAAATACTTGCCTTGAATTTCTTTTTGTTAGACTGCTTAAGTACAGCTGTTGGATCATTCATTGTGTGGTATCTCCACAACTTAATGATATCCTCTAGAAATTCCCAACCACTTCTACAAATAGAGATCCATACAGTGTCTACTTGGTCCTGATATGTGAGCCATAAGTTTGCAAGGAATGATGGTAGAATCTCTCTTTGCATTATTCTTATTGAATTAACAAGTTGACCTCTCAATGATCCCAAGTGTAAACCTGTAGAAAAGTCTTCTGCGCTAGTCAAGTCTTGGGGTGGGTTTAGAAGTGCTTGAATGATATTTTTTTGGGATTGATCAAAGAAGTCTGTGATTCTTTCCAGAAGGCTGTTGGGTATTTGAATTTCCCACATTCCAATATTTATAAGGAAATTCACATATTTATCCTTCAGTACAGGTAAAATCCTCTGATTGTAATTCCAAGAGTTTTAGTGGGTTCTGATGCTGTGATGATATTTTGTAAGTTTTGTGAGGATTCTCCTTTCGCATCTTGCCAGATCTTTTGATTTGAATTGTGAATTGCCTTGCCATCCTCAGCATCAGTTTCCAAATTTAGTGGAGATGTATCCCAATTGTTGTCTTGCATAAGATAGTTCTCAATGGATTCAAGGTGAGCTTGAAGTAAGCCTGTCTGAGGTGAACCATATTGATGTGAAGGTTGTTCTAGGTCTTTGAATTCATATTGCGCATGAATTGGTTGTTGAGGGGCAGACTGCATCAGATCTATCCATTCAAGATTCTCAGCATCCTCAGGTGTGAGTTTACCAGGGACAGTGATAGCAAGGACTACAAGGATAAAAAGTGTACAGAAGAGCAAGAACACAGGCTGATGAGCTTTCATGGTGCTTGTGAATGATGACCAGGAGCTTTAGACAAACGGGGAATACCAGAAATCTCTGACCCCATGTGTTTTTATATTGCAAAGCTTGGTACACATACAATTCTCAAAACATGAAACAATGGTGTTTTTTGTGTAACAGCTCACAGAGTTATTTTTGACTACTCAGCCTCAATGGTCAGGGTTTTTGATTGTGTTTAAGCTTTTGTACCTTATCTCAAAGCCTTTTTCCATAAGTTGTTTCAAACTTGTACAACCACTCCATTATGTGTTGGACATTGAGAAAAAATAATGAAGGTTTTTACTCACATTAAACTTTGAAATTTACCACTGAAAACCAACAAATACACCCCTTGCTGTTGTAAATCCAGTTAAAAACTGAATGGTGATTTTTTTCATTTTTCTCAATGTCCAACATATGATGGAATGATTGTATCTGAAGATTTCCAGAATAATTTCCTAAGAATAACTATGATCCCCTTGGTTCAGTCACATGTAGACCAGGCAAAACACAAAACAACATTTCTTTGTGTACCAAAAGGCTTACAGAGTTATTTGTACCTGCTCAAATTGAATGGTCAAGGTTTTTGTGTGTGTTTAAGCTTTTGTACCCTATCACAAAGCCTTTTCCTTGAGTTGTGCCAAACTTTCAGTTGAGAAGTTTCAGGATACTTTGTTAAGCTTAACTAAGCCCCTCTCCACATGCCCACGCCCGTGTTCTCAAAGAAAGGCATATGTCAGATTTGTGATTTTTGGCATAGCCTATAGGGCTTCCAAGATTAAGTTCCCGTACGTACTTTTTTCCAACTCCCCGGTGTGACCAGAAATGGTCCTATGTCTTATTTCAATGGCCTAAGAATGGCTGTATGGTTGTTGAATCAGATGTGGATAATGTTTTCTTGGAAAATTGGGACAGATGGGAAACCTAAAGAGTTTGTGGTACCAACATATGTAGAAAGGTTTGAAGAACAAGATAGAATAATTCTGGGACTTTTTGGAGAGGGGTAGAGGGGAAGTTGAAAAAGTTACTTAAGGGTACTTAATTCTTGGAAGTCCTCCACCAAATAAATTGCAAGCCTGCTGTATGCCCCTCTTTGAGGGTGTTCACATGGCCTTTTAGGGTGGTGTATGGCATGTATTGACCCTGCCTGGCCAAGCTTGCCCAAGGATATCTGGGAAGAAAGTAGTACACGCCCCGGGTCAGCTGAGCTTGTCCTGGGGAGCCCTAGAAGCCCTATCCTGGGCTCAGGCTCTGAGGGTGCCAGCCCTGACAATCTTGGTCTTATTCATTCAATACAGCTTCAAAGCTGGCCCTTTTTTCAAGGGATTTTGGCTAAATTGTATACAACACTAGCTGAACAGTACAAGTGAAGGGGCTAGTATACCTTAGAAGATCAGCCATCTAGTCAAAGTGTGGTGTGTTGTTGACCTGGTCTGCTTGAGAATGCAAGCATGTCTTTCCAGTGCCGTGCAATGCCCTGGGGCTGGCCATGTCACCTCAGGTTCAGGCTGTAGCCCTAGACCTCCCTAGATACCGTATGTGATTCTGAAATTCAACAAGGCCACAATACAATGCTTGGTCCATTTCTCCAACCTACTTAAAAAGTGGCCTCAAGGTTCTTTACATTCCTGCTTGGAACCTTTGAGTTGAAACCTGCTGATACACTTCCTTCAAAAAACATTGTTGAAAATCACACTCACATCCAGCAATGTTTCAAAAGATAGGGACACTCTCCAAAGTGAAGCCACCCTCCATATTGCAGGCTTGATACAAGTTGTAACTAGAGTTAGGATGGGGCATTTTTTTCCCAGAGACACTTTTACACAAAGTTCCAATGATATGAAGAAGGTTTTGTAATGAATTTTTAAAATCAAGTGTTTCTACTGATAAGTAAGTAGTGTACACATCTCCATGCCAAGGATCTACAACCAGTCAGTTTGAATGGTACCAAACCCCGGTACCACAACCTCCTCATGGATTTCAGCTGAACTAAATTGCTTTGATTGAGGGTTATGATGTTCTTGTTTCTTGTTTCTATCTCTTTGTTTCTGGTTTTGCTCAATATATCTGGCTTGATCCTGTCAAATGGATTGAAATTGATATGAACTAAGAAAATTCTCCAATTCCTAGCTCTATCTTCTACATTGCCGCGGTACCTTTGCAGCACATGAGTGAATCCAAACACTCGGAGAGGATTGTACAAATACATAGGTCTTTTGAGCTATGATTTGATTAAATTGAATTTGAGAGATGGAGAGAGTAGGAGAGAGGAGGAGAGAGTCAATATAGTGTGTGACAAGTGAAGACATGATGAATAAAATTAATGCATATATGTACCACTTACTAGAACTGAGTATTGGTATCATTTGCAGACAAGGTATAACAAGGTGATGAGAAATGTATATATACCGCTGACAAAAGCTGAGTGTTGTTATCATCTATAGACAAGGTAAAACAAGGTGATGAGAATGTGGTTTAGTACCACTGTTGTCCTGATTTCCTGTGTTGTGAGGGGCTTTCCGGCAGGTGAAGTTCAGTTCAAATAAAATCTTAGTAGGCCTTTGTATGTAGCCAAGAATCATTTCAAGCTTTCAATAATTAAGTTCTGCTAGTTGAGAAAGACACACAGTATCAACCTATGAGTTGTTGAAAGCTAGTCAAAGTCCACAGCACCATGGAAAATATGGAAAATAACAGTGATATTGATCATGAACAGTTCTAGTGGTGATTGCATTTCCAGCATAGTTGGCAAAAACACCTCAATTTCAAAACTTGCATTCCTGGAAATAAGGAGGACCAGATCCCTGAGTGGCTAGTAATAACAGCTTGAAGTGGGTGCATGCACACATACTTTTGCTCATTTTACTGATATCGGTTGAAGAACTCAGATACTTGGTCACAGCCCATTCACTACTTGATGCTGAGGACCTACACCACGGGGCGGCCGGCATGTGAAGATCAGGTGAAATTGGCCTCTGCCAATAAATCATACGCTCTTCACACTATGCCACATTTACCGGCGCCACATGAAAGCCAGTGTGAACATCACCTGACATGGCCATGTGATCACAAGGTGATGGCTCACCTGGTCATTAGGTGAGAAGGCTCACCTGGTCATAGTGCAAGTCATCTCACCCAATGAACAGGTTGGGTGAGATGACTTGCACTATGACCAGGTGTCCCATCACCTAATGACCAGGTGTCCCATAACATTATAACCAGGTGATGGGACACCTGGTCAGGTTCACCTTATTCCAGTCTTGTTTCATTAGACACGAATCTATTGTTGTGGCTCAGGCATCTCACATCCATATCATTCTTGCTACATATAGTATATTGCAGGGAGACTGGAAACAATACAAATTAGAAAGGAAATAGTAATTACACTCATAACAAAGCCTAACAAAAAAATTAAGAAAAAAAAAAAACGAGAAAAAAGAAGAAAAAAAGAAAATCATCTTAAACTTCAGGTGAAACTTCAGGTGAGCCAGTGTCTTCATCTACAGAAGGATCATGAAGCCCATTTACAAATCCATTTTCTTCATCTTCTTCTCCATTTTCTCCTCCTCCTCCTCCTTCTTCTTCTTCTTCTTCTTCTTCTTCTTCTTCTTCTTCTTCTTCTTCTTGATGTTCTTGAATTTGATTTTTTTTCTTCTTTTTGTCATCTTTTTTCTTTTTCAAGCGGTTGAATTCATACATAATTTCGTCTTCCGTAGAGGGAGCCATGTCTTCTTCTTCATCGATTTCCTTGTAAGCCAAAGAGTGTTCAAAATATTGATCATTAAGCTCCATGATCGAGTTGTAGAACCTGGAAGGAAAAGTTGTCAGAATATTGAAACCCTAAGAGACGATATAAACAAATAAAATAAAAACTTACGCCTCCTTGTACAACTTTCCATGCTCTGCTTTCTGAATCTTGAGAAATTCCAGCGTGTCATCAACACTTCTCCAGACACCATACTTGTGATCAGTACTTGGGTTTCGAAAGGTGTGCACAGCGTGTAAGCGCTATCAAGGACCAATCATAAATATCAGTTGGATCCTGGGAGTCAAATTATTTGGAGTTGGTCATCAAATTAGCATGACAATCATGATAAGCGAACAGTCAGAGACTGCGCCAGCTATACTTGTCTTGGAATCTGATTTGCAGTCTTAGTGAGATGCTGGGATTATTTGAGTGCAATCTTGTTTTTCCACAAGCTTGAGCTCTAAATTAAGTGCCTATGTACCGAACTGGCTTGTGAAACATGAGGGAATGTATCTGACAGATTTCAGCCACGTTTTTGGATGCTGACCTGAAGTGCGTAATAAGCTGGAAAGTCCTCCCTTGTCATCGATTTAACCCTTTCAATGTACTGGCATCAAAGCTACCTACATCGTTTTCACTCATCAGATGGCCAAGGAGCGCGTCGATCGTGTGTTTACAGCCTGCTGGTCAGTCTCGGATGGATCTGGACAAACAAATCGCCTACATACCCTCTTCCACAAGAAAAGAGGATGGTTTTAAACCGGTACACGTTGACTTGATGATCCCGGACCCGAAGGATGGAGGTACTCTCTTGCCTGGATATGAATTCAGAATCGATCCTTTGGCTCCTCTCATTTTTCCCTTTGCAACTGCTGGCGATGCAAGTCAAAATGGACTCGATGTGTACAAAAATCATTTAATCAAGTACATTATCCCGGAATCTTCTTGAAAACGCAATGGGCCTGTACTCCGTAGTTCACGAGTCATGAACATCTGTACCCGGTCGAAGTCATACAAAATCAGTTGCTGGTGTTCATGTACTGAAAAATTCGGTTACAAAGTGTCCTTCTCGGAGTCGTCGTTTGAAAGCTTGCAAGACTCTTCGAGGTCATATTTGCACCGCTCGATCCTCGCGTCTGCCAGTTGCTCAGCTTGCCAGAGCCTTCGAAACAACATTCAATGGTCTAAACCACGACAGTACATTGTTAGACGATCTTTCGACGTGAAAAGTAGTGGCGGTAGTATGATCTGGATGCGCACTCCACAATTCAAGTGGGTAAAGATTGCTCACATAAAGAGGGCTCGCGGAAAGCTTTCAAGGATGTCGTTTGTGATGGGCCGATCGTCCCGATCTGATCGCTTGTAAGCCTGACGAGGGGAAGCTCTGTATGCCCAGGACAACTATCAGCTCTATGATTCATATTGAATCCAATCAGACTCGCAGACCTTGATAAAAACACACCAGTCGGATTTCGTGCTTCACGTCTGAGGCTATCTTGGCTCTTCCCGAGTCACCCACAATACAAGCGTCAGGCATCAGGCATAGGCACTTGATCTATGTTGTGATGGAATTCAATTGCAGACGGCTGATGTAGATGGATGATCGCGATAAAAAATAACCTCGAGATGAAACATAGAGTATTGTATGAGGATGGCCACCCGATCACAAAATCTCTAGTTGACTGGATTGTTCAACAGGGAAAGAACATGATTGATTTTTCAAACCGATTTCATCAAGCCGGAAGGATGCCACTTGAGTTCAATCCGTTCGGTTAGAGCTCGAAGCAGATCTCTAGGAGGGCTTCGAAGAGCAATACGAATTAGAGAGTCGCCTGGACATCGCGAAGTGATTCCTTTGAAACCAAATCAATATGCTATGACCTTTCACCCCTTGAAAAGACCGATATATACTTGCCCCAAAAGTTTCGTGCTCTAGGGAACTGGATCAACCTGAGGAGGGGTCGTAATCGGGATTTAACTTACATAACGAATCTGGTCGTTCTCAAAATGTAAAGGTGAAATGAACTGAAATGCACGCCCAATCTTTACGAAATGCATCTCGCATGTTCACAAAATATGTCTCATTTGGCTGAGGATTCCTAGCCCGATGATAAACCTAGTCATCTCCCTCAGCACCTTCTTACCCGTGTATACAGGTCAAGTGAAAGTCAAAGACTTCGTCGACGTTTCTTGCACTCGTTTCTTTCCACCGAAATCATTACTCAAACCACACTCTTCAACAATCAACTCTATCCTTATCCGCTGCAAAATCTACTTGTCTTCTCACTCCCAATTTGGCTGCTATCAGCCTTTAACAGATCGCACCTATCAGTGTGATCAATAACAACACGAAAGAGGACCTTATTCTTGAAAAATCTGTAAGCTTCAATATCATCTACTCTCCAATCTACTCGTGTTCGTTTGGGTCACCATTGGTAGAGACACCTCTCTCGCTGCGGTTTCGTTGATTTGGACTAGACTTTATCGTTCATCAGACTTCACCGAACTAGCACGTGATAATCAAGATGCAAAATCACTGCTCAACATCTGACTATAACGACCCTCAAGGATTCTATCGAGAGGACTTTACTTTACCGCATACCCGTTCTCAAGGTGAGTCTTGTGAATGTTCATCTTCCTCATATCAATCTGACGAACCGAATTTCGTCACTTGTCGCGATCCTCAGATCGAACAACATCACAACCATTTGAAGAGAAAAACGTGCTTACTACACACAACTTTGCATACCGTAAGTAATGCTACCAATCTCGACCGCTGGTTGATTTTCTCTGTTCTGACTTTCGACGGGAACTTCTCGACTGTAGTTGGGGAAAGACCACTGGTGAACACAATTCCGGTCTATCCACCTTTCTTAACGTCCCGTCGAAGAACGTCTTCCGTTTCATCCGACGACCAATCAGGTGAATTGATCCGTTCCTTCTTTCCTCATACGATCATATCTCAATCTCAGTGTTTCTAGACTTTTCATCTGTGCCAGATATCTCTTTAAGCGCACCCATTTCCTCCAAAGAGCTGGCCCAGTTTTGGTCATTCATGGGTGATACAACAATGCCGCGTAAGAACTACATCTCCTGTTCTTCATCAGATTCGCTCGATTGACCGCTTCAACTCATCGATTACAGTCTTCGAAAGTCTACCAATCATCTCCGAAGGTAGCGCTTTGGCTCTTCAAGACCTGGAACAAGGTGAGTAAAGAGCTTGTTCCATTTCAGATATGTAGTGGTCCTGAATCCCACGGTTCTGCCTCTTAGGACAGCTTGGTATCTCCAGCCAGTCACCGTTCTATGATAAACCTGGTGCATCTTCAGAGGCAACCGGTGTACCCTCATATCACAATCATTCGGGTAGGTCACATGGCAGCAGTCTGAAATCCATCACCTCTCCTTTATCACTTCTAGCTTATTGATACCTCAAAATATCTTCTACAGTCTCAAAGAACCCTCACTCGATCCTGATCGGACCTCCCTCGGCTCCCCACAGACTTGACACAGGTTAGTGAATAATCAATCGGCGTCTACACTCAGAATAATCCTGACATACGCATGGTTGCGATCTACGCGCTTGGGTATTCACACAGTCTTGCTACAGCCTTCTAAATCCGAGGAAAGCAGCATATCTACAGAGCTACTCCGCGCACCCTTATACCAGGACCAGTCGAGTAAGTGTTTGAAAGTCATTCGGTTTGTTTATGTACTCTTTTTAACTTCTCAGTATTGCAGATGCTTGGAGCTTAGCCAAATTTGAAGGCGCTTCAACAAGCAACACGATCAAACGCAAACGCTCACGTCTGTCTTCTGAAGATACCAGCGTCACCAATGAGAGTGAACCTGACTTCATTCAAGAAAACGGGCCAAAACGAGCACGCGTTGCTGTCACTGAGACACCGAACAACAAGAATATATATATATGTAGTCACTGTAGATATGAGACCGAAAGACTAGACAATTTCCAAAGGCATCTTAGAAAACATTTGTCGAAAGTAAGATTGGAGCAGGAAGGTGACTTGCGTAAGTGATGCATAGCCTTTCTTCCCTCCCGGAAACAAAATGATTGAGCTGATTCGCCTCCTCGTGGCATTTTCCCGCGTTAGACAAATGTACAAATATAGGATGCCCCCGTGGGAAACCCGAAAAGGGTTTCAAGTTGAGACAATATTTGAAAGCTCACCTGGAGAAATGCAAGTTCCCAAAATCGGTGTAAGTGACACTGCCAGATATTCTACCTTTGATCCATATAGCAAATATTGAAATACTACATCACTCATTAGGGCCTCATCTTCATCTCATGACTCCGCTTCTTGAGAATGCCACTGGTTATCATTCCGGTGTTACAAATCACTGCAAGCTTTACATTATTTGCCGATGTACATAATAATGAAATTTACGCTGTGAACGTGATGTGAACCTGAAGACAACGCTTATCGGACACTAAACCAATTCTTTCAAGTTCTTTCTACGAAGATCGCCTGCTTTTTTCCATCCTTATCGGTCTACATCTATTTCGTATCGTCATCTGTGTCAAAATTTCAACCTATCAGACCTGGCTTGGTCAAATCCTCACATCTTTTTAGAAAGATCAACATATGTATTTGCATTTGTGTTTTGAGTCTGTGTCGCAGAATATTGTGCGCTATACCCATCTTTACCTGTCAAATGTGATCTATAGCTCTGGTAGCTTGAAAGTCTATTTCATATCCATGTATGATTTTGTCTTACACATCCCTTGGGTGTATACCATTGCTACTTTGCCAATAAGTGTATACATCGAGTACCTAATCCAAACCAATTGTCTGTGATATATGAGATAATTCTCAGAATGTACATCCGCTCCTTTCCAAAATTTTGATCATCCTGAGCCCAGGAAAGTGAGCGAAAATAGAATCACGCAGTTTGGGTAGGAGATACGTCCCTGAAACGTAAGGAGACAGATTCACCGAGTCCATAGGAGACAAGAAGATGACCACTTGCGGATCTGAGGCCTACAAAGTTTCCGGAGCTCCAGACGGATGAATCCAAACGCATTGAACAGGAGTCAACAGAACCCACAACCTACATACGCAGAGAGTTCCAAAGCTCCACCGAAACAAGAGGGGAAGAAGTGTATGTACAATGCTTTAACCCTGCGCACCCGTCGATGACACTTATGACCTTGTTGCGAATCGAGAGCGAGTCAAAGGCAACCTGGCGATCCTTGACATAGGGTGTTCCAAACCTGATCATTAAAAATATATATTGCGATACACCTCAGCCAGGTGTTTCCTTGAGGCTCATTACCACTTCAAATTCCCCCTTCATTTTTTTCGAAACCATGGTATACACATCACTTGTGGATACGTTCTGGTATCCTGAAAAGATTGTAACATGTCAAAATCCTGCGTATAGCACGGTATTTTATTTAATCCCATTCTGGATTCAATGCTCTCTCCTACATCCAAGCTTTTCCGAATATTCAATTTTGCGTTTGGTTAGATTCTTATTAACTCCATTAAACGTCTACTTAGGAATCAAAACACCCATAGACTTCTGTTTTCAACCACTCACGAAGAATGCCGGCAAGAACTTAAATCTGGGAATAGCAGGAATCTACTTGGCTATAAAGTCTCTCGAATGGGGTCTAACAGGGGGATACCATAGTGGGAAGTATTGGGATGTACCCGACTCAAATGAATCTACGAAAAATGACCAAAAAGATAATCTAACCATGAAGGGAAAAGGTTGGAAGGAAGTTTCAACCTGGACCACCAAACAATTTTTCTCGTAAGCTTTCCTTTAGGTGTCCAGCTCCTGAGACTATCTCTAAATTATTTATTGTGAATTTTTTGCTCATCTCGCTAGTGTGCGAGGCCTTCAGTATGGCTGGGGTGTGAAAACAAACCTGGTGGCTCCGAGCGTCCTTGGGGTCATGCGAAGATATTTTTTGGTCCATCTACTCTACATGGTCTCACTCGCTCCTCTAATGCTAACTCGCGATCAAGGCTGCCCGGATAATGCATTGGCTGCTCTCGGGGTGCCTTATTTCTGGGGAAGGACAATACTCGCCGAAAGCATTGCTACAATTTCCTCCATGATTTTCACTTTTTCAGGGATAGACTTGACATTCTCAACCATCACTCTTGGTTGTTATGGAGTACATTGGTTGAGTAAATCAATCCCAATTCCTCAATGGGTTTTAGAATTATTCGATCCGAAACTTTGCCCGCCAATTTTCGAATTTCCAAATACTACAACCAAGATGTCACTTGCTTGGTTCTGGGGTAAAGGCTGGCACCAGTTGTTAAGAAGAGTTTTCCTGGTAGGTGGTGGTACTCCTGCAAGTAAATTGGCCAAAAAGCTTGGTGCCCCATCAATACTTCAAAAAATCATCGGTTTAATCGCAACCTTCTTCGTCAGTGGTGTATTACATCAATATGGTGAGAAATTTTCAATTTTAATTATTATTTGATTCAACAAAAGACAGGCTCTGATTCAAAGTTTGAATAACATCAAATTCATCTTATCACCAAAAAAGCCATACACTGTGTTGCACGTCAACCACATCCAAACCCTCACAACTTCTTCAAGGATGGTGGAACATTTTTATATTTCTTCATTCAACCAATTGGACTTATCATGGAACCTTTCATCATTCCTCGTATTCCGCGTTATTTGGGTGGTGGATGGCTTTGGGTTCTGATCTTCACCGTCGCTACTTGTAGTCCATACCGTAAAGAGTTTATTGATAGCTCACGAATGATTGATGATTCTTACAAGCCTCTAAGTGAATGGACTTGGAAAACATTACTGATTCCAGGACACATCCAAAGATGATGATCCCTTCTTTTTTCACATCTCTTCATACTATCTATTCTACAGCCAAATTCTTGGGTGTTTCTGGAAACTCTTACCTGGATTCTAATAGCTGTACTAGTAGGACACATATAGCTATATACACATCATATACCAAGCATTGTTCTTGCTAGGTTTTAGTAAAATATTTGAGATTACAAAGATGGTTTTTGATCCAAAACCAAGGAAAGACAAAAAAATCCTCTTCAACTCTTTTATCACATGTTGAGCCACATTGGTATTTACAATCAATTTTGGTATACCATTCCACCAACATGTTGACTATATTACTGGCATATTCATTGATCTAAGATCTAAATATTTCAATGAATTGTTTCTTGATCTGAATGTAATCAATTTTCCCCAGGTGAAAATGACTTTATGGTTGGTATTGTTATGAGTTGATGACAAGGCTCTTGGCCAAAGAATGAGTTCCTCATTCAATCTGATCCCCATTTTGCTCTTTTTTTCCTTTTCCCCCTTGAGATACCAGGCCTTGTTACAAGATTACTTACCTAAGAAGTGCACCTAGTTACTTCAAGTTATCAAAAATCCAAGATGATCAGCTATTATGATCACAGGGCTCCAACAATTCAATGTTTTCATGACATGGGCAAATTGGTGCAAATTCTATCAACTGTAGGTCATGAATCTGCTATCCTGAAATTCCATGCTGTCCAACCAATCCATGATATGATACTAATTCATTCAAAAGAACATGTGAGCAACAAAAAAAGAAGTGTCAAACTTTCTTTATTTCGAGTGAGATATGGGAGTACTTGGTTCTCTAGTCATACATAAAAAGACCAAGGAGATTCACCTGTCAAAACATAAGGAGACAGAGTTTTTAATGTGGTTCACAGAGAAAAACTACTACAATAAATCAGGAAGAAATTAGTAATCTTACTAAGCACTTGCAATCGCACATCACAATTGATCACTTTACAAGTTACCTGCTCACATTGAACAACGCTTGTGACCACTCTTTGCTAGCCTATAAATTGGTTGAACACGTGTTTTTCATCTAAAAATTAAATCTTTTGGGGATGTAACTCAAGCTGAATTCAACCTTGTTTTGGAGTTATGAAAAGTGAAAGGTTCTTTTCAATTATGAAAAAACATGAATCTTGAACAAAATGAACAATTGAATATCTTCAATTCAAATTTGAATTTGTTTCATTAAATGGGTCAGTAGAATTTTACGCGCAATGTTTTACGCACTTTTTTGATCGTAAAGAACAAAGTGCGTAAAGTTGCGTCTCGTGTTGAGAAAAGTGCAACTTTACGCTCAAAAAAGTTTTTCGCTTCGCTGTAAAGCATTCATTGTAAAAAAATAGATTGTAAAATTGTCCTTTGATACCCTCAAATCTTTACTTTTACGCACAATATTTTACGCGTAATCGTATAGCGCAAAATATGACATCGCAAAGTTGCATAATCCAATTGCAAATGTGCTACTTTACGCCACCAAACCATCATTTTGCGCTGAACAAGTCACCATATGGGATGTCATATTGGATCTCATAACCAATAGATGATTTACCCTCAACCAAGAAGTAGAAGCATCACCGCGAATTGTGTGAGCATTGGGAGTCATGATACTTCTACCCCCTTGCGTTGTTTTTTTCAAAAGGACGCAAGGGGCCTCACAAATTTAGCCAGTCATACTCATGAAGGTGAAACGTATGACTGGCTCGATTATCGAAGATACGTAAGTGTGACTCGCGAGTGAACAAGATCCAGGGTCTCCCCAAAAGGAACACCGCAAATCAACAACCAGTAGGATCTTTGATTCGACCAAGAATTACTGCCTTTCCAATCCTTCAGTATTTTCTTTGTTTTTTCTGACCTACAAGCTATGAAGCAAAAATCTTAGTTACTTGCCCGTTTGAAAGACCATGATCATCGGTATGATAGCGAGGAAGACTTCCATCAGGCTGATTGAAGCGATACCAATACCAGCGAGACTCATACAAGCGAAAGTGAAGATGAAAAGACACGTGCTATTCTCATTGAGCCAGAGGACAATTCTGATTTTGAAGATGTGGAGGAGGCTGACGCGGATGATTTAGACCAAGCTCAGTCAACGGGCGACAGTGCTTCCAAAATTTCCCTTTCACAATCTCAGACCTCTTCAATCAGTAAAAAACCAACATCTTCTCCAGAACTAATGAGAAAGAAGAAGGACAAATTACTTTTGAAAACAAGCTCAAAGACTCATTCTATTTCAACTGCGCCTAAGAAAGAAACTTCAAATGCTCAACATATCAAGCAGTTTAAGATTAAGAGCAAGAAGTTGCAAGCTCGGCTCAAGGAACGTCGCAAGAAATTCACTACACCACATAACCCGGATATGTTCAAAACATTCATTGATCATGGTACAATCATGGATGCACAGTCTTACCCTCTCTTCATCAATGGAAGTACTACCTATGTCACGAAGGACACCGAATCGATCACTAATTGGGGAACGTTTGGTTACACCTACACTATGTCAGGAGGAGATGTCAAAGGACGGTGGAAAACCACCAGATATAAGTGTTTAGGGGTGCTCAAATGTACAAATGAAAGCTGTAAATACCGGGGCTCACCTCCCACTGGTCGCACAAAAATTTCTAAACTTGTGCAACAGTAAGTACCTTCTTTAGTTATTTCCGGACTATCTAGAAATTGAAATCTCCTGACTTCTCTTTCTTCATCTGAAACATAGGCAGAAACCATGCAAGGTCCCTCGCTGCCCAGGGATTGTCATCCATGTTGCATGCAAAGATACTTTCTGCCGACTAGATGAATGTGTAGAGACTCAGTGGGGACTTCTTCGCCACATCGGGACTCATGACCACCCATGGCCAGTTCGTACAAAGGCAGACAAAATTTCAAAAGAGGAGTTCGCAACTGTTGTCAAAAATAATAGCAAGTCTAAGCCAATGCAATTAAAAGTTGGTTAAACTGTTCTTCTTATATATTTTGATCTGATATCAACTTGCAATTTGTTCTGGAATGCATAGACAGGGCAAGCACTGGCCGGAAAAAAGCCTATCAAAAGTGTCTCCACCATTCACGTAGCATATCGAAACCGCTCAAGAATCGCTTCTGAACGTCGCTCGGTTCTGAAAGACGCTGGGATAATATCAGACAAGAAGGGTAAAGGTGTTCAAGACGAATTTGTGATTGATATGTTGAGTTGGGCAAAGTAAGTCCATATTGAGATCTACATCTTCTAGACTCTCATCTTCGGTCATTAAATGATACTAACGCTGATGTTTCTTAGGCGTGGTTTAGATATCATTTATATCACCATGACGCCCGCTAATGCACATATTTCTTTCCAGACGAAGTGGATGAAAGAGCGACTGCTTACTATTGATGATGATGGACGCGCTTACAGTGGTGGTCTTCTTACGGATGTGACATACAAGCTATTTGCAACAGGCTACCTATGCTCTACAACAATGTATGACAATGACCTCTGCCGGTGGATTCCAGTTCTATTCACTTGGCTCTCTGGTTTATCCGAAGCACACTATCATGCACACTTTTTACAATTGATGAAAATGGTGAAAGACGCTCCTATCACTCCACCTCAGCGGGACTCCCTTATTCGGACTGTGGTTGATTTCTCTGCTGCTCAGAAAAATGGTTTCATACAAGCTTATATGGATGTCTTTGAAGAATATGATAGAGACCGAGCACTATCAAGGCTCAATGGATGCCAAGAACATTACAGAGCATCTGTCACTCGGCTTAAGCGCAACTTCGCGGTCACAGGAGGTCAAGAGGTATGTTATACTTACTCTTCTTCATTTTATGTTCATGATTTCTCAGGTTGGTTTGAGTACATATTTTGATTACTATCCTTCATTGGATAACACAGGATGTATTTGAAGGATTGGCACTAGGTCTACTCAAAAAAAGTAATAGCAAAACCCACGACGAGAAACTTGATGAATTACGAAGGACTTTCCCTAAGGCAAAGAATTGGATTGATTGGTGGCAGACCTCCGATATAAAAGCAATGCTATTCCGTTCGCGGCAGCCCCAAATGGATGATTTTGACCTTAGTGAGGATGAACTGCCAGAAACCACAAATGCACAAGAGAGTATGCACCGTGTGATCTACATGATAAGGTATGTCAGCTACAACTCTACGTGATTAATTGGAAGACTTATTGAAAGTGTGTCTGAACTTACTGGTACCATCTATGTAGTGAGACAAAATGCTCCATACAGATTGGAATGGTCCAGCTCTATGCTCTTGTCAAGACACTGGAGCGGGATCATGAAGATGTTATGCGTGGAATCACAGTGGAATATGGATCGCTCTCTAGGCACTACAAGACAGTTGCTGAATCTCTAGGTTGGACTCGAAAACATCGAAAACAGCGTGCAGTCCCAAATGATGGCCGGCCACCGGACACCACTGAGGCACTTGGTCTCAAAAGCAAGAAATTAGGACGGCCAAAGGGTTCACGGAACGTTGACAGGAACCCAATCACCACATATCAAGGATATATTGCATCATCAATTACTGGTAGACAATTTCGGTGCTGGGAAGAATCGATGCTAGAGTGTCTCTATGCCATTCACAACCCTCTATGGTACCGTGGTAGTAGAGGAAAATCAGGTGACATTTTCACAAAGATGATGCGACATTTTTCAGCACGTACATCATTTGACATGAACCACTTAGGGGATATTGTCAGTATCCTCAGCAAGGGACAGGATAACCTTCATGAAGCAATAGAAGATGCCTACAGAGGCAGCTTTAAACCGGACACTTTTTCATCAGCCGAGCTTTTCTTGGAAGGTTTGTTTGACCCAAGAAAGAACTCTTCTAAGGCTGTTCAAACAATATTTCAGGTTCAACGCGAGTGTCGCTACACCTGCTCTCGCAAGTGTGCCGAAGATCATGAATCGGATGACCGTAACAATAAGATCAAGATTCGTAAATTAATTGGATTAAACCTTCGGCCAGAAGACTTTGAAGCTGCTGATCTTGAATATGGACAAGGACCCGAGCTTGTTCAAAAGCTATGTTCAGTGGGTGTTTACTCCCAATCAAATTATCATTGTAAACCATGTATGGATGATGATAAAAAAGCAAAATTGATCCTGGAAAAGAAAAAATCAACATTAAAGACTGCCACCGCAATCCCAAAAGCAATACCTCCGTTCTGCTATCAACTAGTTCAATAAAACCTCACTTCACCTCCACTTCACCTCTACATCCATCAGGACATTACACCACTTCTCAGTCAGAATCTTCCATATGATAGTTTTATGTGCGATTCAAACTGGCCAGCAACGATGAAATTGGGAGGTAATGAGTACACTTTGAAGGCACGCGGGTACTGGGGTAACAAGCATTACTGGTGCAAGGTAGTTTGAACACTTGGCGGAGTGTCTGGAGTATGGTTGAATGATGATACACTCAATAAGGGGATCGCTCGGATGCTAAGTAGTGATTGTAGCAGTATTGCTGGACCATCACCAAGCACAAGCTGGTTGATGTATTCTCGAACGTATAGCAAGAGCGAGCAAGCAATTGTCAATGAATCAAACGAAAAGATAAGAAAAGACAATTCAAAGTCTAAAGGCGGAGCCAAGCTAACTGATCATCACAACCATTCCCATGCAAAAGACTCTTCATCTTGTAAGTGTATATCTGCCAATAACCAAATCTGTCGAGTTTTCACTGAAAGCGCTTGTTGTTCTCTTCTGTAGCAGATAAATTCTTGCTCGAAAATGGGGGCAAGCGCAAGAAAAAAGCAATAGATCATGTTGAAGATGATTCATCAGAAGAGGGGAAATCTGGTAAGTCTTGTTTTGTCGGTGTTTTAGCCATGTGGTCTAACTCTTTGTGTCCTCTGTCCCAAGCAAAACGAGTCAAGCTGGTGGATGACATGAAGCCTGCATATTCACAACTAGTTGCCGATGCCACTGCGTCCGCCACAGCAAAAGTCAAACAACAAGTAAAATCCATCAAGACGTGTAAAACACAGGAATCCAACACTGTGGATGAGGCACAATGTGGAGACTCGAAGAGATCTCATAAGGGCTGGGTGTGGGTTGAAGAACGGCCAGAATCTAATGATTTACTGCCCAAAGACAATCAGCACGTTCAAAGTCAGGTTGAAACCTCCTCACGCCGGACACGATCAGGAAGAGCAATTGGATAGCCTGTCTTTTCCTGATATTTTTTCATCCTTACTCTCATTGAATCACTTTTTGTATTTCAGTCGATTTTTTCTTTTGTTTCAATCTTATACTTATCAGCAATCAATCGATAGCGATGCTCAGTTTAATTACCCTTTGTTTATAGCTCTTAATAAGTTGAAAAGAACTCCATTCAAAGCCATCTCCTACATGTTCCTGTTCTTCAGGTAAACAGGTGCAATCAACAGCGAGTCTTGAACAAAGCGGTTGAAGTCACAATTTTCTAATGTAGATTGCACAAGGATCTTGTGAGTAGTTGAACATGAACAAAAGGCCTATAGCCACTGGATGTTTGTGGGATTTTAAATTTGATTTTGGGCCCTGTGTGTTAGTGACTTGTTCAGCGCAAAATGATGGTTTGGTGGCGTAAAGTAGCACATTTGCGATTGGATTATGCAACTTTGCGACGTCATATTTTGCGCTATACGATTACGCGTAAAATATTGTGCGTAAAAGTAAAGATTTGAGGGTATCAAAGGACAATTTTACGATCTTTTTTTTTACAATGTATGCTTTACGACGAAGCGAAAAACTTTTTTGAGCGTAAAGTTGCACTTTTCTCACCGGAAGACGCAACTTTACGCACTTCGTCTTTTACGATCAAAAAAGTGCGTAAAACGTTGTGCGTAAAATTCACCGACCCCTCATTAAATACATGATATGCAAATTGAGGTACTTCATAAACGAAAAAAAGAAGCAGAGCTTCATAAACTTTAAATTTTACAATACATACTTCATATATTCATGAAAAAAAAAATCAAGTTCAAATCATCATAACAAAATAGCAAGCACAAAATAATAAAAAGCTAATGAAGTGATTGGTTTTTTTGTAATAAGATGATGAACCTGAAGTAATAGAAGAAGGAGGTGTTTGAGGTGTAGCCATAGGTGAAGGAGAAGAGAATGAAGCAGATGGTCTAAAAGGAAAACAAGAAATCAATCAATCAATAAAAAAGAAAAGAAGCCATTTCAAGTAAACTTTTTTTCACTTACGTTTGTGGTAGAACAGGAAGTGAAGCAGTAGAAACACTATTAGATGAACCTGTACCTGCAATCCTTCCAACGACTGGAGCTCCAGTTGGAGAACTAGGTGGGACGGCTACGATTATACTAGAATCTAAAATGAAAAAGATATCAAATTTAATAAAAACCTAGTGGAGAGACGATTTGGTGAGAAGTGTTACTCACTTGGACCTCCAATCACTCCTTTAGCTGGCTCAGGATGTGGTGGTGAAGGTGGTACAACAGGAGCTACCCCTCCAGTCATTCCAGACAAACTATTGACAAAACAGCGTTAGTGGATTTGGATCTGTATGGTTGGATTTTAAAAAGGGTTTGTGTGTTACTAACTCAAAGTGAGCGCTGAAGGCTTGGTATGGATCGCCTGGGTGATCAGGTACAGCTTGATCCATTCGAATAAAACTGTACCATCAAATGAAGTTTCAATAAAAGATTAACTCTTATAACTAAAATAGAGATAGGTGTTTAGAACTTACTATTGGTTTCCATTTGGTCCAGTCTTTGGGGGTATAATAACGTTCATAGTACTACTTTCCTTACTAAAAAATGGGTGTTCAAGTATTAACTAAAACAATTCTAAAACTTTGGTTTTTGTTGTAAAAGTAGAAGAAATCCATTCTCTTTTAACTCACGGATCAATGTGTCCTAATTTGATTAATTCGATTTGTTGAGTTTCACTTCCAGTCCAAAGTCCAACATTCATGGTTCCATAAGCACTTAACTCAGGTAAAGCTTTATCATTTGTCCAAGTAAGAAGCTATAATTCAATCAATCAATCAAAAAAAAACATTAATCGAAGGACTTTACTGGATCAATCGTAGTTTAAAAAGAAAAAAAACACTTACGCATGGTTTTCCTCCAACACAATTTGTACTTTGAACTGGTGAAGTGATAAAGAGAGAAGCATGAGAAGATCTCAAGCTGACCAAAACCCCAAGTACAAAAGTAAAAAGCATAGTAAAAAGAGTTATTCAAGATCTGAATAAATGAAATAAAGATCTTAATGAGTTATAAATTTCTTTCTTAAATGTTCTGACGTTGAGGTATGATCGATCAACAAATCCGAAAATAATAAAGATGTGAAATCTGGACGAGCAGTGAATGGCAGGTTAAAAGTACCAAAAATGGATGCGATGAAAATAAAGAATACGAGTAAGTCTCAACCAACAAGAAATCATCTCAATTTACCAGAAGAATCTTAAAGTTCAATAAGGACCAGTCCAGTGAATTCAAACATATCATTGGTTCAAACTTTCATCTTTCCAATTCGAATCTCAGTTCTCTTGAAGTTCTACATTCAAAAACATTCTTGCGTTTTAAAATTTGATAATAAAACCATAGACCGAAATCAGGGACATCAGGATAGCCTTCAGTTCACGTGATCATCTCCATCTTTTCTGGTCTAGCTATCTCATATTTTCAACCTGGTTCACCACACTTTAGAATCCTTCAAAACCCCTCGCTTCTCAGCTGACAAGATTGTCCGTAGCTGATCCCGGTTTGCCCAGCACTACAATAGTAATACCCTACGCAAAAAACACCTGTAATTGCCCAACATGCCGGATTCACAAATCGTTGGTCGGAGTGCCTCACTAAATAATTTGAGGCCTTCTTGCCGAACGCTTTATGCCGACGGAGACCAACGCTGACCGCGCTTCCGAGCCAATTGATCTCCGCGGACTCCATTGTTCCTGGCCCGGCCCCTGACAGAAACCTTGCACAATCAATAAACTTGAAACTTGAAAATGAGTCTTCTACTATTTGAATTTCCCACCAAAGATGAAAACATCTTCATACCTCATGAATTCAAAATGCAATTTATTTTCTAAAAAAAAAGTAGTAGACTCAGGGCGCATTCACTTGAACAATTTCTGGACAGAAATTGCATTCCAATGTAAAAATGAATCATACTCCACCAAACCTGCAGTTTAAATTTTGCCAAATGCAATTTCTGACCAAAAATTGCTCATGTCAATTGGGCCTTAACAAAATTCAAAGATCATCAATTCTTGAAATCTTGTGATCATTTATTCCATTTTTTTAAAAAAAAATCAAAATCCCTTGAGAAACCGAAATTCATTTTCTTTTGGATTTCAAAAAAAATCTCTCATCCTATCAAGTACACATATCTTTTAATCATTCATTTTTGTTTTTTCCATTAATCATATCTTAATAAACACCGGTAAAAAAGGTATATATATAATGTACAAACCTGATTGTAGTTTAACTTCTTATAAAACAAAGATCACCTCAAAAACAAGTTCACAAAACCCCCTCAACGCATTCTAACCCCCCCACATTAATAATACAAAACTCTTCAAAAACCCACCCCATCCAAACTTATAAAAATCATACAACCCCATTCATCCATCGGCCATCAACATTACATCTTAACCTCGAACCCTTCAAAATCAATCACTAAAATCATCCCAACTTACACCAAGCACTTCAAGATCTTTACAACCAATCGAAACTTTATTATTCTTATTAATCTTATTATGACTATGACTATGACTATGACTATGACTAGCTGAAGTCGAAATCTTTTTCTTCATTAGTTTCTTTTCTTCAAGTTGACTCATCGATTTAATTGTTTTATTAATGGTTGAATCCTAAATACCACAAAAAAAAATTCATTAGTTTTAAAAGAGTTTTCGAAAAGCTAATGAGTTTTTTTTTTGTGTGACTTACTCTTAAACCTCCTCTTGAACCAAGAAGGTTAAGATTCGAACTTGACTCTGGACTAATAGATGATCTCATCTGATTTATTCTTCCATCTTTCATTTCCATATCTTGATTTGATTCAAAGTTTTCAATCTCTTTTGGTACTTCTTTTACTTGATGTGTCCATGATAATGTACGTGAATCGATTTGATCACTCATTGTTGCTTGATTGATCATCTTTTCTGAATTCTATGATTTGTCCAATTCTCAAATAAATCAACAAAAGTTTATAAAAATCAACAGAAAACTTAACTTACTTGATTGGCTTTTGATGAGCTTTGATCTTTTTGATTCTCTTTGATGTTTGATGAAGAATCGACTTGAAATCGTTTTAAAAGTTTAGATTCAAGTTCACTTCCAGGTGTAAAATAAACTTCTTCCTTCAATCGTTTTTGTTCATATGTATCATTCACTGTCAATTGATTCTTATGAGGCTTGGAAGCTTTTTTACCTCTTCCTTTTGTACTTCCTCTTGGTCTACCTTTTTGGGTTGGAATCTCTGATTCTAATATTCCTGAGGGTTTTGAAGGAGTAGTTGATTTCACATATAAATATTTTTCGGCTATAAGTCTCTTCTTGACTTGAGATGCTGTCATCACATCGATTTCTGTAAAGGAATTGGTTCCATTAGTTTCAATTGGTTATCACTGGAGATAAGTGAGCAAAAACGAACCTAATCGATTCGCGAGAGTTTTAATAGCATTTGGCATACCTTCATCCTAAAAAAGAAGACCTCAAAAAAACGTCAAAACTTCCCAAACCTTTCTCAATCAATCACGAGAAAAAAAAACATGAAAAAAAACATACATAAATGATTTGTAAAGCTCTTCTAAAGATACATAAAGTTCTTAAACCTTCTAAAGAAGTTTTAATTTCATCTTCTCTTTTCCATGTTTCTTCTAAACTCAAATTCCCATGAATTTGACACCTAAAACATTCAAATTTGATTGGAATCCTTAAATCTTTGATAGATTTATATCCATAACAAGATAAATGTCGCCATCTAGAACATCTTTCACACATGATCATCGCAATATCGTCATGCCAATCTTTACATTCACACATTCCATTAGGTCCTTCATCCAGTGCGCCTTCATGTGATTTGATTCGTTTTTTAGGATAGAGTTCTTTTTCTGCTTCGACCATTGGTCGAACTCGACTCTTCTCGGTGAGAAAAGCTGTAGAATCGGTTTCTTCAATCGGATCTCCCAGAAGTGAGAGAACCACCGGATCATGTAGACTGCTGACCGGAGGATGTGATTTTGTGAATGTTTGTATCGGATCGTCTGGAAGATTGGTTGTTCTTCCTTGTTTTGTTTTTTCTTTTACAGGTGAAGATGGGATCGGAGTTCCCACTACAGATCGCAATTGGCCTGAGTAAGTGATGAGATGTTTTTCAAGATCTTTTGAGGAAACATTTTGGCGTTGGGGTTCTAGCAACGATAAGCTTTCATCTTCGATGGTTTCACTCCTACTATTTTCAAACCCTAGCGCTTTAGCTTTATCGTTCATCTCTAGATTCGGGGATTCTACGTCCATAGAATAGATATCCTCAGGATCCTTGACAGGTAATTGATGATGGATCTTTGCTTGTTGTACCGCTCGTGAGGAGGGTGGAGAGTTTTGACTGTTTTGATCCAACTGTGTGGCGATTTCGGTCGCAGATGACTCCGGTGCTAGATCCTCGTTATCTCGATCTCGATTTGCATAGGCTTTGGTCTCCAAGATCTTCACTGGTCTATCGGGTACATGGTCGATGGATTTCAATTTTGAGTGAGTCTGATCAGGTAAAGGAATGAGATTTCCATTGGGATCACGAAATCCTATTGGTTCGAGTTTCTCTTTCTCGTTAACCCCATCAATGTGACTGGATATCTCGGGTGGAGTAGACGGAGGATCCAAGAGTTTTTCAGTGTCCCATACAATTGGTCTTTGTTGAGCTTGTTCTTTGACGGTTTTGATTTGTTCATCGCGAACTTGAGATTCATTCCCATTGTGCGTAGTGTTTCCTCTTAGATCATTTGAAGGAAGGAAATCAGAAATCGTGGCCAATGCTACTCGTACACTTTTAGATATTCAAGTACAAGAAACCCAGATCATCAGAAAAGAAGATCAATCAAAGTTCATGTTTCTACCTAAAGATATGACTGACGTATGAAAACCGGTATCGACTTTTCCCATTTCAGTTGCACTAGGGACTTCTTCTTTCCCAGCGGTTCCAAACGTAAACCGATCTTTTTCCAGATCAGCTGCACTAAAATGAGGTGGTTCATAATCCAAAGGCACTCGTCTAAAGTAAAATTCGCAACATATAAGTATATAAAATTCTCGGGAAAACATCAAAATGTCAGGATTTCTTTTGATGAGAATGTAAATTTAACTCACTCGTTGTAATATAACTTGAAGGAAAGAAACCTTCTTCCATTTATATCTGATAAACTCTGAGTAGAACAAATCAAACTAAGAAAAAAAAAGATAAAAAAAGATGATGATGAATGTTCAAGAAATCAAACTAGAGAAAATTCAACAAAGAAAGATTGACAAAACAATCCTCAACTTTTTGATCAATGTTTGTATTTGTCTTTTAACCATTCCTCCAGTTTTGACATTTATATTGGGATCTGTTTCTTCAGAAATCGATACTTTTCCAGTTAAAGACATTTCTTTTAATTGATCTCTTACTTCCATTTCAGGTACTAATCTAGGATGACCAGAATGACTTGGACTATAAGTAAAATTAAACCTATGAAGAAAAAACCAAGGAGAAGTTTGATCAGATCTAAGATTTTTCTTCTTCTTTTGATTCGAAGTATAGGTTCTCTTTACATACGTATAACATTCAATCACATCTCTTGGTTTATCTGGATCGAGATACATAGCAAAGAGTAATTGTCTAAGATAACCTCTTTGAATAGCGTCCATAACACCTTCATCCTATTCCAGCCCGCCCCCCAAAAGATACTCAATGATGATCAGTAAAGAAAGATTCCAATTTAAAATTATAAAGAAATGGAAAAAAAAAAGTTCACACACCAAATAATTTAAAACTTGATCACTCTCTTTAGAAACACCTGGTTTAAGCTTCTTAACTTTAATATATCCTCTACTTTCTCTTACATTCTTTTGAAAGATTTCAGATGAGTTTGGTTTAGTTGAGTCTTGATTAGTTTGATGGTTTTCAAGTTCAGATGAACGATCAGGTCCGATTCTAAAAAAAATCATCATCATATCCCACAGAAAAAGAAAAAAGAATACGGTCATTAAGATATGAGAAGAAGAGATTTGATTATGAGAAAAGTTAGAGTCATTACCTATCATCATTAAAACATTCGTCAGGAAAAATCCCTCTGCAATGATTCCAAGCCGAAAAACCCAAGAAAAACCAAATCAATCAAACGGAATCCCCCTCAAAGAAAAAAAGATCAAGAAATGATTTTTCGCTAACCTAAGATAAGTGATGACCCCAATCCCAGTTTGTACTAAAGTTTGTACAATACTAAGACTTTGAGTAGAAGTGACTAATTGTACATCGGTAGAAGTCGAAGATTTGGTGGTAGTACTCGTTTTAGATTTAACAGATTGTTTTAATTTTTGTTGTGGAATTGTCTATTTAGATTAAGAAAATATCTTTCATTAGAGATTAATGTTTGATAAGAACAAATGAAAGAGATGATAATTTTAAGATGTTTACCTGAACTGGCATTCTATCTATCTGAAATGAAATACAATTTGATTTCTAAATAGTAGATTGATGAGAATGAAGATAGTTTAGTGGAAAGTTAAAATTATCTGAAAATGGTTTTTAGGAATTTCTTGTTGACCATTCTCATTTTGTGATCTTATGATTTTCTTCTTTACCATCTTTCAATGTTTCTGTTGACCATTCTTAGTAATCTTGGTTTGATCTGTTGAAATATTCAATCAACTCTTTTTCTTTACTTTTTTCATATTTAATATTGTATAATATAAAAAACAATTTAATAAAACAAAACTTAAAGAAATTCAAAACCATATCAACTTCACAATTCACAATGCTCAAATCAAAAACATTAAACCAATCCAATCTTAAAAGATGTTCTACTCTACATTCTCAATCATCATCATCTTCATTCATTCACATCACTGTTTCTTCTTGTTTGTCTTTCAACTCATTTCCAAAACCGAATCAATAGCAATACTCAATTGACCATGATGAGTGACCAAAACAACTTCAAGTACTTCTCTTTCAAGTTCACCAAAGATCGAACAAAGCGTATCAAGTTTAGCTTCATGTTCAGCTCTCTTCAATTTCTCAAACCGATTCCTTTTCTCTTCTTCTTCTTCTTGTGCTTCTTCCTTTAATTCTTCCGAATTCAATGCCCATGGTCGAGATCCTCTTCTTCTGTTATTACTCATCACCACATTCGGACTACTGTTCCTTCTAAAGTCTTGTACACTCGGCCTTGGTAAACTTAATCGATTCTCTTCATGTGTTTGGCTTTGGTGGATTGTTCTCATTTCTTCTTGATCATGTGAAAGATCATCTACTATTCTTGCAATCGCATTCAATGGTCTACTTACGGCTTTTTCAGCCAAGTTCGGTACGGTATTGAATAACCAGGTTCGGGTTAAATCAGGTATCGAACTCGATCCACTCATCAAGGGTGGTCTAACTGGATGGTCTGGATTAACTTTAGATGATGTAGATGTATTGGGTTCAGGATTCGATTCGGGGTGGGTGTTCGGATGGGTTGATCGGCTAGGTGATCTTGGTAAGCTCGAAATCGCTTGTTCTACATTCGATTCAAATTCTTCTTGTGAAATATTCGAAAGAACTGAATAATCTAATCTTTCAATAAATGAGATGGCTGCATTCTATTGAGATCGTAGAAGAAGCAAAAGTAAAAAGTGAAAATGTTATCAGGATTTTTCAAGTATCAATGTGTTTTTGGAAACTTGATTGATCAGAATCAATGATTTTGGGTTTTAGGTAGGACTAACTAGACTTGAAAGATAATATCCATTTTCACCTTGTAATTTATCTGGATTTCTAAACCGTTGAATATACCTAATCAAAACGGTATCATTCAAACATCAAGTTTTTGTTTTCATTGGTTTGGGTTTGGGGTTTCGTTCGTTTTTGATTGGTTTCTTTTTTTTTCCAAAAATCACCTAAAGAAACGAAGAAACGAAAAAAAGATAGAAAGATGAATCTTACTGAAGATTTGAAATTAAATGTTCGGGTCTTGCTCTTAAGACGACCAAGATTAAGATCGGTACAAAGATATCTGCACCACCTTCAGATTTAGAAATATGTCTAATCAATCCTTTATAAAAAAAGACAAAAATCAGGATTCAGAAAGTACTCAAAGAAAAAAAATGGATGTTGAAAAAAAGAATTTAAAAGAACCACATACCAAAGATAACTTTACTACAATTTAAAATACAAATCATTTTATCTCTTGGTGCTTTATAATCATTAATTTTAAGTAGCTCAGTTTTAGCAAACTCTAAAAACCCATCTGATTCATCTCTTTCTAACTTCAAATCTAAGTGTAAATCATTGATCCAATGAAACAAATTAAATTTTTGACTCAAGACTTCATCTCTTTCTAAATCATCTGTGACAGATGGTTGGAATTCGTTTTGTAAGGCTGGTGTATATGTTCTAGAATGAATGAATTGGAAAAGAAAACAAATCAGTATTTGTGTTGGTGTGGAGGAATGGATTGGATGGGAGGTGAGACTTACAGATGCCATACTCTGTTCATCACTAGTTTTTCCATGGCTTCTATTGCATGATCGAATTCTCCATCACTACATATACTCGGATCCCATGGACCTCCTTTAATTTCTCTCATCTTAATACTAATAAACTTTTCAAGATTCGAAACAAAAACCAAATTAGAAAAAGAAAAGCCAAGAATTTAAAGGTTAGAGTACAAGAGGTATGTGTGTGATTTTTTTTCTTAAGGGAACAACTTACATCTAAAAAATCATTAACGACTCTAACCTGTTCTGAAATATTACACAATCCATTCTCCAAAGAACTTCGTTTATTAAACTCTTTCAAAAAAGATCTCAAGTATTTCGCAATCGGTTCAGATTGTCTCCAACGCATTTGATCCAAGAAATGATTAAAATCAAACGATCCTAATGATTCTTCCATCGGTTCTTCTTCTACTATCAGACGTGGTGGTACTGATGGTGTGGGATCTGGATCGGCACTTGTTCCGCCTGGTGAGAGTTCGGTTTGGAAGGTTTGAGATCGATGGGTTGGGGATGGACTTGAGTGGGTCGTGGTGGGAAGAGAGATCGGTGGGTTGGTAGGGGTTGAGAGTAAGGGTCGTTTTAGGGCTGAGGTAATGGATGATAGGGAAAATGAATTGGTGGGTGTATGGGTTGGGTTTAGTGGGGTTTGGTTCGATAAAGGTGTACTGGGTTGGGAAAGTGGTAAGGTTGTGGTTGTGGGATGGGTTCGGGTAGGGTCTGGAGTCGAAGTCGTGGGAATCGGATGGGTTAATGAGTTTCTTCGGAAGATGTCGGACCATGTACTTGATCTAGATCTATTGGGTTCTATTGGGTTTGGAATCGTTGTGGTATCGTTATGATTGGATTCGTGATTTGTTGAGCTTATTGGAGGTTCTGATACTGGTATATTGGAATCTGTTGTTGTTGTTGTTGGGGTTGTTGGAATTGGTTCATGGGTTTGGATTGGGTCTGGTGTGGTCGATAGTCTTTCGGTTGGATGGTTTGATTCGTTTGATGATGACATGATCAACTTGTTTGGTCAAGCTTCAGATTGGATTGGAGAGAAGAGTGGATTGACACCGCGGGAATTAAATAGTTCAAACCCGGATTGAACCAAATTTTGGTGTCCGGGTTCGAAATTTCCTCGAATCGTGAAATTCGTTCACAACTCGTTTGCAATAGGTTTGCCGGTTTCCCTTGAGCGGTACCCTGTTGGCCCCGCGTGTGTATGTACAGCTTCATCATACAACAACAACCCTGATTCCAACCATTCAATCATCTTTCCTTTGTCATGCATCCTCAGTCTTGAATCTTATTCTTGATCCTCTTGAATCCTTGGTGACTGATGCTGAAGGGCGTTGTTGTTGTATGATGTAGCTGTACATATACAGGCCGAGCAGAGTACCGCTCGAGGGAATTCGGCAAACGTATTGCAAACGAGTCGTGAACGAATTTCACGATTCGAGGAAATTTCGAACCCGGACACCGAAACTCGGTTCAATCCGGGTTTGAACTACACCACGGGGGGATCTTGACTGTCTGGTGCCGGTCATGGCCTGCCGTCGTAGGACTGCCGCTCCCTCCGCTGTGAAAGGCGGTCAGTAGTCGGCCAGGATCTTGATGCCTTGAGTGCGGCGGCCAGGCGCATTTTGATTCGCCAGTATTGCGGCATGGCTATGATCTATAAGCGCCTGGTTGCGGTTTCCTGGCGGTCAAGAGCGCCAGAAAACCGTCAAAGGGCCATCAAGTCCATTTTTTTAATTTTTTAATTTTTTAAATTTTTTGAAAAGAAAGAGACAGATTGGTCAAAAAACGGTCTATAGGCAAGCAACTGAAGCGAGTTCGGCGAAATTTATTTGGTTGTATGACAGATCATAGGCATGAAAGCCTGTACATTTCACAGATGTTGTAACTTGAATAACGTAGACCAGGAGCGTTAAAGATAGAGGATCTCATCTTTATACAACTTTGATCACATCACAACATATAAAGAGAAAACAAGAAAAACAAAAGAAATTTAATTTTGACAAAATCCTTTCGCATTGGCGTAATGGGTGCGGTTTTATTCCTCCATATCTTCTCCTGCTTCCTCCAAACGCTCCATTTCTTCTCTGATCTTGTCTTCCGAAGGTAGAGCAAAGTCGAACTCTGGGTTGAAGTCAGAAAAAAACCCTGTGCCATCAAACCATTCAGTATCTTGGTTATAGACAAGTCTGTAAAACCTGTTGAGACAACCAATGTTAAGTTACTTAGAGAGTGATTTGTGGGACAATAAGATATTTCAGACTGACGCGGAAGTGTATAAGGGACCCTCAACTCTCAACTTGTGGAGCTGTTTGTTGACTCTGCTCCAAATGTTACCTCCACCTCCGCCGGATTGAAGGGATTGGAAAATGCGAACCGCCTCACGTCGCTGGTGAGAACATGCTAAGAATCAGTGCTCACGCGCGACAACAAGTATGCACCAAGGAGGACGAGCATGCAACTCACAATGTAGGCAATACGGAGGCGTAGAGCCAAAGGGGTCGTTGGCCAATAGGCCGAAAAGTCTAGGTCTTGCGTGCCGTCACCGCAGTAATTCGCAAGCTATGCACAGAATTGGAAACATATAAGACCGGGTGAAATTGACTGCAGAAGAGAGAGACTGACACGATGTAAGAGCCGCTTAATACAGGGCACCGTTGCCTCAGGGTTGTTTTTTATGTTGTGCAGAACCTGAATAGAAGGTTGGTTAGTGAGGAATGAGAAAGAGAAGCGAAAAAGAGTTAGATTCAGTGGTGGAAGGACTGACTAAGATGTGCAGGCGCTCGCGAGCATGTTTGCCCGCAGTCTTAACTAAGGTCGTGTATAACTGGGCGGCTTTGACATTCTGGGCTCCATTGACGATTGGAGGGAGCTGGTCAGTGGCCCAGGTACCGGGTATGTTTCTGATGGCTTGCTGTGTGATGCGAAAAAGGCAAGAGTCAGTTAAATAGGTACAGGTGATATCATGTGGTCAACTTGCCTTGATAGTGTTGTACAATGAATTGACTAGGGTATCGCCATCAGGGGATTCAAGTGCGGTATACGCCGCAATATTATGTAACGGAACTGATTCGTATGCTATAGTGTACACCCGACCCTGATAATTGAAGAGCGAAACAGGAAAATGTAAAATTGAGAAAAGCAAAAGAGTGATGCTGAGAGATAGATGAGATGACTCGAGGGCATCGACAAACTTTAAGCTTGGCAGAGTACATCCAGGGTTGGTCTGAGCAGGAGCTGGACCTCCAGCCTGATGAGACCAATTTTGCTCAAAGGTCTCAATAAGTTGATTGACTTTGTTGGATACGGTGTTGAATTGAAGATCAATTTTGTTAGCAATTGAAGTGACATCTTCGTCTGTCTTGTTCGACAAAGTCGCTATGTCTTGATCAACCTTCTCAGTGAAATCCGCGATCTCTTGATGTAAGTTGTCAGAAAGGACCAATATGTCTTGATTGATCTTTGTAGATAGTGTCACGATTGCAGCCAAGATGCGATCGGTATTGGCATCACTGGTGTCGTGGTTCTATGGACTATGTGATAAGTGGTGATGGTCTTTAGGACGACTGAAATAAAGAGCAAGATAGAACTTACATCGTCGCCAGTCTTCGAGGCTCCAATCCCTCGGATGCTTCGCTGTTCCGAGCGGGGGGCAGAACTGCTTCCAGTACCTGTAGTTCCGCCTATAAGACCATATGGTCAGACATTGAACGAAATATAAAAGAAACGGATGGCGAATGGCCGGAGATTGAACAAAAGACCAAAGATAAAATAAACGGAGGGTGAATGGCCAGAGATCGAACAAAAGATAAACTCAAGCGGGGGGCTCATACCTCTTGGAGTCGATAACGAATATGGTTGAGTACGTTTTTTTTGAGATTGAGCGTTGATTGTAGCGGTCATGGTATCAATACGGCCTTGTGATGACATAGTGAGCGAAAACGTTGTGAAAGTGAAACTTATTAACAGCAAAAAGGTTTGAAAAGCGACGAATTTTTTAAAGTGAAATGGTTCTATCTAAAGCTTAAAGGGCTTTAAAGCAAAAGGTCTTTAAGAGTGATGAGGTTTTAGAAAATATTTGAAAATCAGAAGGAAATTCAAACAAAGGTCAGAGGAGGCAAGTCAGGACCGGTGCGAGGGGAGAAAATTTGATGAAGGACCCACAGCGGTTTATATTTGGTTCGAGGCGCCCACGCCAACGCAAAGACAAGGTGGTGGAGGCCTTCGCTGATTGGTCGGAACGTGACGTCCTGTGGTGGTCTATAAACAGGCAAACCCAAGTGGTGGTTGTCGTTTCAGCCAAGAGTTCCTCTTTGGGAATCGACAGAATAAAGACGGCCAAATGGGGGGTCACTTGTGGTCATGACCATGTGGCCAACAGAGGGTTTCACACTGGGTCAGTTCAACTGTGCACCTTACTATAATCTAAAATGTGTGAACGACATCAGTCTCGCAATTGGAAAATGCATTGGGGTCATGCTCATATGGCGGAGAGTGGAGAGAGCGTTTCGCAATTATTCAGTTCAACTGTCCACCATACTAAAAGGTGAACAACAATCAGACGGTGTGGGTCTGGCGAATATAAAGGAAAGTGGAATTGTTTTCAGTTTGAGCACCATACTAAAGTGTGAACAACAATACGTGGGTCTTGCAACTTGGAAACAAAGTTGGATTGCACACATTGTATCCCCGTGATCCGGAAGTCCAACAGAAGAGAAACAAGAATGAAGTTGAACAGAAGTGGATCAAGGAAATCTCTTGGCAAAATCCGCAGGTCAGTTGGAAGAGTCAGAGTCATCAGGATCTTCGTCTTCATGGTGTTCTTTTTCTTTACCTTTACCTTTGCCTTGCCTTTTTTTCCAAGGTTTGACTGGAACCGATTGCCATGTCTTTATGCCGTTCCGTAGCGCAGCCTCCCATTCAGCAGGTGAAATGACCCGTGTGGGCAAGTTGGCCACTGCTCGATGGGTTTCAGCTGAGTAATGGCTCCCACTGTTGAGGATGAACCAATCGGTTTCGATATGGGCCATGGTGCTGATGGTGACAGAAGTTTCCTTTCTTTCAAGGCGCTTCTTTGCACCTCCTGTGACTGTGCATTTTGATCGGTGGCAGTTGTGTTGCACGTTCAAGACACAGAGGATATCCTGGAGAAATAATTTGTGTCAGGACTGGAAACACAAAAGGACAACAGTGAACTGATGTGGCGGTGGTACTTACAACCGCTTTGACCCATCTTTCGCGTGGAGTCCTTATTAATTCGCGCATGCCATAAAAAGGATAGACACAACCGCGCTGCGTCTCCCGCAGCTGAACCACTATCTTGGTGGCCGATTCACCGTCTGGTTTCCAGATGCCAGAGACTTGAAAGACACTTTCTCCCTGTTTGAGCTGCGAGATGGTTTAGGTCAGAAGGGATTTGAGGATTTGATGACGGATGAAGAGTAACTTTACCTTCACAAAATCCTTTGTTTCCACCTTCAACTTGTTGGTCAAAGCCACACTTGAATGTTCGATCCACGGCACATCTGGTACTTCCCTAACAAGATATGCAGGCACCTCGCGAACCTCCACACGCGCTGCCAAAGGAAAGATACATTTCAATGTTTTACAGCAAATATGAAATGGAAAAAAGTCCACTCACGACCCGCAGTAAGTAGCCCAGCTTGATTGGCTTTTGGGTCAAGGCCCATAGCCTTATAAAGTTCTGGCAATTTGAAGAGCAGCGCGCGCACTTCATGGCCTGCCATACATCGTGCTTCCAATTCTTTGTCAAAGAAAGTGTTGCCAGATAGGAGACATCGCATTAGTTGGTAATTGTTGAAAGTTTCGGCAATATCGCGACCGGGACTCATTCGGTTGGAATGCACAGAAGCCGTGCGCGAAACCCCATTATAACACTCAAACTTCTGGGTCATATATAGGATGGCTGGTCCAAAACGCTCAACTGAATCCTTCAAGTGGGTCAGCATGTGGAATTTTGGCTTATCAACCCATTGAGCCGTATCGTGGATAAGTTGATGGAAAAAAATGAGAATTGATGCCTCCATGTCTCGTAAATAGTCTTCCATGTTACTGATTTGGTGTTGAAATATGTATGATCCTAGAAGACACAACGCAGTCCACAAGTGTCGTCTGTGGTCTGGAATATGATCGAAGAGGACGAATGGAACCGCTTGAAGGACCGTCTGGAAATCTTTACCAACGAGGCTTTGGTAGTGAAAGATGAGAGTTTTCGGTTGAATTGGTGCAATGTTCAAACCATTGGTTTGAAAGGCTCTCCACCTAGCGGCCAACTGTTGATGGAGGATGCTTCCAGGTTTGATTATGCCGAGGGATTTCATCGTGTCTCTGAAAAGATATTTGACGATCCCAAGGAGTGCGACGTGAAGGGTTTCGACTGGAGTGTCTTGATGGCCATTGAAACCTGTGTGCACAAGAACAAAGTCAGAAGGGTTCCACAATTCGAGCTGCCACAAGCTGAAAATGTTAACATACCTCGGAGCCGTAACATTGGGTTAAACAAACGTGAACCAAGTTGGCGGTTCAAATCCTCGCATAGCTTTGGCACGTCACATGAATCTGGGGCGTCGTGAACCTTTTTGACAAAGAAGTCAAGGACAGAATCGCGGAATCCGTGCTTGCGCGCTTCCGTTTCAACCGCGGTTTTGCTGTGAGGCCTCTGGGCGATTTCCCAGAGGCCCCAAGCCCTATTGCGTGTGACATCCCATTGCCGTTTGGGGAGAGAGAACTGGGAAAATGAGTGGTGAGCAACAGTTTGAAACAAGAAAGTATAAGCCGTTCAATATAAACCAAAAAAGCATGTACCTGTTCGCCGTCACTGTCCACCCCAATGAAGTCTGAGACATAACCCTCGGTTTTTTTATCACTCATCTTCGTGACGTTCAAATCACATATGCGACAAGGTGTCAATGTGTTGGCCGGATTGGTGGTATCAGTGATCTCAGCATGCATAGGGCCATCACCCAGGTGGAATAAGACTACCACCATAGCAAGGACTTCCTGCCCGGTGTGATGGTCATGCGCCAAGAATCCATTTGAACTGTGATCACTTTGAACAAAACCGAGGCTGGTCAGCTACTGTGCATAGTTAGTACGTTTGGGACAGGAGACTCACTTGATATCGTCAACCACCTCATCAAGTAATTCCAGCGCTGAAGCGCAGTTCGACGTCGCCAGGAAATGAATGTTATACTCCTGGTTCGTCATTTTGGGTGGTAAGCCAGCAAGAGTAAAAAATACACTCATGTGCTTATTCCATGATTTGGAAACATTCCCCGAGGTGTCGTCAGAATACATGGTGAGTGGTATATGCTTGATCAATCTTCCATTTGCTCGTAATCGCCACGGGTTGACAGAAGGGAACCGGTCAAAGCTATCTTGCTTTTCCTCTAAGGTAAGAAGCCAGTGGTCAGATCTTGTCCGTAATGGCACGTGGAAACACAAAGAAACCCACAATATATATACGGGCAGGTCTGTTGGGAGAGACTTGAACCGTTGAGTAATCGGATGTCAGGAAAAGATTTCCAAAACTCCTTGAGGTCAATGGTCTCGAGTGGAGCGCAGTCAAAACTAGGTTCAGCGGGGATTATAAATTGGGTAACTGAAGGGTTTTGAGAATCCATTCGAACCGTGGTTGGGAGGCATTTAGCCATAGTTCTCCCATCTTGCTGGAAGAAAAATGCAGGCACCACGACGTTTTGCAAAAAAAGTTGAACAGGTTCGTAAATGTACCAGTGTTTCCCGCGGTAGAGAACCATTTGGACTCGGAGGTTTTTGCTGAAACCTTCGCGCCATTTCTGGGACTGTGATAATCGGTTGATTCGCTCCAACGTCGGTAATTCAGGGAGACATACCAAAAAAGGGCTGACTAAAGGATTGGCAAGTTCCTGTGGATGGAGGCCAACCAAATCAGTTCACGTTTCAAATCAAATCCTTGAACTGATAAAGAAATACCAACATTTGTGATTATAGTCTGCACTTTTAAGCCAAAGATGGGGTTGCCATGCGGACTGGTCCTTTCAGACACTTGAAGACCAAGATTCTTCTTGAGGCGCTTGCTTAGAGCACGCAGCGCCCCCCACTCTGGGAGCCGGACATGGCATATAAGCAAAATCGAGCGTATACGGTGGTATTGGGACCGGGATAGGATGCTGCGAGTTGATCCGATGATCAATAGAGCCACGACGTGCTGATTGGATGTGGGGTATGATCAGTACCAAATAAGTGATGATGATTTGCATTCCAGATAACCACTTACTTCTTTCTTTTTGAAAGGGTGCCACTCAGAGGAATCCAATACCTGACCGGTTTGCAAATCTTCTTCTAGACTGGCCTCATCCATGGCCTCATCGTTTGGACCAAACATGTCGTCCTCCATGGCATGAATAGCCTCAGCGAGCTTGTGGATGTCGAGGTCGTCGTCAGAGTCTTCTGAGTCGCCAGGTTGCTTTTCTTGGGCCAGCGCAAAGGCACGGAGGCAGGACAGAGGAGAGGGAGGGGGTTCGGGTGTGTCGGAACCAGGGGCATCATGGCCAAAGATGTCATCTTGTTGAGGAGGTGACGGCGAGCGATTGGTGGAGGGCGGGTGGTTGTCATCGAGGGCAGGAATGACCACCTGTTCAGCCGCTTTTCGAGCCAGGAAACGTACAACCGCGTCGAGGTGATTCTTGGAACGCGAATGAGGACCATACGAACCCATCTGGCGGTTACAGACCAAGCATCTCCACTGTGGATTTGAAGGCACAGTGGAAATCAACTCAAAATCTACAGAAAAGAACGAAGAGAGTCAGTATCTACAACTATTAAGTTGTAGAACATATGCTTCCGCATTCAACCTTACGTTGGTCAGGAGCTTGCGCCATATGGGGAGATAGTGGGAAGCAAAGCCAAGGTACGGAGAGATTGAGCCAAGGAGAAGTTGAGCAAAGGACAAATCCAGCGAGGGAGAGACCGAGCAAAGGGGAAATCGAGTGAAGGAGAAACCGAGTGAAGGAGAAATCTAGTGAAGTAAAATTGAGCCAAGGGGAAATGGACTGAAGTGGGCTGCAGAAGAGAAAAGGAAATAACCAGACGCAGGAAAAGAAAATATTAGCTTTATGTTATTGAAACGATGTTGGGAAGGATGAGCTTTTTTTGTTTGCTTAACTGGAATTGGGACCAATGAAGATAGGCAAGCAAGTGGGAGATCACACAGATATCGAGTGACGAATATAAGTGATTTGAGAGATTTGATTGATCAATGAAGCTTGTGCGACAATGTATGGTATCTTTGATATCTTGCGAGTGAAGCTTTCGAGTGACCGAGATGATTTGCGAGACTTGTGGAGCGAGGGTACGAATTGTATCGAGAGAGCCTGTTGCCTGAAGTGCAAGAGATTTTGAGTAACGGAGATGATTTGAGATCCTTGTGGAGCGAGGGTACGAAATGTATCGAGAGAGCCTGGTGTGCTGAACCCTGTGCGACGATGTATGGGGATTCATATTTGGGTGTGGGGAGTGCGAAATGTATCGAGAGAGCCTGGTGTGCTGAACCCTGTGCGACGACGTATGAGGATTCATATTTGGGTGTGGGGAGCGCTGACGTCAACCCTGAAGGAGTGGTGTCAGAGGGTTTCCTTCTCACCAGATCAAAACTGGATGACGGATCGTTTTGGTGGGCATGGGTCTCAAGTCTGGATCTGGCCCTCAGGCGGACAAGGCATCGGTTGTCATGCAGGCGGTCTGTAGCGGGTGCACGACGGTCAGGATGCCACATGCATGCCCTACCTGTGGCCGAATGTCGCTTTGCAAAATGCATTAGAGATGACCGCCTTGAGGCGCGCAGGGCATAGACGCCCGGCCGGCTACAGACGTTCCGCGGGCCAGAACCCGACTCGACCAGTGCGTGGCGAGATTCTGACCCAAAGTACCCCCGTGGTGTATTTAATTCCCGCGGTGTGAGAATGATCAATTTCAAACTACACAACATGATTCTTGATCTGTGAGTTTACATACACAACTTACTTCGTCATGTAATCCATCTCATTTACAGCTACAGAACAACTTTGTCCTGTAATTCCTCACATATGTAAATACCGTCTGAAGTTTAAGGGTACTCAAAGTAAAGTATGTAGCGCTACATACTTTTCGCTACATACTTTTTTTGGCGGGAACAAGGAAAAAAATATACTTTTGGCCTCGTCTTCCCCGCCAAAAAAAGTATATAGCAAAAAGTATGTGTACATACATACTTACTTTGAGTACCCTTTTTGAACTCAACAGTATCACCATGTCTGTTTTGAGGTAGCATGTCGACGTGCTCACACCAATCAATTTCCGTAGAGGGTGGATATAACCTACAAACAGGTCTGAGAGCTAAGCATACAATTGCCTTTGTCAAGAGGTTCAGACAGCAAGAGTGTTAAATGGGCTCCTTTGTTCATAGTTCCATTGACAAACGGTACATTTTTGATTGTCTATTATTATTAACAAAGGATTTGCATTTTCTAGAGACAAATTGAATAAAGGTCTGTTCAAATTTATTACACAACTCTCCGTGTGAGCACATCAACGTGCTCATGGGGGACGGACATGGTGTATGTAGACGCCCTACACTTCAGCTTCTTGAATCTTCACCCCAAGCTTGAGTATATTTAAAAGTGATTCTTAATTACATATATTATTATTCAAGCTAATTCAATCTTCATGTCTCTAGTCAAAGAGTCTACTCAATTTAAATACCATATTTATCTACATAAAGAAAAGTTTTGAAAAAACTTGTTCTAGATTTGACTGGAAATCAGTGTTTTTAAAAAAGAGGAAAGGATAGAAGGGTTTTGTGGAATTCATGGGTGTGGTTTGGAATTTATTTATTTATTTATTGTTATGATAAGAAGAAGCAAAAAAACCAGACTGGGTTTAAAGTGGAATTCTGGGAATTGGTTTTGGTTGTGTTTAGCTGAAAGTGTTTAAAAATCTGATGGGTGGTTTTGGAGAACTAATCTTTTATTTATAAAAATGAATGAATGTGGATACTTGAATAGAAAAAAAGGGAGAGTTTTTTAAGGTAAAGATTTTTTGGTTGAACTTGAGACTGAGTGATATTGAAAAGGTTTCAGAAAAGTACTAGATTAAAAGTCTTTTAGTTTGGTTTTGGTCAAGTTCAAAAACATACATAGTTATTACATAGAGTGTTCAAAAAGGATAACCTGATGATTTTATTAGAGTTCAATACTTTTGTAAGGCGGAGTGTATCTCTCCAAATTCAATGCCATCTTCACTGGGACTAGACTGACACAGCACAAGAGAGCACAGGATACAGTCGCCGCTCGCTATAAGCACACACTGAGTATGCATATCGTGTTATAAGCATGGATTTTTTCCCAATAAAAAATGAGCAGGGCTTAATTTGTGACCATAAGCATGTAAGTTAAAAGCATGAACTTGAGCCAAAAAATGCTTACAACGGGCGTGGATTTTGCTATATACAAGCATATTTAGTGGTTGCACAAGCAGATATGCTTATATACAATTTGTTTTCCTGTGCAAGTGTGAACTTTCGAGAAGGTTCATCAAATCTTCTGCCCACTCTACTAGCCTCTGCTTTATTATTAACAGTATATCAACTTATAAACACTTTTATTCACACTTTTTCAACCATCTTTGATAAAATCTCAATCTCAGTCTCATAAGAGAATGGATAAGCTCATCCACAAAACCCTCCTTCTATCGCAAAGCTGCCCTGATGATAAAATCAGAAAGGCAACCAAGGAAGATAAGATATTCAGAATGTTTTCAGTCCCCCCAGTCCTGGATACCAACGACACAGATGAGGGCATCGGATACCTAGTCAACTCGGCACTTGATGCAATCTGTGGTATTGACAAGATTGATCAACACCTTTTCACAGGACCACATGGGATTGAACTTATGCTGAAATGGATTGGTCAAGCTTGCAACCACCCCAGCTGGAAAGGGGATACCAATGCGCACGGTTTTCTCAGGATAAAGCTTGAAAAAGTTTGTCAAAAGCTCCAAGGTGGGTACTTTCTTTGAATGTTCTTTACATCTGTCTCTTTCATATTCCCACCCACCCTCATATTGTTTGTATCTACTTTTTTAGATGCCGGTGCAACTCTCCCTGGGGCTGGTAAAAGTATCCTTCCTACTTCAGGTGTGACATCTGTAGCTGGCCAAAAGAGACGGGTGATTTCAAATGCTGAAGTTAAAAATTCAAACTCGATCAAGAAAACTAAGCAGCCTATCAGCACTCCTGGATCATTGGCTTCTTTAGAATCTACCAATTTGAACGGACCAACACCGCGTGGTGTGTATGATTTAGCCTTCAAGGCCGAGGTTCTTGCATGGCATCACGCAGGCCGAAAGATTCAGCAAGAAACCGCCCGACATTTCAATATCACCCAATCTAATCTCAGCCAATGGCTCAAAGACGAAGGAAAGATCAAGGCAAATGCATTGATAAATGGCGGAACAGTTCGGAAACAACGCACAGCAAAGTATCCTGATCTTGAACAAGCTTTATATCAATGGGTAATTGAGGCTCGCGAGCGTGATCTACCAGTCAACGACGAGGTTATAAGAGTCAAGGCTCAACATTTCTCCGAAATCTTCAAATTAAGATGAAATGCTCAGATGGATGGATGACCAAGTTCAAGAAATGCTACAACATCCAAAGAGTCACCCTGCATGGCGAGGCATCCTCAGTAAACCCAGAAGATGTGAAGTCTGCACGCGACGAGCTACTCAAGGTGACGAAGGACTATCAACCTTCTGAAATATATAACGCCGATGAAACTGGACTATGCTATCGGTAAATCTGTGACTCTTTTTTTCATCAAAGTTCAGCAGATTGATCATCTTCCAACTTTCTTCTCAGGATGCCGCCAAATAAGACCTTGGCTGACACACAAAAAGCTGGTGTGAAAGGCGACAAAGCTCGAATCACATACCTTCTCTGTGCAAATGCAGATGGCACTCACAAACTCGATCCTCTAGTTATTGGTAGTTCAAAAAAGCCTACCTCATTCAGAAGCAAGCCCGCAGCTTATTACAGTCTCCAATACACTAATAGTAAGAATGCCTGGATGACCGGTGCAATCTTCGGTGACTGGCTTCAGAAGATTGATGCCAACTTCCGTCGAGAAAATCGCAAAATCTTACTCCTGCTCGACAATTTCTCCGGTCATAAAGCCCCAGTCAAAACTCTCAACCTCACAAACATTACAGTGCATTTCCTTCCACCAAATCTCACCAGTGTCTTACAGCCTTGCGATGCTGGAATAATAGCAGCTTGGAAAGCTCACTACAGACGTAACTTGATATCTCTAGTAATCCGGAGACACGATGATAATCCGGACAAACTGGCAAAGGATATCTATCGGCTACCACTCCTGGACGCTATGCGAATGGCTGATACATCATGGAAGTCTGTTACTTGCAAGACGATTACAAACTGCTGGCGTCACACCCAAATAGTGGCAGCACTCCAAGAAAACGAGAACCAACCTTCCACCCCAACTAATACCAATCTAGCTCCTGATTCCGACCTCCAAAACATCATTGATGAGGCTTCAAAGGTCCTAGAGCGACTCGAAGAATGCACAGGCCTAGATGAGAGTCGATCCGAGGTCCGGATCAGCATTCAAAACCTACTCAATCCCAAGATCGAGAGGCAATTACCTGAGGATGTTCAACGTATGCCGACCGATCTCGAAATCATCAAATCAAGTGCTAACGACTCTGAACCCGATGCGCCTGATGATCCCGAAGATGACGAGGAGGATTTGCGGGAGCACATCCGTGTACCAATGTCAATGGCTCAAATCTCACAAGCCATTGACGACATCATCTATTCACTCAACCGTCAACCTCATGATGCTGACGGGCCCGACTGGACCTTACATATCAAAAGCTTTCACTCTATGCTCAATGAAATCAGCCATGTCCGCTTCAATTCATTGAAGCAAAAGTGCTTAACCAATTTTTTTAACCTTGATTCGACTACGTAATAAAGCCTGATAAACTTTTACATATTCGTTTTTTCTTCTAGTCTCTTGGTACATCTTTTTCCTTCACGTGAAGCTCTTTGTATGCCCCATCTTTTTGTCTGAGATATGCAATGCTATGCCAACCTATGCCCACTATCACCAAAAAAGTTGTCCAAGACTTTTTTTTTTGAAAATAAGCATAAAGGTTAGTTTAAATCCAAACTATGCCTTTATGCTTATTTCGAATTGATGCATAGCGCGATATAAGGTTGACAAATTTTCGGATTAAAATTATGCTTATAGGGCGCGGCGACTGTAAATCTAATCCCCTTGATTTGATGACTAGTTCCAGAACTCGATGATCAGAATCCAGTAAAACACGTATAAGATATTAAAAGAGAATGATATGAAAGACCTGTACAAAGGAAAAGAGTGCCAAACTGGAGGGGATAATCTATCTAAATAATCTAAGTGTCTACTATAACCCATTGTGTAAAACCCATACCCTGCATTTACACATTCACCCCTTAACAACTTTGAGAGAAATATGGAGATCTTAAGGATTTGTTCAGGACAATTCTTTGATGTTTTGGTTGTATAGTTCTATAGGTTAGGAAAGTATTATGTTTGATTCGTAATTGATCAAATCAACTTCTTGAAAACTGGTTGTTATATATATAGAGACAAAGAAGATAACTTATGGAGTCTATACCCAATATGAGTTTTGTTGCTGTTTTGTGTGTCGATGCAGCATCTTTGATGCAGATGCTTTCCCAGTTTGTAATTATCAAACCTCGATCACCAAATGAGCTACAATACTCAAATGCGCACTTGGATCACTTCAATAACTTGAATGATTTCAATAAATAGATGTTTCTTACGTTTATTGATTCTTTTCCAATCCATCATTGTTATTGATTTTCAACATTGATTGATAAATTTGATCTTGAGAGCCAGTGATACAACAAGCCATAGCCAATCGTACCACAAAGTTTATAGGGAGTTAAACTTATCGACACAGCGAAATATTGATTAATCTGAGATGATGTGTACAACAAAAGCATCGATATGCTTTTCGCGCTCGATTTTAGGATAACCAGTTGACAACCATCATTGTACGCAATACATCACTTTCATGCACGTTGAGGATGACTATGATTGTGTGGGACTCAACTTTCTGAATTGGACGTTGCTGAGATGTGCTGAATGCAAGTATCCGACTCCTGCAACAAAGTACTTTTATCCAGTGTCTACTTCGGAGAACTGCAGCTGCCAGATTGGTGTTGGAGATTTGACATTTCTTTTTTTGATATAGGTCAAAGAGCGGTTGTAAAGATGCCTGAGTTAACACATCCCAAAGCTGACACTGCATTGAAAATGATAAGGATACTGCTTTGATAGTGATAGTGATAGACATGAGTGCGCAGTGTTGAGCACAAGATACCGTCTGTGTGGGGTATTTGGCCTTTTTCAGTCTTTCGACTTCCCTGCTTGATAGTGGTGAACCCAGAAATCACAAGCAATTTGGTCTGTCAATGTATGCATAGCCGATGCTCCAAATGGAGACGTCACCAGCGTCTCGGGCGATGAAGTCTATCGATGACCATATGAAGTCTTGAAGCGCATCCATGAAAAAGAAACATATATCTCAAAATGGTTATCGGATGAGTCGATGTAGCAAGCCAAGTGAGCGCGGTGCGAAAACGATCGTAAAAAGCTTGTCACAAATTCCCCGCCAATTTACTGGAGTTTTGCGGACAACTTTGGTAATGAAATATGCAGTGAGGTGTCAAGGTGTTCTCCACAAAACGAAGACCCTGTTCCTCATCGCAGCCTGCGGGCCGGGTTGGAAATGTAAGGCCGGATCACTTTTCAGGATCAGGAGACCCTCAGAAATCATCTTTCAAGAGAAAGTCGTCAAATGATTGGGCAAAATTAATCAGATAACTTGGAAATCAAGCGCCAATACAAGCTACTTGCCACAGCGAAAGCGTTTTTGGATTCAACGCTGCTTGCGTTAGGGAAACCGGCCTCACTCAGCCCTCGACTTTATAACTGATGCAGTGGTTCTCGATCTTTCACATATTCAATAATGATAAGTAGCGCTGAGCAAATACTAGTTGGCTACGCGGGATCAGAGTATGAGCACAAACAAACCCAGCCTAAGCGGATGACCGTCACACAATTTCTCAAGGGTTGCTAGTTGATGTAAGCTAAAGTTCAAAAAGTGCGCATCTTTCAAACATTAACGTATGCACCTTTCTTTCTTTCTTTACAAACCAAAGTCTACCAGAATGATTTGAGGGACTATAAGCTTGATGATCTCAACGTGGACACCTCGGATGCAATCCTTATCCACAACGCCTTATGTATACAGGGTGTCAAGCACGCCCAAGCAAGCCTCGGGGTTGTAGGTGAAGTATTTAGGCTTGGTTAAATTGGATATTTATTGTTCGATCTTAAATTTCCTTCGATAATAAAAAAGTGGAAGACAACTTGATACAGTACACCACTAATCATTTCCTAAACGAAGATAGATGAGCAATAATGTGATAGGTACATAAATTGGTAAAGGATCGGTAGAACTCTTACGCAAAACCACATTTCAAGCCACAAAGTTAATACTACGCTGTTGAAGCACCGGTGTTTTGGAGTGTCATGTTCTTCAACGGGCGAGAGGTATCTGATAACAAGATGAGGTCGAACTTCGATCAAGGCTACAGCTCGAAGCTTGAGTGTGAAATATCATCTTGGGATGTTTGAGCCAGTCAGCTCTTTGAAGGAAAAGTCTCTACTTAGCAACATCCATCCTCATCAAAGCATACCTTGATGACGTATGGACTCGTATGGATTCATAAGGACAGAAAATCTGAAACCCGACCATAGATGTACATGTTGACCAAGTTCTCGGCAGTACGTCTCAATCACCGCACAATCACCCTCCTCGGCGTTAAAATTGATAGCACAGATCGTCCACGCCGACGAAATCCCGAGCTTGTTCGTTCAGGCCAATACTAATAGCCCCTCATACAAATCGTGTCACTCGTATTCATCTTTGCCTTGGATGGTTTTCATGAGGTTTCATGAAAGATATGCACGATGACTGAAAAAATAGCATCGAACAAAAAAGCAACAGCAACACGGGAGCTTGTCTCCATCTAATGATCCAGATCAATAATCAAGGGTTTGCGGGGAAGAAAATCAAAACAAATGCACATAATGCTATCTTACAAATCTTCCTCGTGACACAATTCAAGCTCGAGATATGGAAATCCTTATAATTCTGAATGTGTAACTCCACAAATCTCATCAAAACCTGTCCTTTTTCTCTACCCATTTTCTGGGGATTCATGATATCATAGTAAATGTAGTCGATGGATCTCCCAAAGTATATTTCTCAGCTTGGCCTCATATCTCTATCGGAAAGCAGGCCAAGATAACAAGGTACCTTTCTGCACTTGATTTCTTTTCTGATCGAAATAATCATCATTTGTGTGAGAAGATCATCCATTTCTTCCTTCAAGAGGGAAGCCTTTGAGTTAGACTCCTTCCACTTTAACTTCTAGATGATGCAAGTTGGAAGCTGAGTTCGACTTTGAGACCAAATATCAAAAAAGAGGTACATACCCTCCCCAGCTCAAACATCCTTCGATTCTTGTAGACCTAAATTCGTTTTGATCGTGAAACCATCACAAGATAGATTTTTGATCGTTAACCAAATAGAAATTGCACTTACTGAGGTGTTGTGGACAGTGGAACTTGAAGGGCAAGATGAAATGAAAAAATATTGCAGTATGTATCTACACTTGAGTGTGTAAAACTCAAAAGGCCTTTCTAGTTCCCAGCCATGTTTTTTTTTCTCCTCCGGAGCTACAACTTCTAACATTTCTAATTTACACACGACCTTGATAAATATTCTCTTCCTTAAAGCCGAGCTTATAGTATGCCGTACAAAAATCTTCTCTAAACCCAATCTTCTTGTCTCTTTCCTCTGATTCGCCGAGAAGCGGGAGATAGTGGCTGTAGTCGTCCTATGTTGTAAGCATTCCTCTCATCGGGGAAACTACACATCACATCAGTTGCATCACACTTTAAATTTGTTTCATTCTCCCCCGTTTCTCAATCCTTCCCTTTTTGCCAATTCTATTCAATTCAGAAAACCGCATTCACAGTTGATCAAGAGTTTTTTTCTGCGGGTGTGTGTGTGTGTGTCTGTGTGTCTGATTCACCCTCGGCCCTTGCTCTTCTACTTGACTGCATTCATTGACCTCTATATATCCGTTTGAATTCATTCCTGTCACGTCCCTTGAAGGTTTTGTAAATCACACCATGATCCAACATGGTTTCCCCATTAGCTTCTCGATCCCTTTCACCTTTTTAAATTCTTCCGATCAAATTAGCTCAGCTACCTACCTTTCTTTTCTATTTCTATCCACTTCGGTCAGTTCATATGACCACCTTTTCACGTCATCCTATCTCATCTCGTTCGATCCCAATACTAATCACCCGTCTTCTTCAACATTTTTCCGTACCGGTCTTTGACAATTATGACCGAAAAAAAACCCGTTTTGCAACCCTAAAAGCTTCTTCACGCCATCGTACGACAACGAGAGCCTACATTTTTTGTTTATCTCTTCAGTGTACTACTTACGTTAGTGGGCTTGGGGTGGATTCTTGAAAGCTTCTGTAAGGCTGTGAAGCATGTGATTCTTCTCAACGCATCTCTTGGATTACATTTGGGATTCTATCGATTAGCATGGCATCCTTTACGTCATTTTCATGGACCTCCTATAGCTGCTTTAAGTCAATTCTGGATTCTTAGAGAAGCTTATCTTGGAAGGAATAGATTTACTATGCGTAGCTTGGGTGAAGAGTATGGAGATTGGGTGAGAATCGGTGAGAAATCTTGTCTTCTTCAATTCACTTTGAGTCATCTTGGTTTAAAATTCATTTCTTCACAGGTCCTAATGAGCTTTATACGACTAGTATTGAGGCTTTATGGACGATTATGGGACCAAGAGGATGGGCCAAAGGGAATGCTTACAGTAGTGGAATCACGAAGACTCGAGAGGGAAGTGATAGTCTCTTAACGCTCAAAACACGTACGTTGCTCTTGTGTATTTCTGTGTCGATCATCACCTTCAGTTCACTGACACTGTATTACGGCATTTTAGTTTCTGAGCATGCTCCTCGAAGACGCATGTAAGTTATTTTTTGAATAACAAATCTATCAGTATTTCAAGGTATGGTCCAAATTCGATGAGGTAATTGACTTATACATCGCCTTCATAGTTGGGATAAAGCGTTTACGCCCCGGGCAATCTCATCTTACATACCATCACTCGAAGTGCGTATGGATCAGTTACTTGAAGTACTTCAAAACCACGTCAAGGAGGACAAAAATGTAGATTTTGGACTTCAATTGGGCTACTTGATGTATGACAGTAAGTATCTTAGTTTAGTTTGGATCACGACATGTTGCTTGGGAAACCTTGAGTTTGGATCGTTTGATCTCCATCAGGAATAAGCATATCTGATTCATGTGTTTATATCTGATATTTTTTCAGCGATGTCTGATATGGCCTTTGGAAGTCAGTTTTTCAATCTTTTCGTGATTTAAAGATCCACAAAATTTTCCATGGACACAACTCATGGTTTTTTGAAATATCAGGTGGTATAGATTTACTTAAACTACAGAATGATGAACGTAGAATATTATATCACCTAACTAGAGTTGTACAACAAGCTGGAATTCTTCGAAACGTACCTTGGTTAACACCGGTGGTTAATGTGCTTCCTACTTCTCAGAGGAAAGAACAAATGGAATTTAGGGAGTTTGGAAAATCTATGTTGATGCGTAGATATAATCAAGGTCTAGGATCAGAGATTGATGTGTTTCATTACTTGGTAAGTATGTCAACCTCACCTGGACCATGTCATATGTAATGTACTGCTCTCTGCGTCTCGTCTTGGCAATTCTCTTTTCAATATCTCTGGTTTGTTCGAATTTAATTTATCAAGAGTCGAAAGTCTGATACATTCATGATTCTTTCTTAATTAGCTAGGGGAAGACACGGAGACGGGAAGTAGGCTCCAAATGTCCGAGCTTGCGGCGGATTCAACTTTGGTCATCATGTAAGTGTTTTCTATGACTAGGTGATAAGCGATGAATAGAGAGTATGATCAACAATCTAACGAAGCTCAATTTCAAATCTTCAGAGCTGGATCAGATACGACTCGGATAACACTCATAGCTCTCTTCATGTATCTCATCAGATCAACAGAATGCATGAAACGTTTACAAACCGAACTTGACAAGATCGCACCAGATCTCACACCTGCAAGTCTAGCCAAATTAGAATATTTGAATGCATGTATCAAAGAAGTTACAAGACTACAACCTCCATCTCCTTCAAGTTTACAAAGAATCTGTCCTCCTGATGGAGCCGTGATTGATGGTAAGAAGATACCAGGAGGTACAAAGGTTAGGTTTAGTAATTGGGCAATGCATCGTGATCCTCGTTATTTTAGTGATCCGGATAGGTTTAATCCAGATCGTTGGATCCTCCCCACTTCGACTTCTCAACGTCATGATATTAGAGCTTTCTTTCCATTTCTGATTGGACCAGGTACATGTGTGGCTAAGAACATGGTACTCGTGGAAATTAGAATGGTAAGAAAGTCTTTTGATGAGGATTGAAGAATTTTCTGCTAGATATTGAAGGTCTCAAATTCTGATGATGATGTTTGATTGATTTTCTAGGTAGTTGCAAATGTTTTGACAAAATACAATTTAGAATTTGCTCAAGGGTTTAATGATCAAGAATACGAAAAGAGTTGGACAGACGCATATTTAATGGCCATCGAAAATCCATTTTGGATTAAATTTACACCTAGAGAGATTCACTCAAAGATGTATAAAGAATGAAAGATTTTGAAGAAGAAATGATGAAATTGAGAATCGAAAGAGATGATTTTTTTATAAAAAGAATATATGTTGTTCTTGTTTTGTTTTTTGTCATGATTTTTCTTTGATGGTTTGTATTTTGATTCTTGGAGGTTGTAGATACTTATACACTTCTTGCGTTGTTTTTTTCTTCGGAGTTTTATTGTACTTTTCTTACTTGTATTTCGGGTAAATGTCATATTCACTCACCTTTAGATTCATCCTTCGAATTTATCACACTGGAACAGGTTAGAACTCTTGGGGGTTCTAGTTTGGGCGTTTGACAAATGTAATGGATTGTATAGCAGATGATTATCATTGATTGTTTCTTTGTTGGTGAATAAACCACGGGGTTTCTATTACTCTTTGGTGTGAAAGCACATGAGCCCATCTGAAATATAGCAGATTATATGAAAGATTTTCTTGAAATGTTTGATCATATAAAATATGAAAATATCAGAATGATTGAAAGTATCTGTTTGAAAGATGAATGACGTTGAGGTATACCGAAAGGCGGCAAAGAACAAGAGATTTCAAGACACATGCGCCACTGCCTGGCTTATATATCACGAGAGCTTCTTGCAATCGAGCCAGAATAGGATTTTTGTCGTTTCATGTAAGCTTTCAAGCAGATTTCGTGTACTTCGGATTAAAAAGTGGCCTTTTAACACCGAAGAATTATTTGCTCGCTGTCAGACCTGTGGCAGTGAAAATGGAGCAATCTCATCGAGGCAACGCCTAACTTGATCAAGTCCCAGCCTCTTCTTGCGCAGCCTGAGGCAATATGATCCCAAGTGATCAGAATGACCATACTCGTGTGATTTGCCATCGACTCGATCATCGACCATTTTCCGTTTGCGGTATCTGTGTCATCGAGAAATGTAGCAGTGATGAAGACCGGCTTCGGTAAGAAAGTGTTATAGCGAGGGTGAGTGCCGGAAATGAAAATCGAATACATATAAGACTAAAGAGGGCTGTAGTGTGTATTGTGTATGTAAATAAATCACTCTGAAATGTTTTTTGCAGTCCGACCCGTACAGTCAACTTCTCCACAACCTTCATCATCTTCAGCAATCTCAGTTCACCATCGACGACAATTCTTCGAAGAACAATCAACCAAGACTACTTCACTCAAATCACAATCATCAAATCAATCCTTGGACAATAAAATGGACGGAGGTTAGTTCATTTTTAAGTCCAAATCTGTCGAAATCCAACTCACTTTTATGGTCTCTGCTCGATGCTTACTAAACTTATTGCTTGGCTTTTTAGATTTGATTGCCCTAGTTAACAAATTGCAAGACACCTTCAATGCAATTGGTGGAGAAACTGTCGATTTACCTCAGATTGTGGTGGTCGGATCACAGAGTTCAGGAAAGTCTTCTGTTCTTGAAACGTACGTCACATTGTCAAAAGATCTGGTCTTCGCGCCTTCCTAGTCAAGATCATTACCACCTAACACTTCCTGTTGCACAGCATTGTAGGACGAGATTTCCTTCCGCGAGGCTCAGGAATTGTTACTCGTCGTCCTCTCGTCCTCCAATTGATCCACATCAATTCACCCTCATCTTCACCCGTAGAATATACTCCTCAGCAGTCATCATCATCCGCTGTCGAGTACGGAGAGTTTCTTCACCTTCCCAACCGAAGGTTTACTGAATTTGCTGATATCAAAAAGGAGATTGAAAATGAGACTTTGAGAGTGGCTGGAAGTAATAAGGGAATTAGCCGACTACCAATTCATGTGAAGATCTTTAGTGAACGTGTCTTGAATCTTACCTTGGTGGACCTGCCTGGCTTGACTAAAGTGAGTGATTGGTACCAAGTTTATATTTGTGGCTATTCCTGCTGAATTTATCTATCAGATACCTGTAGGGGATCAACCTACCGACATAGAGCGGCAGATACGCAGTCTGGTACTCGATTTTATATCCAAACCCAACAGGTAGCGTGATCCTCTTGCACAAGTCTACATCACTGCTAAAAATTAACAAATTCATCACGTGACTGTATTCTTTATCTATAGTGTTATTCTTGCAGTCTCTCCAGCCAATGTCGATCTCGCCAACTCTGAATCATTGAAACTATCTCGTTCTGTTGATCCTCAAGGTCGTAGGACTATCGGTGTCCTAACCAAGCTAGACCTCATGGACACTGGGACAAATGCTTTGGACATACTCACAGGAAGGGTCTACCCACTTAAGCTAGGCTTCATTGGTATCGTCAATCGTAGCCAGCAGGATATAAACATGAATATACCACTAGAGAAGTCTCTGGAGAAAGAGCAAGAGTTCTTCACTCAGCATCCCGCTTACCGTAATATCGCACATCGATGTGGTACTAGATTTTTAGCAAAGACATTGAACCAAGTCAGTTGCAATCCCTTTCAGGTTCCTCGTTGCAATGTGATTTACACTAAACAAGTCTTGATGATTCTCTTGTTTTAGGTGTTGATGTCTCATATCCGTGACAAGCTGCCCGACATGAAAGCCAGGCTGAATACACTTATGGGTCAAACGCAGCAGGAACTCAATGCATACGGGGGTGACTCTGTCTTCTTTGGTAAACAGAACCAAGGGTCGTTGGTTTTGAAGTTGATGACTCAATTCGTGAAAGACTTTGTGTCATCAATTGATGGAACGCAAGCTAACCTCTCCACCAAAGAACTTTGTGGTGGTGCTCGGATATATTATATCTTCAATGAGATATTCGGACATGCACTTGAAACCTTGAATCCAATGGAAAACCTAAACAATTTAGATATCAAGACTTCTATTAGAAACTCCACTGGAACCCGATCAAGTTTGTTTATCCCAGAAGCTGCATTTGATCTATTGATTAAACCTCAGATCAAGTTGTTGGAGCCACCTGGCTTACGGTGTGTAGAATTGGTATATGAAGAATTGATGAAGATCTGTCACAATTGTACAAATTCTGTAAGATTTTCGATCAATTTTTCGATTAGCTCTACCATAATCCGCTAATGAAATTGCTAACGGTCATGTATTTGTATGGATCACAGGAGCTGCAAAGGTATCCCAAACTGCATGCGCAATTGATCGAAGTGGTTTCCGAACTACTACGCGAACGGCTGGGTCCAACTTCCGAATATGTACAATCCTTAATCTCAATCCAGGCTGCCTACATCAACACCAATCATCCGGATTTCATGGCCAATACACTTACTAGTAGCAACATGGCATCAAATCAACGTCATCATGCTACCAACGCAGTCACTAATGGAGTTATGGATCAGAGAAGGGTGCGCAATGGTTCCCCTACGTTGTCTGTTGCTACCATCGGCTCCAATGGTAGCTGGGGTCTCTTTCTCGGTTCGCTTTTTCAACCCCTTTTGTCTCACTTTTCCTTGGTTTTATATCTCTCTGGGTTTCCTTTCACAGTCTGATTCTGATGGAGACGGCGAGGGTTCTTCGAGTGTGATTGAAGATGATGATCATGTTTCTGAGAATAGTACTGCTCAAGCTCATCATCGACAGATTCAACTCCATAACGCTCCTTTAACTCGTCCTTCATCAGTGCCGATCGATAACTCATTGACTATCGGACGATCTCATCAGCCAATACCGAATAATTCAAGGATCGTTTCAGATAGTCGACTGAATGTATTGAATGCTAATCCTTCTTCATCTCATCATCATGGTGGTCGACATTCAGGTGGATCTTCACAACAGTATGGAAATGCTAAAGATTCATTCCTGAATTATTTTTTTGGTGGATCTACTAATGGGATTGGTGGTGGAATGTTATCACAACCACCTCAACCACATCGATCAAATCGTCATAGCCTGACTGGTATGGGACATGATAATGATTCAAATCAACATGGATCTAGTGGATTGAGAAAATCTGGATTCGAGGGTGCAAATGCTGCATTTAATATGAAGAGTCTTGAAAAACATATGCTAGAGGGAGTACGTATGATACTTTATTAGATTTGGTTTTCCTACTGAGTAGACGAGTTGAAATGTTGGTTTGTTTGTTTTCTTAGACACCTGAAGAAGAACAGAGGATACAACTAACGGACCGAGAACATAGGGAAATCAATCTGATTAGATCATTGATGACAGCTTATTTTGGAATTGTTAGACAAACAATTCAAGATTTAGTACCAAAAGGTTTGATTTTTTTTTCTCTTCTTTTCCATTCTTTAATGAAAATGAATCAAATTTAAGAAAAACTGATTTGTGTTTGTTTTTTCTCTACGTTGATGATAGCTGTGATGCATTTCTTAGTAAATCATGTCAAAGAAGGAGTACAGAATAGATTGGTATCAAGTTTATATCGAGAAGATTTATTTGAAGGACTCTTGATGGAAGATGATGGATTAAGGAATGAAAGAGAAAGAGTCAAAGGTCTTTTGGATGCTTATAAGGAAGCTTTTAAGGTTTGTCTCTTGAAAAGTTTCTCTGTTTTCGTTGTCGTTGTATTGATGTGGTTTTGGTTTTTGAATGGGGATTGAATTCTTTAGACTTTGAGTGAAGTTTTGTAAGGTTTCTAAACGTTTTGTGGTTGCGCAAATAATTGAAAAGCATCAAGATTAGCCAAAAGGGATATTGTATGTCACAGGTGAAAAGATAATGATTGTGTTTTCTATTGAATCATTTTTTTGAAGTTTAGTAGTGTTTCTCAATTCAAGACAAATTAACAAGTTTACAACCAAAGAAAATTTCAAAAATTGAGAAGAAAGGAAACTTGAAGTCTGTTTTGTTTTGTTTGATTTTTGTTTTTTTTTGCAAAAAGAAAAAGTGTAAATATGTTTCATTTTTCATTTTTTTCACCTTTTTTTAATTCTTTTTTTTGTTGTGGTTTTTTTTCATCTTTTTTTTTTCCCTTTTGAATTGATAAGTTTGATGATGATGAAGTAGAAGGTTGGGATGAGGAATTCTTAAACAAAAGTATTTGCAAACTATCTTCTTTAACAAATGGCCCAGCATTTCCGAGAGAGTGGACTGGAGATACGAAGCGTATTGGGCGCTTGTGCGAGTTGTATGCATGCTAGCAAAGTTCAGTGAGCTTGCGCATGAATTTTGATTCACTTCCAGCCAGCGAGACGAGATATGAGAACCCTTTTGATCAAAGATGACGCATTTGAAGCTCTCGAGGTGCAAGCAAGGAATTCATTGATCGAGCGCATACACTAAAATCTAGAGAGTGAGAATCAAACTAAGTGTAGATTACTTGAGCAGTCTGGGTATTCCTTTGTTGTACAAGAAAGGCTAATACGATTATGAGGGGTGACCGTGTATATTCCGGTGAACGGGTATGAATGGAAAAATGAAGGGAAAGACTTTGTGATCACCTAGTCAACAGGTTTTTGGCAGCTCAACGCTTCTGCTTTGTTCATACCCACGAGAGTTGTGGAAGATGGATGGTACTGATCAAGAAAATAGATTGTGATCCCCTTGATATCAGCTCAACGTATTTCCTTCAATTCGCATTTTAGAAGCTTGGAGATTTTTACCCTCGCATTCGCAGAAAGTGACTGGATGAGATGAAAGGCAAGATGTGATCTTTCGGATATCACTTACCCCGTACAAGGGATCAGCTTGATTCGATGAAAGTGATATAAAAAGAAGTCATCAAGCTTTGAGGAAATCACCAATATCAACGCACCTACCATCAATTCAACTCAAGATGACTCAAATGTCGCATATTCCCTTCACTGAATCGAAGACATCACAGCCACCAACCGAAAGGACTATAATCCGACCGTCAGATGAAATGCATGCTAGGAAAAATACAATTCCTCCACCTATGGAAAATGGAAGAAAAAAACCATCAACGGTCCAAACGATCAGATTGACATTTAGTGAAGAAAACGAACAACAGTTTGTAGGAAACCCTCAGATCATTAAAGATCACAAATCAGATTGCTAAATCGTAAATCATTTTCTTATTACATCAGGAGTCAAAACAAGCAACAGGAGTTTAGAGATCAAGAAAATGAGATCATCGAACGATTGATACAAATTTCATTTGCAAAACAAAAAAATGGATATAAATGTTGTTTTTTGAACTTGCAACCTCTTAGTAGTACTCCAGCTTTGCCACTTCCTTTGAAACTTATAGATATGGATCATCAAGGTAGTTTAAAGAGAACTCATATGACGCATAAAAGCGGACCAAAGGACACAAATTTAATAAGTGAGAGTCTCATAATATCACATACATCTCTAATTTTTTTATTCAGAGAGTTACTGATGCTATTGTTACTATTTCAGACACTTCATGCGGACATCATCATCACTATGAATTTTTGTCTGACAAACCAAACACAAAAATATCAACGGTTCTGAACTCTAGGAAAGTACCAATAGCACCTTTAGCTTCGAATCCTCATCTGAGTCTAACAAACCAAGTGACCAGAAGTAGTAAGTTTTCTATCCAATTCCTTCATTCTAATCATGAAAATTTTCTGATATACTCAATTTCCTCAATAGGAACTCAATCACCATATATCATTCATGAAGTTGATTATTATCAAGATAACAGAAGAAATTTCTTAATTGCTAAAGCTCTTCAACATCAAAGTTTAAATTACAATCAAAATCTAAATTATAATCTCACCATAAGATCTTCTTGTCAAATTTGTTTTCAATGTTTTTATACTTTAGATTTGTTATATAGACATATTTCTTCAGTACATTCTCGTCATTCAAAATCAAATTATACTTATTTTACTTGAATTTATCATTACATATATGAATTTTTCTTTGGTATCTTTGTATATAAAGAATTCGTTTTTTCGGTTAACATTTCTGGTGAAGAGGTGGCCAAGGAGGGTTTTTCTTTGAGGGCTCAGAGTGTTTCCTTTGGACTTTTTTTTGGTTTGTGAATAAATCATCTTTTTCAATTTACAGGTTTCCGAGTAACCTGCAAGTAATATATACACGAATCATTGATTTCAAAGAAAGAAATCCTCAAGCTGATCATCTAAAGCTAATCCCGAATCTTAAAGGCAGTGAGTTCTCAAACATCTCTCAAGATGAATTTTGATGTGCGAGGCTTGAATCTGTGCACCGTCATGACGGCCTTAAGAGTCTCCTTAATCCCAAAACAGCTATTTCAATGGGTCTGAATCCAGTAAACTTGTTGACACTTGCAAGTTAAAGGTGATCATTGCTGGTACATCATGCGTACGGAGTGTCATTCAGCGGATCGCTTTGTTGAACTTATGCACCCACTAACAAAGCCAAGACACATACCACGAGAATTTGAACATGATTAGAACCAAAATCGACCCGGTGATGGAAGGTCCTGACCAAAGGACCATAAACGCGACCAATCCTTGAGGAAGTACCCTTACAATTTCAATCACGTATGTGGTTCCAAAGTCTAGGACAATGATGATGTCACTAGTATATTTCCTCTGAACTTTTCAGTCATGATTAGAGTGATCATTAATTAGAGTAATATTGGTTATGGTGTGCTACTTAGAATAAATGAAATGTGATTTTGTAAAATTTCCCCTGTTGCGTGGATGCCCGCATAGTCTCTAGTATTACCAAAGTGTCAGCCTACTCCAGGAAGATGAATGATCCCAAGAGCAACACTGCCACACCATTTATTCAGGGAGTTTATACATGCATCATCATTAATGGCCAGGAGCAGGAGAAAGCACCACTTGAAGGATGGAAGCGGGAATATGATTCAAAGGGAGTGGAGCTACAGGAAAGTTGCATTGATTGTGTGCCTCCACAAGATTAAAACATCTACACAAGACTGAACCTGTGGGTGTATGTCTTCAATGTGCTTGTAGCCATTTTACTTGAGAGTGGGAGCAGGAGGTATGTTTTTGAGACTTTGAGGGTAAATATGCAAGTGAAGGAGTGGTGATGTGTGAAAATGGTATTAGACTGGGTGTGAGACTTGGTTTTTTGTGTGTGGGAGGAGATTTAGGCTTATTTTACACATCTTTGATGTGTTTGGGATGATTTTGTTTGTAAATTGACATAAGGAAGTGTTTTTGAGGATTAAAACGTATGTATGAAAAGGAAAGGTTGGTGATATGCAAAAAGTTTCTTAATGAAAGATGTTTGCAATCCAATCTTGCCATGTTGGGAGGAGAGTTAGGCATATTGCTTCTATCTCCAATTTGTCAGGGGTGATTTCATATGAAAACCAGCATCAACATTGATGTCTTGAAATCCACATCTGACTCCATTTTGTACACACACAAAGTGGAAATTTAACACATTGAAGGATTGGAGCTGAATGTTTTTTGCATCAAGACAACAATTTTAATCATTTTTGACATTAATTGAAATCATTTTGTGTTGTGGAAAAGTATTACATGTGCACAGTCATAGCGCAAAAGCTAGCAAAATTATAGTGGTCACTGCACTTCAAAACATTGTAAGGTTTTTTTAATCCAAAAAAAGTGATTTTTATGCATAGGGATTCATATCAGAGTAGTGCTATGGAAAGGGGTCAGAATCTGTTATGTTTTGCAGTGGTTCAGCTACCAGAATTGAAAATGTATGAGATGATTGGAACACGGTCCTGACACCTAATTCAGAAAACTGATATGCGCTCTAGTGTTAGATAAGATCACAATGAAGTTATCCTATATAAGGAAATAACTCTGACCTGATTTAATAATTGGGGTTTGTACAAAGCACACGAGATAGAAATGTGAGCTTATTGATCTAATGAAAAGGACAAGTTTCTCTTTCCAAAGATAATTCATTACCTGATATGCGCTCTAGTGTTAGATAAGATCACAATGAAGTTATCCTATATAAGGAAATAACTCTGACCTACAACAATGATAAAGAAACATGAACATGACAAATGTAAGTAAATAAGTTGTGAGATAATCAGTTAGATAAGTACCTGATTTAATAATTGGGGTTTGTACAAAGCACACGAGATAGAAATGTGAGCTTATTGATCTAATGAAAAGGACAACTGATACATATATTGATTAGTAGCTATTCTATATGATGAGATAAGAGGATTACGTACGTTTCTCTTTCCAAAGATGGGAAAGAGAAACAATATAATAGATGAGAGCGGGATGGTTTAAGTAGTAATTCTTAGGAAAGTATCTACCATACGTCATTCATCTAAATCTGATAACACTTTGCGTAACTCCTATACATAACATTATGACACCTTTGCGTAACTCCTACGCATAACACTTTCTTTGACCTCGTCGATTGAACACCAACAAGAATGGACTCAAAATTTGTCATAAATTTGATCTTAGTTGAAAATGCTGAAAATCATGACAACTGCTTTTGTTATTGGAACCCCAGGGGCACTCAGAAGTCCAGTTTGCCTCTTGTGGCCTATGAGGTTTGAACTCCCACAGTGTTTGAATGTTTTTAACTCTGCACAGATTAGCCTCCTGTTTACACTGGCCACATAACACAGGATTGCCAACTCAAATTTTATGTTATGTAGTTATTAGGATGTTTCCCTAGGTGCCACAAATGTTTGCCAAGGTGGTATCTTTCAACTTGAACGACTATAGAGTGGCTATGCTCTCTTGAAAAAATATCATATGATATCTCCAATCTAAATGCTTTGTTAGGTGGGATTGCAATCAACACAGCTAAGCTCCAGCCCCAATATTGAAAATTATAATCTTTCTTACTTACATTTCTAGAAACCTATGATTGGATGTCTTGTTTCAATTGAAAAGACTTCAAGTAACAAGTTCTCTGAAACTGAGATTTGTTCTTGTTGTGATGTGATTACATCCTCATGTCATTAATTGCAGTGTCCAATCACAGAACCCGTCAAAAACTGGTTCAGATGAACTTACAAGAAGTAGAGCGCTGCTGACTTGCACTAAGTTTCTTTTGAAAAGCTTCACAGAACTGATTGTGATTGTGAGAGGCAGTTACCTAAATAGAGCAAAGAACAATGTCAACTCTTTCCATCTATGGGGAGAGGTTAGGATTTGATCTTGGAGATAAATAGCTGATTCTGAGCAGAGATTTCAAGATGTGAAAAAATCCTTACCTTGGACTGTGTGTACAAGTTTATCTAGTCCAATGATCTCTTGGATTTAAAATTTCAAGGTAACTTTGTTGGTGGTGATGCTCTAATGTTCAATTCATGGAATCCATTGTTAAAACAGCTTGCTTCATCTCAATTGACAATCTTTCAATGCTCAAAGATCTGATCATTATGCAACTCTTGACAATAACACCGAGGGGAAATTGACAAATATTTATTATAAATTTAATGCACACAGGAGTTTTTCTATCTTTCTATTTGTATTTTGATCAAATATTTCCTTTTAGATCATGAACCATATCAAAACCCTCAAAAGATAATCAAGAAACCACACACACAATTAATAAAAAAGTTGAGAGCATCAGATCATGTACTTTTTTTAATCTGTTTGAAGGGAGAGTTTAACTCTGAGTCTACCAGCCACATCAATTTCAGTGCCAAAAGCTCCTTTTGAGACTGCTACAACTTTGAAAAATCCTAAGCCAAACTTCTTATAACTTTGAGTCTGTTGTACAAATATGACAAATGGTTGTGTGATAGTCCACAGGGCACGTCTGAATCCATTTTTCATCTAGTGCTTTACAACTTTTGCAATACCCTATCCTTTGAATGTTTGTAAATTTGCACAAACCACCATCACATTGACATTTTCTACATACCTCCTCATAATTACAGGCACTTTCATCGTACCTTACGTTCTCCAGAAAGTGGCTACATTGGCTACATAACTCCGCCATGGTCATACCAGCCAACACCAGCACCCACAGACTGGCTATACACGCTTTTGAAAATATCATAGGGGATTTCGGATCTGAATGCTATGTTAGGTAGGCTTTCAATCAGTATAGATAAGCTCTAGTCTTAGTAACACTGATTACACTCTTGATTACTCACCCTGATTTCTTCTCACCTTAAGGTAGTCTTTGCAACTAAGATGTCTGCCTATATGATGTGAAGATATCATTGTTTCATCAGTCTCAGTATGCAGTAAAAAACAATCAAAACCGTGGTTTGGATTAACTTACAAGGAATATAGAGCTGCTGACTTGCACTAAGTTTCTTCAGAACTTCACAAACCTGCTTGTGAAGGTCAGAGGCAGTCAACCAGATAGAGCAAAAGACACTGTCAATATTTGCAGCTCATAGGGGTTTTTGGGTTTGATCTTGCAAATAAGAAACTGATTTCGAGCTCTCATTGCAAGATGTGAAAGAAAGAGTTCTTATCCTCACAAAAGACGTGAAAAAAACTAAAGTAAAAATGAGGAAGTGGATTGACCTTTATTGTGGTACTGAGTTGAAAGAAGCTGGAACGCAAGAACGGGAGTGAATTGATTTTAGTAAAAGAAAGAAATAGATTGATGGGAGGATTTTGAAATGTTTTGGAGTTCAATGAAAATAGAGCAAAGGGATTTTCCAGTCAGTATTAATGAAGGAACCCTCAAGCTGCTAAATTGCGAGAGAAACAGAAAGCTCTCGTTTGCCATACTCACTGATAAATTCCTCAAGTTGTATGTAGTCCAAAAACGATCTTGTTGAAGAGATTCCGATAATGAGAGCTGTCAATTGATAACTCAAGATATTTCCCCAGACAACGGTGGTACGAGCCTTTTTCTCCCCAAGATTCTTTTTGGATCTTATCGAGGACTGTGCTGTGATGTTTCCATGATATACATATTTATATCTTTTTTCTATTTGGCTACGTGTTGGAGATCACTCACGTAGCTGGCTCCCGAGAATTAGTGATAAGGTTCCTCTATCTTGCCCAGACTTTGAATCAAGATCTTATTTTGTGGCAAATGTTCCATTGTTCAATTCATATCTGATGGATCTTCTATATCACTCTGAGACATGGAATCAAACTCTTGTTTTTCGGGATATGTTCCATTGCTCAATTCATAGACTTCATCCTTTACAAAATTTCCTTCACTGCATTTGCATTATAATGATGCGATGAATACTTTTTTAAACCCAAATAATCAACCCAAATGGTTTTTTGTCAGATTGTTCCTTATAACGTACCAATATAGCAGGTTTCACAAAGCCTATCCCAAAAATTCCCTGCCAATATGCTCGAATCTTACGGCAAGATTAGGCAAGCGGTTTGGAATATAATTCATAAAGTTTTCCAAAAAAAATCACCTCAGGTACTTATCCAATCTGCGTGCTTCAAGCAGCTGTACAGAGACATTAAATCACAGCTGCTTGAGACAGTCTTTTCCCCTCTATCTCTCTGGAAGCTTTGGAAAATGAAGACATAATACACCCCAAAGTTACACACACACATACCCAAGGACCAAAGGGGACACTGTGCCTTCCATTGCATGCCTGAGAATTCTTTGAAAGGTCTTGTGCTTCAGCCTCAAGCATGAACAAGCTTGGCACAATAGTCAATTAACTTCTTGGTTAAAATACAAATATGGTTGATTGTTTTCTTGTTGCAAGAAAGTTTGCTCAAATTCTAGTTTGACTGACTTGGGTTCTAATTAGGGTTATGTCTTGACAAAAGACATAACCCTATTCAAATCTTTGAGAAAAAATGTAAGTAACCTCTGAATTCTTAAGAATGAAACATATAAGCTAAACCCATTGACCTTTTTCCAAGTTCAAGACTTCATCATGATGTGTATTTTGACCAAAAAAAAATGCATGTGAATAATGTGTTTTGATACAAAAGTGTTTACATTTTTCTACTTCTATTCATATTTCCAAAAAATCTAGTGTTTAAAATCATCATGAATTATTTTAAACCTATAAAATATATCAAAGAGTCTACACACTAAAAGATAAAGAAGTCAATGGTACATTAAGCTGGCTGCAATCTGAAGTGATGACTAAAGACCCCGGGGCAACGTACTGGGCTCGAGTCTCGAGATACGCTCGGTGGGGCTTTGGCTCTCAGAGTACCGATACCGAGAACTGTCAGTTTCGGGGAGCATCGGGATTTCGTATGTTCTGTGATAATTATCACATGATAATTATCACGGGAAATACATGCAGACATTTTACGGTGCGTGACACCCTCATGACAGCCCTGGATCTAGTCAGCTGTACGGGTAGATGCTGCGCGCGGGGCCATGGCACCGACCACGCTACCTCTCCCAACCCATAGCGTCGCGTGGTTGGTCACGTCTGTCCAAAACGTGTTTCGTCTTTCGAATTTTTTTCCACTTTCTGCTTTTGGACAAGGAAATACTTTATCGCTCCAGACCCTCTTTGACATGGCTGAGCAAAATTTTTATTGCCCAAGACCCTTTTCGTACACTGCCTTCCAAGCATCAATATCAATCAAACAATCGTCCCCAATGGCGTCTGTTCCATTTCACCTTCTTTTCAATCCGACCATCTGGCCACCGAGATCACCTCACTTCGTTTCCATTTCGCGACCTGCTAGCCCACGTCATGAAGCCTCGCAGCCCCTACATCGGATCGAAGTACCAGCGGATGCACCCATCCCACCCCCTTCCTTCACCTGCTCTTCCAGGCCATGTTGGCCTGGCTTGTCCCATGTGCACGGTCAACATTTCACTGATCTACATACCAGGTGGTGTGGATACGGTCAAGGTGAAAGTCAGTGTTCCTCCTTCTTCCAATCTGACCTATCTACTGGAAAAACTAATCGAGTTCACTTCTTTTTAATACCAACTCCGTTTCGATCACCCGTGGTTCCTACCCACCAGTGCCCAAAAAGCGAGCATTATTACCGAACCTTCAAGCTGAACCAACTTAACTACGAGCTCGCGCGGATCAACGCTGGCGAAAAGTATCCAATCCCTTACAACGCATCACTTCATGGGCCACCCCTCAACATCAAAGGCAAGTTTGTCGCCGAGCAAGTCAGTCCAAAGAGTGCTTCCCAACGTGCGCAACGTGCCGCCCCGTCACAACTGTGTGCTCGCGCCCGCGATGGTCCCACCGCCGAGAAGCACAAAAGCGCGGGTCATACTGGATGTACGCAAAAGTATTGTAAGGCGGTAAGTAATCTCGTTTCCTCCATCATGTGCCTCGCTCATCATTTGGACCCTTTTGGGAACCTAGTGCTGCCATGCATATGGACCGCCTGGCACATGCTATGTTCATCGCATGAAGCCTGAGGGATCCCAGGATGCCACTCCAGCGCCATCCCATCGCTCGAGCACCAGCCATGCTCCTTCCTCGACAGTACCCCAGGCCAAACGAGCCCGTATAATCCCGGAGCAGTGCGCGCAGAGTGTTGGCCGAACCGGACACGTGCTGAACGAAGATGGCGAGCGGGTCCTCTCAAACGCCCGGAAATTGAAAGAAGACATGGTTAGAAAGGCATCGGAGCCTCGTCTTGACCCGAGCAAGGTTGTCAGCTTACATCTCGTCACTCAGGTAGGTGTTGTTTCTTCATATACTGTTGCATCCATCCTGACAGCTTCATCTATATTTGTAGCCCACAACCCCGGTCATTACGCAGCATTTTCCGACCTGGCCTCTCATTGCGCTAGACGAATGCGAGTCCCTTGTGCGCAAGGCGAAAGCGGCTGCTGGACTCTCTTGGAACGGCCATATCCTAGTCTGGGATGAACAACTGAAAAACTGGGTGAGTCTTTTTGGGTATCTCTTCGCGCCGACTTCAATTTGACCTTTTTTTTGGAATGCTTGCAGCGGGACATTGCACTCACTTTGCCGCATCAGTACACCCGCACAGCCAAAAATCTCGTTCTTTGTCTTCCAAGCCAGCGCCACGCCCTAGCCAAAGAAGTTCAAGACGTTCTTGAAAGCTTTGGTCTTGGGAAACCTTCTATTCCTAAAGCTCCTGTGCAATCTACCAAGGTTCCCAAAGCTGAACCTTGGTCTCCGCCCCGATCGGCCACCCACGTTGCAGGATCATCCCTTGGACCAATCGAGATCCTCGATTCAGATTCGCCTTCGGATACGGACGACGCGCCAGAGCTAGACACAACTCCATCAAAGCTCCCTTTCAACACACCGTCAGGCGACGCCAGTTCAGACAATGTGACTCCCGACTCGTTTCGGCACTTGGACCCCGCTTTAACCGGGAACCTGTCAGCCCAGGTGCGTCCATTTGTTCTTCTCCTTGAACAACTGCCACTTCTCATCATATCATGAAGGCTGTCTGGCTTTCTTATATCCTCCCCCAGGTCCTAGCAGCCGACCAGAAGCCCTTCAATTCCAGCAGTACCGAAGCCCCGGTCCTCAAAGTGTGGCCCGGAGAGGAGGCCATGACGTTCACACTACTCGCATGGCATCATGCAGTCGGAATGCCTGCAATCCGTGCGCGTCGTATACCTTACTGGATTAATTTTTTTGGAACCGAGTACGAATTGGAGGAACAAACCGCTTATCGCTACGCGCACTTTGTAGACAAAGTCACTTATCCAAGGTTCAAGGCTTGGCTTGACAGCTGGCCTGAAGAGGGTGAGAAAAATCGCTACAATATCACAGTCAGTGAGGCGCGGCGGCATTTTCAAGCTGAGTTCAAAGCAGTTACTGGTTTGAAACAACCTGATGATCCAAGCGCCCTTCGGAAACACAAAGAGCAAAAGGCCCCTCGGCCATCGAAGAAACGCAGAACGAAGCAATGATGGTAGCCTCTTCCTTCACTTAACATACATTCTGCTTTCCTATTCACATTATACATTTTGCGTTCTTGCCTTTCATAATTTCTGTGGCATGATGACTTTGTTGTTGGGTTAGTTGTTTGTGTTTGGGTTTGCGTGGGGTGGGTTGGGTTTGGCTTTGGAAAAAAAAAGGTGTTATTTGATTTTATGGTCCATGTTCTTTATCTTCTTTGAAACAAAGAAGACAATTTTTGTTTTTGTTTGTTTCTCTCTTCAGCTCAATTGGATCTATATACAAACAAACAATGATGATCAAATGGTTAAGGGGTTTGATACCAATTGATCATCATTACACAAAAACCAAAAAAAGGAACATTTTTTGGTTTTTCTGTTGGTTTTTTTGATCTTTGTGTTTTATTTTGGGTTGGGTGAGTTTTTCAGTTGGTTTTTGTAGACACTTTATTCATTGAGATTGCATTGCATGTATTCTGGTTTGAAAAGTGAGTACAGTTTAAAACAACAGAGTAACAGTTGATGGATGTTAAGTGTTTGATTGAAAGTGGTGAGGATCATGTTGACCACACCCATTTCAATTGGTTTGGTGGTAGTGTGTGATGAGGGTGTGTTGTACAGAAGATTTCATGGTTTGGATGATTGAGGTGACAGCTCACATCAAATAAAAAGATGTGAGAATCATTAATTTTTGGGAAATACAAAGTTTTTGGGTGTTTCACTTTGTCATTAAGGGTCAGTTTAGAGCGAGTGTATGTGATCAATTTTGAGAACTTTATTTGAACACCCCCAGGTGCGTCCCATTGACACGACGTGAGACATCCAGCTGTTACTCCTTGTGTCTGTTTCTCTTTCCCAGCCCATTTTACACACTTTAAAAGACTTGAAGGAGTGCAGAATTTCTGTACAAACCAACGGTCATTATATGGGACTGCAAATTTGATGCATTTTGATTCATTGGCAATTCACCTGTGTTTGACCTCAGACCAGAATGGAAAACATGACTTGGCGATGACTGGAAGCGTTCCAGAAAATGGAAAAAGACCAAGTAGGTCCTTGCGTTCCTGGGTCCGCGATGGAGCGGCTCGCCAAAGCTCTTCTAAACCACCTTTGACAGTGGAGGAAACTTTATGTAAGAAGCACCTGGCGTAATCGGTTGTTGGGTTCCAAGTGTAAGAATCAACTGTTAATGTGTCCAATTCGAGTAAGTCTTCCTCATGCTGCAAGAACTGAGCATGCATCTCGTTCGCCATGGTGATGTTGTTCGAGCCGAGTCCGTAACCTGCGCAAGCATGTGGATTTTCTCAAGATAACAGACGTAAGTTATAATAAAACCAACCTCTCATCGTTTTATCACCCTTCACCATTTCATTCTTTTCACTCTTCATTATCTTTCCGTAAAGTCTCTTATCATGGCTAGCAGCCCCCCTAATTCCCAACGATCCAATGCCTCCGAGACCTCTGCTCGACCTATCCAATCAACCCCACTTCGTCGTTCAAGTAGGCCACCAACTCCTCGTAAAACCATCCCTGGAATGATACAACCTTCTGCCGACAGCCAAACCACAATTCCTCTCCCGCAGCAATCCACCAGTGGTACATCGAGGGTACAAAATCGAGCCAAACAATCCCAGACGACAACCAGTGCTCCCGGTTTAGACTCTTCACAACATTCGGCTCCAGCATCCTCTCTGAAGCGGAAACGTCCTTCAAAGGCATCACAGGTGAGTACATAAGTCTCTTTACAACTATGCTTGACACTTGTTACTGATACCCAATTTTAATCACATTTGATAGCCCCCTCGCGAAGACATACCACCTGAGGACAAAATGAATGAAGACTCAGAGGACGGCCTGTCAAAACGTCAGAAGTTGAAGCGAGCAGAGGCCCTTCAAGTAAGCAGCAACAATGAAGAAGAGAACCCGGAGTATACTCCCGCGCGCGAGTATTTTGGCGACCCTTGGAAATCCAAGAGTGGACCAGAATGGAAAACATGACACTTACTGGGTCTGGACTATCACACTTGAATCATTACTTGGTAATTGTACTACAAATGTCGTAGTACAATTACCAAGTAATGTAACTTTCCATTCCCACAAGTTTTTGAGACATCAAAAGTTCTGTACCTCTCAGGGTGTGGACAGGAAACGACACTATCACTCCTTAACTTTACGATATAAATTGTAGGTAGACATATGTGTGTGTTGTCTAATAAATCTTGTGTGTTTATCCTTGCAAATCTTTGTTTGAGGCATGCCCACCGTTTTAGCATGGTGGCCTTTAAACATACATGAATTGTGGTTGCTTGTCTCATGACCGTTTGGTTCTTTGTTATGGCACACTGTCTTTCTTTAAACAAACATGAATTGTGGTTACATGAACAATACCCCTTTAAAGCGCGCGTTGCTATGGCACGCGCCCTTTAAAGGGACATTTCTTTGAGTTGATTGAAACAAAAGCCATTGGGTCATTGTTATGGCACAATTATTGTTCAAGTGACCACAATGGGAGTTACTTGAACAATAATTGAGTGTTCATTGTGATGGCACAGTCCCTTTAAGTGAACAGCCATTTGAGTTTGTTGAAAGCCAAAAACCAAGCCCTTGTTTTTTGCACACTGCCATCCATGGGCATAGCCGTCACAATGAATCACTTGATAACAATCATTTCATTGTGACGGCAGACATACTGTCTTTAAACAAAGAACAATGGTAGTTGATTGAACAAATCACAATTGGCTCTTTGTCATTACAAACTGCTTTGGAGACAACCACCATTCATGTGAGATTGATAGCAACATTTGGGAGCAGCAAGTTATTTGATTGTGATGTTGGAAGGGCAAATCAGTCAGCTGTGTTGGTCTGGCTGAATTGTCCAAACTTGCTAATGAGTCTTTTCCCGTCGAAAAATCGGGAAAAGAGAGTGTCCACTTACTTTGAGTAAAAGCTTATGAAACAAACATTATTCCTTTGATTGACATAACACAATGGCAACCTGTCCTTGTAGAAACCAAAAGCCTAGTTCCATTACTCAATCAAACACAAATTATGAGCTTACAAAGCAAAAGATTGGCTGAAAACAATGTCAGTTTGTCAGAAAACTTTTGTAGTATAAAGTTTGATACGGCCACCAAAGCATGGTTTGAACATGCCCCAAACCATGCTTTGGTGATACATCAACAAAGCATGGTTTGGACCAATCAAAAGCACCGATGGGTTACCACTACCACAATGACAGCATCCAAACCCAGTGGAGAGGCTACCCATATGCATCTCATTTGTATCATGAGTATTATGCATGAATTGGACCTTCTGTATAATTATTCCCTCTGAATAATGAGACAGTTATCCACCAGAACAAAGTTATTGCTGCTGTGGCACGGCACACTTTGGTCATACCATTTTTTTTTCATTGATGTCAAACGAGTGTGGTGCACAAAGCAGAGAGTCTAACAAAAAGCGCCAAAAACACACAAATTTCAAGCAAAAAGGAACAATAAAGGAGTGAGGTGAGGTGAAACCAGAAGCAGAAAGTGCTTCCAAATGAAACACATACAACCAGTCACACAAATCAAAGAAAAAGTCATCCAAGGAAGAGCAATCAAAAATAACTGCTGAACTACAACTAGGATCCTGCAGGTTGTTTCATTCCAACGCGCCTACACAGGCTGTTGCAACGGTGATCACTTTCAAAATCGGATATTCTGCCAGAGAAGTAACCAGCATGCCAATCGTACCTATAGTAATGTGATGAGCAAACACATAACATGTGACAAACATTATAAGAAGATTCTGGCTCACTTCTTATCGACAATGAGAGAATGAAACAGTGTCCATCCAACGTATTGAAGTCCGTTGATCACCGCTGCCTTGTTTGTACGCCAGTACGTGTAGTGCGTGAAGGTATTGAGGAACTCTAGCATGGGGACATTGCCTTCGGGGGAGGGAATAACTAGTGTCCGACGTCTTATGGACCTTACCTTGCAACCTCTCCTGCAAAGTATACATGTCATGCATTCCATGATTGTTCCGGTGTGCAAGCACATGGTTTTCGGCAAACTGTGAAATCAAAGAAACAAGTCAAATCAAAGAAGTAACATAATCGCGCAGGGGGGGGGGATTCACTCACTCGAACATTGGTGGCCAGCTGTGCTTCGGCCACAGTTAAAAGTGAAGGGATTTCTTTGAGCTTCCCTTGGAACAGATTTAATAGCATAGTTGTGTGATACTTTTCTTGACACAACATGAAATGTGATCGCTCCGAGTCCGAAGCAAACGCTTGGACTTCCACTTGCAAAGAACCCAAGTCATTTCTTCCCCAAGGACGATGCATTTCGGCGGGGAAGGTTGAAGCCCAATCCCAATACCTGATAGGCTTGGCCAGATTGATGTCAATGTACGTTTGGGTCGACCTAAACGAAAACTCAGCCGTTTGGCCAACAGTCGCGGTTTGGAGAGTGAAAATCCATGAGGTGTGAAGGTCAATGGCAGGTGTTGGTAACACCAATTCTCCCAAAACCTCCCGCGCAGTTGCAGCGTCTATTGGCGGGGCCACAAAATTGCCTAATGGATAACTAACACATTAGTGGGCATACCTTTAGTTTGGATGGCAGGGCGTATGACGTACAGTTGACTACAATCGGATCCGGTAAAATGGTTGTTGGGCCAGCGCTGAGAATGCCACCTAAGTGCGCCCCAATCATGTGAGTATAAGTCTATAATTGCATGAGCGCCACAGTTATACGTTACTCACGTCGGAAGCGCCTGGTATCACGCGGGGAAAGCAGTTCCATCAGGTGTGGGAGGTCGGCATAGTCGTCGTCTTGGGTCAAGGTGTGCATGATGATTTAAGGTGATAGGAAAGGGCGGCGAGATAGTAAGTGCGAGATTGTGAAGTCAAATCGCTGCTGGGTCTATCTCTATCAGCATCGTCCCATTTATACTGAACATGAATGGGACAGACCAACCATTTATCCATCGAAACCTGGTTGGGACCGTGGCAAATGCTTGGCGAAATCGAACGCATGGCATGGGGATGACCATCGGCTCCTACCGAACCACGTCAGGTACTTTTTACCAAGGCATTGGTTAAGCACCCCACGGTCAGTTCAAGTTGGTGCAACAGGCAACCATTTTATGGATAATTAACTATACATCATCGAAAATGGTTGCTTCCTACCGATCAAATTTTCCAACGGGTATCGCACTGCAAGAAGCCCAATGAAAACCTGAACATTATCCATTCAGTAAGTAAAGTTCAAAATCAAATTAAGGTGAGAGAAATCCGCACCTTAATTTGGTCCAATCGGAATATGAGCGTGGCGTAGTAAGCGTTTGAGTTAATCTTGTAGCTAAACATCCTAATGAAGAACTCAAGAATTAAAATGATCATACTTGCCCGGTTGATTTTGGAGGATAATGGGACTGGTGAGCTTGGAAGTCAGATGATCGTCCACATCAATGTGGGTATTGATGTGGGTGAGATAATTGATAGGATCGAAAGGAATCTCGATTGTGGTTGAGGAGAAGAGAGATTAATAGAGAAGTGATCAACGAGTTTTGAATGAATAAGAAAAAAGTTTTGATAAGTTGAAATAGGAAAATCTTGTCCATACTGGCCTACAGCCATAGATGTCCAACTCGGGAACTGTCCCAGCAGATTAGCAAGCGCAAATCCCTCTCTATGAATAAACCTACCAATCATACTCCTCACTCTTCCTTGTGATCTTATTCGAATCTTGACTTGTTTTGGTTTTTTTGAATTCAAATGAAATTCAGATAATATGATTTGATTTCGAAAGAGGAACCCATGAAGCCAATCGGGGGCCAAAGTGCTGTGGAACGATCAGGTGGAAGCGTTAACCACGTTAACATGATGATATCATGTTAACGTGGTTAACATGAGTGATGAAAGCAAGTTGGAGTGAGATTACACTTCTTGCCATTTACGCGTGATTGAGCATCAGAGATGCATCAGAGATTGAGAAAGAATTAATGCATAAGGCAATGCATTTCTTTGAAAAACTACAACTTTTGTACCCCAATGTATTCCACTGATTCACGAGTACCTAGAGCAGCACTGAACCAATCGTTGCGTAATTCAACCATCTCTTCAAGGAAAAACTCATACCTTGTTCCTTGCATGTTGCAGCACATGGAAGCAAAACCACCGTACCAAATATTACTTAACTCTCCAGCTGAAGAGTTAAATATCCAGGAGCCGTCCTTTTGCAGGTCGGGAAAATTTTTGGGGCTTGTGTATCTTTGACAAAAATGATCGCTGACTTTGTGCGACGCATGATGGAACGGGTCGACCGGAATAATGGTGTTTTCGAACGGAGTCGGATCCTTCTCCCCGTTGTGAATCACCCGCAGTAGGGTGCACGCATTGTCGTAGAAGACCACTTCCGGTAGGCCTTCTGGAAAAGCCTCCAATAGGTAGTCCTGTGATGTGTGGTCGGGGGGGGTAAACACACATCAGAGAATGGAGAGGATGCTCAGGGAAAATGGTTCTTGCTAACTGACCCGAAGAGCACTTGGGGCTTCGGCGTTGTAAAACGTTCGCCGACTGAGGATGATTCCACACGTACCCACAATCAGCTGATTGTTGTGAGTACGGCAGCGGCTACAGGACGGGTTTTTTTTTGGCTTGGCGGCGCCACCGTCCCGGGCGCCTTCGTGAAGGCGATCAGCTTCGTCGGCGTTGTGAATTTCGTCCAAGTCGATTATTTCGGCAGTGAAGGGGTTCAGGTGCACAGTCGGATCCGAAGGGAGATTGGAGCCGGGACGGTTGAGCATTGCCTTGAGGGCAAAGTTCTTCTTCTTTCGCGCTTGAAAATCGGCAAAGGCGTTACGGTGATCTTCATTGGAACATGTTTGGGAATCTGCTTCCGCGAGGTTGGTGCACGGTTGTGCCCAACACCATCCTTTCAAAGAGACCTCATGTGCGGCACAGAACCGAGAGGTAACCTTTGGCAAAGGATTTAGGCATGGGCCATTTGGGGGGGGATTGCCAGATCGATAGGCAAGCTCTTCAAGCTGCGCTGAAGAGGCCGTGCATTGCCAGTGCCCGATTGTAAGTCCATCGGTGACAACCGCTCGAATGACTAATGTGATGCACGAAGTCAGTAGGATGATTTCAAAGCGTTCTTTTTAGATAAGTGAGATGAGCGAAACCTTTGGTCGCTTGCTTGCCGTCTATTTCGATTGGGTATGCTTTGACACACAAAGAGCAAAAGTGGTCGCGTAATTCTGACCCGTGGTCGGCAATGTAGTGGAGTTCTTGAATAATGGCTGGTAGTAACCGGTCCTCCTGTTCACCACGGGCACTTACTTGAAGGACGTCACCCCGGCGAGAGTAGCGTCGAAGTAGGCTCCACATATCAGTTGCGTCGCGGGCAACTTCTTGGGACATTCGGGGTGTAATTGTCGGGAGTGCCGAGTGGGTGGGTATGTCCTGGTTCGATACGTAGGTGAGGTTGAATAGATTCACAAGATTGAAAGTGGAGATACTATGAAAAGTAAAAGCAATCAATAAGAAGTTCTTCAAAAAAAACATAATGGGAGAATACTGACTGGGCAAGCATCTGACAGTGTCGAAAGTTCTTGGCAAGTTGGTGAGACATGGCAAAGTGGCAGTGCACCTGGAACACATCACGGTGTCTCCCCTGGGCTTCAGTGTAGTAATACCTGGTTTTATTGGTTATGTAATACAAGGGGCGGTAGGTGGTGCTACAATCTACATGCAGGAGTTAATGGGAAAAATAAGTGTTTATATATTATATACACGGCTCTTAGGTGAAGGCAAACACTGTACCTGAGCAAACGCGGGTGTGAAACTCCGCTGAGTGGATGCCATCCAAATCATACACGTAGCCTTCTCGTCGGGGGCGTAAGTGGAGGTTGCGCTTGGAAGGGCTGTCGCACACAAGGCAGGCAGAGATGGGTGGTGTAAGATAGAACTCGTGCACCTTGGTGGTCAGGTGGTGGGTAAGACCGTGCGAGCGAATAAGGGCGCCAGTATCAATCCAAGAGAACGGTAGGGAAGGGAATGACAGGTTCCAAAGTGCTTTGTAATCGGCCAAGTCCATGTCTAGGTCGAGGGCGAGCTTGAGGAATGGAAGTATGCGAGTATCATCCGAAGTGAAATTTAACGCGCGGTCTGCTCGCTTGTACACGTCGCTTGCGAGGTTGACGAATTGGATGAGTTGCGAAAGTGTCAGCTTAGTTGCCAAAGTTGCGGAAATCTCGTGCAGCCGTGTCACCAAGTCGGTGAGCAACATTGTGGAAGACAGGTAGTTGACTACACAATCGGCTGGAAGGAATCAATCATCTCATTCTGATGTCAGCATGCTCTGTCAAATCCTGAGGTGAGTGAGGTACTGACTCGGAGCTAATGGTGCTGATCTCGTATGTAGTATTGATGATGGTATGGTATCAATAAGGTGGTGTGGGTGGGGTGAAGGGATGTTCTTTATGGTTGAGGTGGATTTGGTCATGTTGTTGAATGTAAAGGAGGATTGATTGGGTGATGTGATAGCCGAATGCATCCTAGCTGCAAGGGGGCACGGGGTATGTATGGCGCGTCGCGATGCGTGGGCCAGGGGTGAGGATGTTGGTGTAGACCCATGAAAGTGGGACAACCTCAGATCACGAGGTGCGCAGGCAAGAGTGACCGGTGTGCTTGTGGGTGAGATGTATTGCTACTTACAAGCATTGGCCCCGGGGCTGCCTATGCTAATGAACCGTTTTATCAGGCGACCTCTGATACACCACAAAGACACGCGGATGTCCCAGGGACGACCGGTTATTGTTGCAGGGGGAGGGACGTCCTGACGAAACTGATCCAAGGAGCCCGGATCAAAACAGGAATTTGGGACGTCCCACGGGCTTCCAAAAGTCTTCCCATGTATCCTACATAGGGAGTCCTCAAGGTGCCTCTACGGGCTGTGCTGAGAGCTCCGCATATGATTGAACTGTTGGGACACTCGGCAGTAGTCATGAGGATGTCCTTACTGATCAACTCTAGGGCCGATTGAAGCACCGGATTGTACAATAGACACAATATCAAAATGGTATCTAGGCTGTCCTAGAGATGGGCTTCTCACTCGTCTCACACACCTGCTATCAGACCAAGGAGACAGCTTCATAGACCTTTTTTATGAGAACAAATTATACTACATTTCAATGCGGTTAAAGGAGAGAACATCGAAGACTACTTATTGAATGCAAGACGCTAATAAAGAGTTTGAAAAGAAACAAATCTATCAAGCAGGATCAGAAAATGACAATTGATCTCAAACTATTTAAATGATATCTTCATGAGAGGTGAGAGCAATCAAATCGATCCTACAAGAACTAAAAGGAAGACGCTCCAATCACTGATAGCCCAGTGGAATCGAAATGTCAAACGTTTTTGAAATGAAGACTTGATTTTGGATTCGAGACATGTATAAAGAGTTTTACAACAAACAGCCCTGTCAAGCGAAATCAGAGTGATGATCGAGCTCAAACCATTTTGATCGATTCACGAAAGGTGGGAGCGACAAAATCAAGATTCGAGACATGTATAAAGAGTTTTACAACAAACAGCCCTGTCAAGCGAAATCAGAGTGATGATCGAGCTCAAACCATTTCGATCGATTCACGAAAGGTGGGAGCGACAAAATCAATCAAAGATGTACTGAAAGGACCTTCAGCTCCAATCACTGATAGCCAATTGGAATTGAAATGTGGTAAATTGGGCTAATTGTAATCCTGAAGATGATGATAGATTCAAAGTGATTCAAGCAAACGAGGTATAGTTAAATTGGAGTAGGTTTTCAGTGGATGAAATGATTCAGCTTACAGAGTCTGATGGATAGGCTCTGATGAGTAAGAAGACCTGAAATGCCAAGTTGAAGTTTAGTAGGAAAGGGTTATTGGTGTTGAAAGCCTCTCATGACTTGGAGTTTGAGTTGGTGGTCTGGTGTGAGGGATGGATCAATTCAAGAATGATGATGAGGATAAAGCTATCAGGACAAGGAGTTCGGAACGTTAGAAGTGTTGTTAGCGTGAAGCAAGTACAATAGCATGTAATTTATCAATCATGTTGAGTTCGATGAGAAGTGGTGACAATAGGGGTTGGGGGAGAAGGCGACCAACCAGTTTCCAAACCCTGTTCAATCGCAGTTCAAATCTTTGGGAACGCTTAAGAGATGGCTCGAAATCAATATCAAAGCCACACAAAACCAACACACCTTTTTATCCAACTTTTTGCTTTGCAAAAATGTTGACCGGTATGGTTGGTTTTGTGATCACGCCACCGCTTCAACCGTTCAAAAGCTCTTACAGGGAAAGCAATTTGCGGCGCCTCAAGCCTCGCAAACGCCCTTTTTGCACCTTTTACAGATCCGTGAAAGGTGCAAAATCTTGCCCGAATTCTTCAAGCTGAGCTATCGGTGGGGCTGGAGGAGAAAAATCACACCCAAAGGCTGAATTTGGGTCTCTTTGGGTAACCCGGCACAGCGACGGGTCTGTGAAACCTGCCCCCAGTTGATTTCGGCCATCTTCGGCTGTTTTCGATTTAATTCTCAAGGGCGCAAAACCGGTTGGTCAGTTTTTCGCCCAACCCCTGATGAGATTTGATGAAAGTAATGTTGGTTGGAACTTTGTGAGATGAGGAAGGCAAAGCGGACTTATGAATTCTCAAGCTGTTTCCCCCTGTCCCTCCGATTTCTTCCTTTTGTTTATGTACAGTAGGTAAAGCCTACTGTGTACTACCTTCTCACCAGCCAAACGAAATTTTGATTTCAAGCTCAAAAACACATGACACAATGCCATCATCTCAAGCTGATACCTAGACAGGTAGAATCAGAAGGTCAAGCTTAATCAATCCATATCTTCTTGGGATGATCTGAGGCACTGATCTTTTTTTTTTTTTGTAAATGGTCAACATTTGGGCCCAAGCATAGGCTAGGTACTTAAGCTACTTAAACTAGGTACTTAAGCCGCTTAGGCCATACCTAAGCACTTAAGTACCCAGGATGGACGAATATGTACGATGCCCACTCTGCTTTAAGTCTGCCTGGTGCAGTGGTGTGAGCACCAGTCAATCCAGTTGTGATGAATCTGGGGTGACCTGTGTTCTATCTTGCTTGAAGATAGGTTTTGCTGGCACATTATTTTGAATCAAAGCATTCGCGATTGATGCTCAATCACATCTTGATCGAAGTTATTTCTTGCTCGACCTCGATGTCTTAACCTTGAAAGAGGTGCAGCAAGCCTCTTCGTGACTTTTAAAATGATTACACAATCAGAAGAAGCATAGAAAAGCACAAAAAACATTGACTTTCATGGTAAGGACTGTGATGAAATAGAAGAGAAACAAGTGAAAAGAACCCAAGTCAAGAGACTCGAGAGAAAGAAGAGTAACAACTGAGTTGAGAACAGTTGAGAAAAAGGATAGCGATGATTCAAAAAGACCGAGTAAAGACTGTTAAGAAAAAAGTAATTGGCAAGTAAGAGAAGATCAACAACCAAAAGTCAAGAAAGAGAGAAGCGAGCGTTAAAAAGGAGTGAGCGAAGACAGTCGAGCAAAAGTAGTGTAGACAAGCTTCAGTGAGATGTAAAAGGAGTGTACTTAGAATGCTGTGCATTGATCATCAGTTAACTATTGAACTGAGTCGAGGATCTAGTTACAGAGCACATCCACACGCATGAAAGCGTTTTTAGGGATTGTGCGATGACCTCGGTAACGCTTGGCCATCTTATCGGCTTCAGCACCAGTCAGACCGTTCCTACGTGATAGCATTTACAAGTCAGCTGTGAAAAAGATAAGTGATGAAATTGGGGAACCTACAGATAAGCCGAGTGCTGTCGATCGATTTTGCAAAAATATCTTCGTATGACGTCTAAGGGGCAAGATTGTCGGACTTTCTCAAAACAATCTTTGGCGTGCTGGAAGGTTTTGCACTCAAGTGAACCGCGGCGATATTCTACAAATAAGAGAACATTTAGCTGTTTGGCATCAACAAGAAATTGTAAAAGAAAGACTCGCTGTGTTTGATGTATCCCCAGAAAAGCTCGATTGGGTTTAGATCACAATGGAACTTCGGTAAGAACAAGCAGATGTGGCCAGCTTCCTCGATTACCATCTGAAGCATAGGCTTCTCATTTAAAAAGCCGGATTGTAATGAAAGAATCCTATACCAGCAGCAATCACTGCTTTTGATCCCTAGCTCTTTCCTCACACCACATTGTTCTTCGGACACAAAGAATCCACGTGCTTCGGCTTCTTGAATGTGTCGAATGGATCTGTTCTTTGCATCTTCGCTTACTCCTGAAGCTTTGCACTTGGTGCACTTTGTCAGTAGCGGAGGTTGTCCCAATGAAGCGACTCGCGTTTCATGATAGTCCCAAAGGCCTTGTTCTTCTAATACCACCTTCATGCCTTTTGGCTGTCCTCGAAGGTCAGTAATATGGTAATCAGATGGAAATACCATATGCTGGGTCTGTCCGTGAAGCTCGGTTGGGATGAAAGGATCATCCGAAGGGATGGTTGTAACACGTAGATGACCTTGTTTCCCACCAGAGCTAAGATTCATCTTTTGGACTTGTAGTGCTGAGGGACTGTATGCTTCATGAGCTGAAGAGCAATCAAATATGAAAACCCCCTGACAATCCGGATTCATTGATTCAAAGATTGGGAGAGCTCGTGTTTTGACTTGATCAATCAATTGTTTCATGTCCCACCACGGGTCTCCTTTAGTTCCTGGGTATATGACTACTGCAGCGTCATTGATGTCGGGTAGCACAGGTTGATATCCATTGCATTTGAGATCACACACTCGATCGGCGGTTACCATGAGTCGGCCAGTGGTCTTACAGATGAAATCTGAGATATGAATCAATCGGCCTTGATCTTTAGATCGGAATTCAGTGGTTCCAGGTAAGAGCCATGAAAGTCGAGGACGCTCCTTCGCATGTACAGTAGACTCGTCGTGGTACACAAAGACGGTCTCACGCAGATCACCGAGTTTCTCTGGATCAACTGGAGTTGAGTTTTCGAGGTTGGCCCCAACATACACCCGAGATCTCTTTCGAAGCTCTTCAAACTCGGCCAAGAACTTCTTTCAATATTCGACAACATCCTGTCGCTCGTGTCCATCAAAGTATAATGATTTCTTGTACTCCTGGGGCCTATAACCAATCTTGTACATCCACCGATAGGCAGTTACTAATGAGATGGTCCGTCCAGGGTGAAATTGAGGGAGAGCTACAGTATTGACGTAATCACAGAAGCGTCGTGGCGTAACCTGGTCAAAAGATAAAGCTATCAGTTATTTCAGAGTATTTAGATGATATTTCACAACAAATTACACACTTCTCCTGGTTTTTTTGAAAATGACCATGTATGTAGGGCACTGTAGAGTGGTGCATTGTCCAGCAAGGAAGGATGTCTTGATCCAAATCCTGATCGAGAGTGTATAATTGAACTGAAGGTCATGAGATGATTGGCTTGAGCTCTAATCTTTCTAGCTCGCCCTATACCTGTAGAAAAATTCATGTGATTACTAGGAAGTCTCCTTAAAGATCCCTGAGCCGCGAGTATTGATGCTTGAATAGTTGGAGACTTGCTATTTGCTAAAGACAGCTCCTTACGGCGATAGTTGAACTCCCTGAGCTCGCCTAAGACAACATGAGGGATGTCATGCTTTGGATTTATCCGATGGTCACACTCGTATCGCTCGGTTGCATTTTTTATCTTAAGATCGAGTGTAGCCCACTCCTCTTCAATTTGGATCAAGCGCTGGCTAGCAAGGGCCTTCTTGGCATTGATCTTGACATTTTGAGCCGCTTCAGCCTGTTTCAAAGATGTAGAAATCCATTCATTGTAGTCCGGATCAAGTGCGTGTGTCTCAACAGTGTCCTCGCCACAGTCTTCGGTATGATCAGAGGCATCATCTGTAATGTCGGAGGCATGATCTGAGCTGTCAGAGTGATCATCTGGGTTGTTGGAGACATAAGCTGGGTTATCAATGGTATTCTCTTGATCCTTGCTAGATTCAAGTGTTCCGGATGGTGTCATGATGATAGGATCTGAACTGAGTGGTTGTCCAGAGTTGGGAGGTTTTGTCCATTTATCCATGAAGCCAATGTTCTTCCCGACCGCTGAGACAGCCTTCTTTTGGCGATATTGAAGTGTTTGCCGGGGAACTGGCTTAGAGATTAGTTTTGTTTTCAGGGGGTTTGGATTGCGCATTGGCATTTTATATCTTTTGAGATTTCCAAATTTGTTCTTACGCTTTCCAACAGAAGGTTTTGCTGCATCACACTTGAGGAAGACTGGCAAAAGCTGCTCTTTGAGTTGATCATCACATTCTTGTTAATCATCTTCAGAGTCAGCTATTTGATTTTCAATAAAGAGAACAATCTCATTGTCAACTCGTAATTGTTCAGCTTCGGCTGCTCGACGTGCTTGCTGAGCTTTCTTGCGGTTAGAGAAGACCATTGTGCTGAGGTGCTGAGAGGGCTGGATGGATTGGTTAATAAAACTACTAGAAAGAAGTGGTGCAAGCGGTATAACAGAGCTTTTTCACAGTTCCCACCCACACTATTTTTTTTTTCATAAACAGCCAACATTTGGGCCCGGGGCCGGCCCCGGGGCCACCCGTGGTCAGGGGTAGCACAGAGTAGACTTTAAGAGCATCCTCACTGGTTTGCGGTTGTTAACTTGATCACGCACGGTAACAAACCCTACTTTAAGTAAAAAATTACTTAACTCGACTAAATTCCCCACTCGTTTGCATTAGCAGTGCTGTAACTGTTACAACTTTACAGATAATGCATGTGCTCCACACGGGTCATGCAGTAAGGTAACATTTTGATTTTTCAAGTACTAATCACCTGCTTTCATCACAAGTGTTAATATGATAGAGCCACTGTCCGCTTCTTTGGAGGACTGAAGTTGCTTTCACATTCTCCATCTACATAGATCCAATACTTGTTCATCTACCTGATCAGCAATTTTGATTTAAAAGGACAAAGTCAACATGACTTTGTTCAGCAACTCAATCGATCAATTCAAGTTCAAAAACCAAACGCTTGACTACATTGATCAAGCCTTTAATGAGTCTGAATACATGCAATTATGATCTTGTGAAAATATTAAAGATTCAAAGTTAAAAAAGAAAAATTGACGATCTGAACGATCTGAACAAATCCAAACTTTTCTTAATGATTTGTATCACTTGATCTTGAAAGTCCCCCATGATTAGTCTTTGAATGTTGATTTTCTTTCATTTGAACTGTACATGCTATATGAATGTTGACATTCTACATATTCATCTGATTGGTATGAAGTCAAGTTGAAGATATCTGATCGAGCTATTTTAATTAAAAAACACCAAAAATTGAAGATTGAAACAACATGAATCAGCATTGATTGTTCTTGATTTAGTTCATGTGACTGTGAGGCTTGGATTTCATCGTGTGTGGAAGGTGAATGTGGAAGGTGAAAAGGAGGTGTGGGTTGACTTTGGTGTTGGAGGTCGGGTTGAGTCTTGTTTTTGGAGTCGAAGTTGCTGTCAGCTAGTCGCGATGTGTGTTAATGCATGCGTTAGCCAATCGGTAAATTTACCGATTTGCTAACGCAAATTGATCAAAAGTTAACTACCGCGGGGCTAATTTTCCACCGGTGTGGAAAAGACCCCGCGGTTGCGTTAAATTTAACCTTACCGCACCCGATTTACCGCACGAGTGCGGATGCTCTAACTACTGTAGACTTTTTTCTAGAAGTTTCCTTCATACGTGGTCACCGCACAGACCATCTGAACATTGTGGTTTGGAAATGTCTTCACAAGCAACACCCAAATCGAAACGAAACGCACCGAAATATCGGGTTATTTTATTTCGTTGCGAAGGTACCGAAACGCAATCAAGCGAAATCGCAGTTTGAACCGAAACGCTTGAAGTCCCCAAAGGGTTTTGGTGCGTTAGATAAACCGCAATTCGAAACGAAATCGAACCGAAACCGCAATTTATTTCGGTTTTTGCAGGTACAAATAGGATACAAAGATTGGAGAGGAGGAGACACATATATTAGGAGTTGAAGTTTTAGCTTTGAGATAATCAAAGAAGTATACTATATTCAATAGATCAGGTGATTCAAGTTTTTTGAGCTGAACGAAGAAAGAAAATGAAGAAATCACATTTGTTGAAAGAACTACAACTAGAAAACATGTGAGAGTCAAGTCTTCTTGAGCCACTTTGACTGTAATCTTCTGGTAATGATGGACAATGTAAGGGAAGAGACGTGACAATAACTATCAGCAGCGAACGATAGCTTTTCTGATCATGCACGATAGCTTGTCTGATCGTTCTTCCCTTTACAGGGTATGATGACGCTATAAAAATGATGCTGTCACCCAAAAATGTTGATTACACACCTCATCAGCGAAATGTGAAACTTTATAGACGCTCAAAGTTGGAGCAAGCTCAAGAAAAGTTGTGAGAGCAAACTTAACTAAGTCCCATCGTGCCGGGGTTTATACATAGCAAGCGATGACCGAGGCACGAGGGACTTACTCCCTACCCCAGACTTCTCGCGTGGCAGGTTGAGAGTTTTAGTAGGGGAAAACTGGGATGTCTTTTTACCCCAGCTTCCCTCAATCTTCTGTTTAGAAAAAAGTGGAGATTATGAAGCGCCTGCTTCTTCCACATCTTTCTCTCTATTCACATTTTTGCTCTTGTTTTTTGTTCTTTTTTTTTCTCAACACTGAAAACAACGTGATCCAGAAATCTGGAAATTGAACTTGCTGCGAGGTGTTACATAAGACATATACATCTCAGATTTCGATTTGACACAGTGTAAGAAGTTGGAAACTGGAACGATCGAGTTCCATTGAGATTTGAAACGGTGAAATGACTGAAGGAATGGGAGAGAAAGGGTGAAATGAAACGTACCAAAGAGCAACGTCTCTAGAACATTGTTGGTTGGGAATGCGATCAAATTCATTGAAAAATACAATCCCAAATGACCGATTCGATTCAAAAACGCTCGAAAGGATTGCCTCCCCTGCCACAAAGGCTCGAAGATACCTGCACGAACCTCAGATTGGTCGGACTGGATGCTAAAAAGTTTATTCAAGCCATGTTGACATCCACAGACCCAACTGTGGCAAGACGACGTGCATCTTGGGGAACAGAAAACGGCTGGGTTTCTACAAAGGAGGTCTTGGAAGGGTTTAAGACTTTGGTATGTAAAGATCGGCTGAGTGGCCTGGATAGATGGTCTGATTTCATCTTACAACAGGTGAGCAGCTTCATTACTTTTTGAAGCCTATGGATACTGACAATCTCTTTTCACAATGTCAAGGCAAAGGAGATCGTTATCAGAGAGAACCTGCCGAGTGGAGATCCACCACATGGAATGTTTCACAACTCAAAGAATATTACACATGATTTCTTTTCAAAAGAAGAAGAGCAACGGCGTGATACCTTAGTGGAATCAAATATGCCTTTTTTGCATTCACTCGTATCGGCCAAACTGGAACACGCTAGAGATATCCGACAAAAGGAAAGGGCAAAGAGAAAAGCAATGAAGGAGAATTTAGATGACCATGACGATGACTTCCCTCTTGAAGAACCTGAAGCAAACACTTTTAGCCAAGTCGAGGACACCAAGGGTGTCAAGTTCTTTGAGTCTACAACAATCATGGGACAGTCAAATCAGCAATTGGAAGCACATCGCATGAAGAAGGTATGTACTAACAGCATGTTTTTGTAGTTATACTTACTCTATTGATTGATAATTTCTTGTCTTTTTAAAAATATGTCTAGCTTCCCGTAATGCTCTGTTCAATGCTTGCTTTTGCCTGCAATCGCCGACATTGTGGCTTACAGCTTCAAAATTCGATGACTTTTCTTGCGTGTGGAGTCACACATAAGGTCAATGACTACCTTCATTTTCTTGGCATAACTTCATCTAGAAAGACAGCTTTAGAAGCTATGGATACACTGAAGAAGGCCACGGAGAAAAAGATTAGAGACATTGGTTGTAAGTCTTACAAGATTCGACCATTTTGGTGTGTTGACAACATTGATATTGAAGCAAGAGTACATGAAAAAAGTGTAGATGTTCATTCAAGAATGTTTCATGGAACTTGGGGATATTTACACGAGATACCTGAACATTTAACAGAGGGATTAATGGCAGAAGAACTTGATTTGAACATATTTGTGGACGCAATGGAACGTAGTAAGAAGGAAGACATTGAAGTGCATTCTATGATACCTACCAAACAAGAAGAAAGTCATTTTGAGCTGGTGAGGAAAGCACAGATTTCAACAGCTTTTTTGGATCATTGTCTTGGAAAGGGTAGTGCTGAATATGCTTATTGTAAAGGGAATCTAGAGGTATCTCCGCCAGCGGTCGATCCAATCCAGATGTACACTCCTAACATCACAATGTTCAAAATGATGAGCGCCTCCGATAATTCTGCAACTGGAATTGGTCAATTGATGGAACAAATACTGGAGCAACTTGGGGTTGAAAGTTATCAGTTTGGCAAATGGTTTCAAGTTGTTGAAGGTGATATGGGAACAAACTTAAATTTTGAAGGAGCAGCCAGAAAGCGCTACCCATCTGGATACGCCGAAGAAGGTCTTCAAAATCTTTCCTTTGGTTTAGCTGGCGCTCACACAATGTGGAACATTGCCAGTGCACTTTTCAATAATTACCTCGGTGATATAGAAGATTCAGCTGATCCTGGTATATCTCGATGTGCTGCTTCCTTAAATATCAAGGCAGAGCATCTTGTTAATAAATCAGATTTTGGCCTCCTGATGCAAACAGTTCACAAAGTTCAAACGGCAACATATGTTTTCCTGCTCAAGTAAGAAAGTCTCATTTTCAACATGTTTCTTTATCAAATCAATTGACCATGTATCTATCTCAGACAGATCATAGCATCAAAAGGATCTAAACTTGACTTCACCCTTCCAGGCATCGCACAAGGTTTAGTAGATGAATGCTATGCCAAATACTGTTTGGGTGAATCAATCAGAGAAGCCTCTACAGCTGAAGATGGTGCTTTGTACAATTTGCGCTTGAGGTTGCGTGATCTTGCTACTGTAGTTGAAGCAGATCATGCAATGCGTGCAGGGGATATAGGGCGTTTAATATCTATGTGGAAAAGGTGGAGTATCCTGGCTCAAGGTTTAAATGGGCTATCACATTACGCACTTCATCTCCCTAGGTATATTCTGATCTTGGAGGAATATCTCCCCAAGAAGCTAGCAAAGGTAATCAAGCATAGTTTATTGATACCTTCATCTGGACGTAAAGGCCACTGGGTGGCAAAAGATTTCTTTTTGGAAGTGCAAAACTATTGGCTAAAATATTTTTATAACAACTCAGTAAGTACTCGTTTTACTCCCAAAGATTGATATGATTTACTGAGTAATATTACCAATAATTAGGGACAAGGAACAAACATTGAAAGGCTCACAGAGCGCTATTCAATAAACATTCCATTGGTAATTTATTTTGCATTTTCAAAACAGTTTAATAAGTATTCATAAAACAAAACACTTATTCAATGGATTCATACAACAGTTACGAAGCCTGATTCACTCCTTAGGTCTTCGATCAGGCCTTGAGGCAATCCATCAAAGCCACAAACACCCGCTTTCGCCGGCTTCCATCAGCCAATTTATGAAGTTTGCACGCGATCATCTTGCTGATCCAAGCATGATCAAGACAGCACGAGATACAAGCTTGATAATGAATCTAGAAGACATCCATTTGAAGGGCATTGAGAAATTTCAGTCGATATTTCGAGAGGAAGAATGGAATCAGTCTTCCTCTCGGTTCGGTTGGGGAGCGGCAAATATCTTGGGAGCTGAATTTAAAAGGGATTGTTTAAACTTGAACACCTTATAATTGAAGATTAGCTGAATTTAAAAGTGATCGTTTAGACTTGAACACATTATAATTGAAGATTACAGATTTTCTGATTTGATTGCTATTCAGACTGAGATGAAATATGTAAGGAGATGATAGCAGAATGAGCAAGATTGAAAGTTGAATTCGAATTTGAATTTGAATTTGAATTTGAATTTGAATTTGAATTTGAATTTGAATTTGAATTTGAATTTGAAGACTCGAAGACTGATCAACCTGAGAAAGCACTGTGTAAAGTGACGTGCTAAGTGCTGACCGATCGATGATAGGAAGTTGAGATGATCTTGAGAAGTTGAAGACTTTAGGCTGATCAACCCGAGAAAGAACCGAGTAAAGCGACGTTGCCAAGTGCTGAAAAATCGATGATAGGAAGTTGAAATGATCTTGAAGAAGATGAGGTCGAAGCTGAGAGAGTTTGACTAGAGATTCGAGCCATAGTGAAGGAGGTGGTGATAGTATTGGTTTTGATCAAAAAGTACAATGTTTTTTAGTGCCAGTGCGAGCGATGATCATTGGTAAACTTCATGGTGTTTGGATGCGAACATACATATGTATAAGAGTGAACCAAACAGTCTTGGGACATCCATCATGACTTTGGATCTGGATTTGAAAAAGTGGAAATCGATTCATGTTAAGTTAAGCACATCAACGTGGAGGTGGAGGTTTGGATTGAGAGGGAATTGAATCAAGATTACTTACTTGGTTTTTGTCCATCTTGAGATTTGACCGAGGACTGTTGGAGTTTATCCATTATCCTCCGCTTGTTGTTATCCTTCAACTGCTGTGCTTGGGCCGCTGTCTCAAGTCGCATCTTTTTTCGCTTTTCAATCTTCTCCTTATCCGCTTTTCGCTTTTCGGCTTTAATCAACTGATTGCTGTGGTAAGACGCCAGGATAGCCGCACCCATCTGATAAGCCTCCTTGGCCGCTTGATCGGCCTTATGAACTTCTTCAACATATGATGCATAACTAGCACCTGCTTTCCAAACCTGAATACAATTGAGTATCATGTCAAATGTCCCACGAATTGGCTGGCTACCCAAAATCCCTCGCAAAAACTTTCCCTCCAGTATGGCTGAGTAGTTCTTGACAATCTGCCACGCGTGATCATAATTAAATAGATTCGAAGGGATCAATTCTGAAATTTGATTGTGATTTTTGTAAAACAAAATAGAAAAGTCTTCAATCAGAGAGCGGGCCAGATCGATCATCGGTAATGAAATCCGAATGTGGTCAGTATCAGCACAGAGTAGTGGTCGGTTCGTCTTTTCCTTTGGCTTTGATTTTACAATGGGATTCTGAGTGAGAAAACTGGTGGCCGGTAATTCGTGTCCTACAGTAGAACGTTTGAGGAGGTCATGGAAGTGATGTTTGTCAGTCATCTTGAGGTCGCGAATAAGCTCAATTGCCCCGATCGGATCACAGTTTGAACATCGACAGGGACCCATCTTTTCCTTATCTTGACGGTTCTTTTCTTCAATGTATGCAGGCTCATCGACTGAAAGTGGTAGTATGCCTAATCTACATGAAATCAACATATTAGTAAAATGAATAAACAAAGAATAAGAAAAGAGGGAGAAGCTCACCGAGTGTCTGATGCGAGTGCAACCCTAAGACATACCGGTGTGATTCTCAAAGCACTTGTCCTATCGTCATCATTCATGACTGAAACTTCTTTAAAATCGTCTATTGAGTTTTTGCCAGTCTGGCGAAAAGGTTCAACCATCATGATGACCAAGCATGTTTTACCCCCTCGCCCACCCCTTCCACCCATTTGGATAATGGCATCCGGGTCCATACCACCCAGAATTATCACTTGATCCACGATGGACCAGTCTTGACCAAGGCCGAGTGCATTTGTGCAAGTCATTGTCGAAAATTTACCGTCACCATAATCCTGAGCTCTAGTGATTTTGTCCTTTGGGCCGGTTGATGCATGATACCTTCGGCAGCAGCTGCTGTTCCCATCGTGGGCCTGTTGTGGGTTTCCTCGAGCCAAGTGAACTGCTTCTGATGCTGTCCATGTCGAGTTTTGAGTTCCACAATAAATCAAAGTTTGTGTCAGGTCCTTGTCCGAGACTTGTGACTTGTGTGGGATTAGTTGAGCTAGATCTTCACACGAATCCAAAGGACGAGTTAGATACATTCGGATCCATCGCATCTCGGGTCGAGTGAGTTCACCTTCAATCATAGTGATATTTCGAGGTATAAGGCTTAAGCTATTCAAAATGCTCTTCACAGCTATGGGTCTACAGGTTGCTGATAGTAATAGAAGAGGAACTGAGTCGGTGGCCATGAGAGCTTTTCCTAAATGACCATATGATGGTCGAAATTCACAAACATCTTGAAGTATTGAATGACTGTATAATTTTTTGGCCTTTCCGCTTTCCACCAAACCCCACGAGTAGATCACATGTGCTTCATCAACAACCTTCAAGATAAGATGCTTCTGGAAGTCCGAGCTATAGTAAACTTTTGCAAATTTTGCACTATTCAGAAATATTTCAGGACTCTGTGAGCAAACAAACATTTTGAGAGTCAGTCCATCTGGTCTTTCGCATTTAAATAACTTGAATTGGAACAGGAGTATCTGAATAAATTAAATACAAGATATATGACACGGTAGTAGTGATTTTCAATCTTCTTCAGAGCATCGGTGGTGAAAGTGATCTTGGTCAGATTGATTGCCGTGATATTTTGCTTAATCTTGTCTGCAACCTACAGATAAAGCCATTCAGCTTCTGAATGACTACCAAATTTATTATCAATTGGATGTTACTTACTTGATTGTCACCTAGCGCGTCGAGAGGATTGAGAACAAGTACTACTGGTAATTGACGAGGATCAAAAAGCCTGAGAAAAATTTCGGCAATTCGAGATTTTCCGTATCCTGTGCCAGCCAAGAGGAAGGTATTGAATCCATTGATGAGGCTGACTATTGTACTGACTTGCAATTCTTTGGGTTTCTGCATCTCATACCATTTCAAGAAACTCCTTATGACATACTTTCGTTGATCTGACATTGAGCTGTTAAGTATGATAGACGGGAGCAAAGGTCGGGTGACCTTCAAGTCATTGTCAATTTCTGCTAGGATTGGGTCCAAAATAAGTTCTTTCAGTTGACTTCGGGTATTCATTGATCAAATGTGTGGTTGGCTGAGGTGAAGACAAGAGTGATGAATTGCTGAGCCGCGTTAGAAAACTTGGAGAATTGAAATTCCAAAAGTTGGGGAGCATGTTGTATGTATATTACATAAATATATATACATACACTGGAATCAAGCCGCAGTCTCTCCTCCAGATTTCTGGATCACGTTGTTTTCAGTGTTGAGAAAAAAAAAGAACAAAAAACAAGAGCAAAAATGTGAATAGAGAGAAAGATGTGGAAGAAGCAGGCGCTTCATAATCTCCACTTTTTTCTAAACAGAAGATTGAGGGAAGCTGGGGTAAAAAGACATCCCAGTTTTCCCCTACTAAAACTCTCAACCTGCCACGCGAGAAGTCTGGGGTAGGGAGTAAGTCCCTCGTGCCTCGGTCATCGCTTGCTATGTATAAACCCCGGCACGATGGGACTTAGTTAAGTTTGTTGTGAGAGTGGGTTTAAGAGAACACTTGAACCTGTTCAAGACGGACAAAAGGAACTGGACGTGAGGAAACAACTTTTGGACGATGTCAATAAAAGTTCAGATGAGGAAAAGAATGCACAACAGTTCGAAAAGGAAGAGAACTCCTGATAGGTGAAAACCTCCTCTCACTTCTCTTTTCACATGTAGTGGACTGGGAAACACCTTGCCTTCACCTTTTAACAAACTCGCAACCAACCGCAGCATATTTCGGTTCGTTGCGAGTTGCGGTTCATCAAATCTGGTTTCGGTTCGGTTGAACCGAAATCACGATTTTGCTCATCTTATTTCGGTGCGGGAGGACCGCAATCACATTTCGTTTCGTTTAAACATCTAAATCGCACCGAAATCGCACCGAAACTGAAATATGTTGCGGTGCGATTTGGGTGTTGTCACAAGGCTCAGAGAAGGGGGTCAGTTGGCGACATCAAGTTCACGGACTACCTGATGCACACCTGACAGAACCCGCTACATTCTCAGATCTTGTGAGGACATGCAGGCTTCACTCGGAAGACAGCCTCAATAGGGATGTCCAGGTCGGGCTGAGAGCAGGGGGGCTCATCTCCCGTCCAAGATCAGAGAGTCATCACAATATCCTGAGAGTATGCAAAAGATGTCGGCGCTTGAGGACGCCTAAAAGACACCCCGATCGGGGACACAGAGTTGAGCATCGAGTCTCGGACGGCTCGGACGTCTTTCTGCGCAAAAGTGTCTTTGTGGTGTAGTTATCACAGGAAAGTCGAAATCCGGATCTACCCCAGTTTCGAGTCACTGCGAACAAGCTGGACAGGGTCTCAGACGGGGCCTCAATAGGGTATCTGGCCTTTTTTTTCGCGATGGCGCAGTTGGTGTTTCAGTTTTACCATTTTGATTGAATCTTTCTTGTTGTTGACCATTTTTCATTCATTTTTATTTCAAACTTTAATTTACAAAGGATAGCTCTGATCATCAATTAAACTATATACCGATCGATCTGATTAAGTCATCAAACTGCGTAAAGGCTCGAGATCAACTGTTTCTTCAAACTTGAATTGGTGTGTCCACGTTGAGGTTCAGGTTCAGGTTCACCGAGCAAGCTTTCAACAGCTTCGACCGATTGATTTCAAAACCAAAACTCAACCCCACGTGAAAGGCTTCTGAAACCTTCTTAATAATCAACAAATACATTCAAAACGCCATCGACCCTTCTTCATCATCAAATCATGAACCAAACCCCAGGTGGGAGTGGTGGAGTTGGTACAGAGACTCCTGGTGAATTGACTCCAACTACCACTCGTCCCACTCATATTCATATCGACGATAATCCAGCTCAACAATACGTAGCATCACTTCGACCACCCTTAACACCATCTAAGAGTTCATCCAAGATTCCAAGCATGAAAGAATCATCACAAGTTAACCTTCATTCTGATTCAGAATTTAATGCTAGATATGAAAGAGCACTTCAAGAACAAAGCACAAGTATAGAAATCAAACCCACTTCACCGAACCTAACTACTAAAACCGATTCAAAACCGTTGAAAAAAACCGAGAAAAGAGATGAGTCTTATGATAATTCAACGGATTCGGATGATCATGATGAATTTGATTGGGATTTATCGGATGAAGATGAATTAGATGAAGAAGAAAAAGAGAACAGAAAGATTGAAAAGAATAAACGATTAACTCATCTTCATGAACATCAAGTGAAACGTGCTACAAGATTAAGAAAGGTTTATTTAACGTTTATGAAACTTTCGAGACCGATTAGAACTAGTTTACTTTTATTATTCGGTAGTGGTTTAACTATTAGGTAAGTTACTTCTTCTCCCCCAGAAGAAAGGGTTTTTTAACTGATTGTTTGGAATTTTGGTTTCTTTGGGGTATTAGTCCAACTTTGATTTTACATTTCCGATTTCCAAATTCACCTGTCATCAGACCTGTGATGGTATGGAGTATATGGTTATCATTATGTGTTGCAGCTACTTGTTTAAGTTCGATCATGACGGATTTCTTACCCATCATCTTACTGAAAATCATTGATTTCCTTTACGGTTCCACACCTGAGAAATTAAAAACTCAAGTTGAACTTTGGATGAGTGTTAGGTTTTGGATTAAATTAGCTCTTAGTTTTACTTGGTGAATGAGAATCTTCAACTTCTTGGAAATCATCAGATGAATTCTTTGATTGACTTCTTACTTTTTTTTTCTTGTTTTTTTTTTCGGTTTAGGTATTGGGTGATCTTATTGGTCATGTTTTCTTCTATTTTTCCTTTTCAAGGTGATTCTAGATTACATTACTTTTCTTGGATCCAAAAAGTATGTCCTCTAAATACGATTTTCTTTTAAATTCCATACTAAAGTGTTTTTTGATTTCAGGTCACTGGTGGTTTATTTGCTACTGGATTAATGCTTTTAGCTGAAAAAGTATGTATATCTTCTCCTGTTGATCAAATCATGATGTCCTAACTAAATTTGACTTCTTTTTTTCTTTTTTAGATCTTACTTCAAATCGTTAAATTGAACTTTCATCGTACTAGTCTTAAGGATAGATTAGAAGAAAATGAAAAAGCTTTAGTCAGTTTTAAATTATTTTTTCATTTCCTCCTAATCTTTCCTTGTCTTTATTTGATTTCTTTGATTCTGACTTTTCTTTTTTTGTTTCAATCCATTACCATTTGTTTTGACCACTTTTTTTCTTTTTCTAGTGGGCTTTAGATAAATTAGCAGCTGCTAAAGAACATGTACAAAAGAGACGTTCAGGGTTTTTAAGTGGATTTGGAGTTTCTAGAAAATCTAATGAAGGTACAGGACGAAATACACCTGCTAAAATAGGAATCTCAACGGCTAGAAATAGTTACAATGTAGATCGATCTGGTGATTTAAATATACCGATTGGTGGAGATGTACCATTAACTCCTATGACCACACCTGGTACACCTTCACAAACTCGAATGAGTAAGTTTTCTTCATCACTTTTTTTGGTTGATCTGATTGAAAGACTGCGAATTTTGATGAATTTCTTTTCGTTTTTTTCTTTGGTAGATCAAGATGCAGAGATCTTAGAAAAAGAATTAAAAAAAGCCAAAAAGAATCGTAAAAGAAGATCAGCAAATTTACAAAACGTAGCCGATCAATTTACAAATGCGATAGCCCAAGTCACCTTGAAAGATGAAAGGAAAATCAAACATGATGGAATAGGTTCATCAACTCATTCAGCCAAAAAGTTAGCCAAGAAATTGTTTGAAGGATTAGATGAAGATCATGGAGGAGTGATTACGAGAAATGAGTTTGAACCGTACTTTAAGAACCCAAGTGATGCGTTTATGGCTTTTAATTTGTTTGATAAAGATGGAAATGGGGATATCGATCGTAAGGAAATGAGAAATGCAGTGGCTAGAATTTATCGTGAAAGAAAAGCTTTGGCTACTAGTTTAAAGGTACGGTTTTCTGGGATCTTTTTTTCGTTTGAGATTAGAGTTTAAGTATTGATCCGTCAATCGGTATTGATTGGTTTAGGACATGTCATCAGCTGTTGCTAAACTTGATGCGTTAGTATTTTCAGATTCTTGGATCTATTGGATCATGATATTAATCTTTGGTTCGGAATTTTAGGGTTTTACTTTCGATTGCGTTTATTATTGTGATCTTTATTTGGTTATTGATCTTTAATCCAAGTGGAACGACTTCTCAATTCGTTCCAATGGCTACGATCATCCTTGGGTTTTCATTTAGTTAGTAAATTCCTGTATAATCAATTTTGGACGATTTTTATTGATGGATAAACTTTTGTTTTTAGTTTTTGGAAATGCTGCAAAGAACTTGTTTGAGGTTTGTTTGAGATTTTTGATTTTGATTTTGGATGTATGACAGAAAATTAATGAATGATTCGGTTTTTTTTGCAGAGCATGCTGTTTATCTTTAGTGTACATCCATACGACGTAGGAGATTTAGTCTTTATAGGTAAGTTTTGTTGATACCATACAAATTATCTCTTGAAACCTATTTTTGAATTTTAAAGATTGATCACTCTTTTTCCTTTGGTAGATGAATCTCCAATGTTTGTTTTAGAATTCGGATTGTTTTCTACGACTTTTCAAAGAGTGGATGGACAAGTGATTGTGGCACCTAATTCGGTTTTAGGTAGTCAGAAATATATTTTAAATGTTAGAAGAAGTGGATCGATGTGGGAAACGGTAAGCTAGAAAGAAATATATATTCTTATCAACAAGAGTAAAATTGATTTGTTTTTTTGGAATTTGATTTGTAGACCAATATCATGGTTGGATTTGAAACTCCTTTAGATGTTTTACATGAGTTTAGAACTCGAATGAGACAATATGTGAATGATAATCCAAGAGAATGGAAAGGAGGGTAAGTGAAGAGATGTGATGTGCTTGGGGTTTTGAAGTCTTTTTGTTTACTAATGAATTGGATTGGGATTAATTTTTTTTTTGAATTAGATTGGATGTGAATATTGATTATATGCAAAATCAAAATTTGATTCAGTTTAGTGATTTTTTTTTAAATTTCAAAACTTTTTTAGGTTTATTGACTTTGTTTTGTTTTTTTCGGGGGGGTTGGTTTTCAGATTGATTATTGCTATGGAACATAAAGGGAATTGGCAAGATTGGGGAGCTCGTTGGGATAGACGTACACTTTTGATGAGAGTAAGTGATTTATACATTTTTCTTACTTATCTCTTTTTTTCTGTAGCATGGAATAAGGTCTTTTTGAAAATTGATGTATTTCTTTGGTTGATTTTTCTAGGAGATGAAGAAGATATTAGATTCATTGAATATAATTTACAAATTACCGATTCAAGTGAGTTCATTGATGTGTCATTCATTCAATCAATCAAAAAAAAGAAACTTCATTGAGATTTTGGTTTTGGATTAGCCTGTTTCATTTGTTTCATCAACTAATCTTGGACGAAAAGGATATGGATCATCGAATAAAAGATCGGTTGGATTGAATGGATCTTCATTTACTGGACCAACTGTTTTAGGTAATGCAGGTAGGATTGGAACTAATTCACATAGTGATTGGACTAATACGGGAAATTTACCGAGTTTGAGAGTTCAGAGTAATCAATAAAAGGGTTTGAAACGAATTGAATGAAGGGTTTTTGATTAGATGGACATGATCTTGAATTATATTTAGATAGGGTTTGATTTTTTTTTTGAATCAATGAATGGAATGAAAGTTGAACGAAATGGAATGAAATCATCATCATCATATTCCTTTGTAGTTTTTTATTTGTACATTGTTTTTTATTTGAATATATAAGAAAGAAAAATAAATAAACAGGTTGAAGTTGGATAGTAGTAGTAGTATCTTTTTTAATTTATTGGATTGTTTAGATAAGATTAAAAAAATAAAGTTCGGAAAAAAAATAAAACCATTTTCTCTCTCTTGTTTTGATTGATTTTTTTCTTATGTTAGTTTTTTGGTTTGATTTGTATCTTTTTTTGATTTTTTCAGTAAATTAGAACAATTGATTACTTAATTTGATGGTGTTTTTTGGTTAAGATTTTTCTTGCAAAGACTGCTTAGAGTTTAATGATACTTAATCCTTTGGGTAACACAAGTTTATATGGGAGGAAGTGGGGTTAATGGGTGTGGTTGAGTGAATAGGTGTGAGGTAGTCAAAGATTTTACTTGATGTGACTCTGAGTAGAGGATTTGGTGGGTTTAGTGTGAAGGATTTTAGTAGTGCGTACTCGTGATACATGTTACAACCCTGATGGTAAATATTTGGAAGAAAAGAAACCTTTTTTTTGTATGATCAAAAACTTATGTAATAGTGAAAGAAGACTATTTTTCTTTGATTTGTAAATTAAGGTAAAACATTTGTGAGGATGAATAGTTTTTATTGGTAAAGAAACAATCCTGGACCCAGCGAGCAAGATTAATTGTCCAGTTTATGATTTTGGGAACTTACAGTAAGTGATCATTATTTATTTTCCATGGTAAGATGAACCCAAAAGATCTCAAGCCCATAAGTGAGTCGATTTCAAAAAAGCATTAGTCAGTTTTTACAATTGTTCAAGAGTGAATGTGTTCTTCTTTCAATCAGCCTGTGGGGTGTGGTATGCTCAAGCTCATAATTTGTATGTCGTGTTGAGTGATATGGTTTTATCTCAAATCATATCAAGGCTTGAACTTTTGGGATTCTTTTCAAAGTTTTCTTTCTGTGTATATTCACATCTTGAAGATTTGAAAGACATTATCCAAATCTTGTTCTTAATTTTTGGTGATGTTTTGAAGCCAAATTCCAGTATCTGTATATCTAATTTACAAAATTTTGGATACCTGATGTTTGCACTCAAGTCTCTATGTCATTGCACTCTATGATAACAATGAGAGACATGTTAATCTGATCTTCTGTTGTTGATTCTTTGTTGTTGAAATGCATGACTTTTGCTTTCCGTAAGACAAAAATTGCTCTAAACTTATTTCCCCATCCTGATGATCTTCTTCCTTCTTCTTCAATCTTATGCTTCTTCTCCTCCCATCTATCTGGTGCTACTAAGTAAGTGAGTCAGATCATCTAGAAAACCAATTCAAATCATTTCTTGTTCTCTGTGTCAGAATTGAAAAGGTCAATAAAGTGTAACTGAAAGCGTTGAACTCTGAGGGATCCTATCAGGTATTAGATGATATTTTGATGTGAGTCTTCCCAATCTCAAAGTGGATTGTCTATCCTTTAAAAAAAATCAATGATTTTGACCAAATAGTACGCACATTGTTTCCTGCTGAGTCCACTTTATATCTTCCGTAATTCACACTAATGTGTTACACGTTCGAGAAGTGTTATGCCCAGGCTTGGGGGGGGTCGTGCTTGGGGACAGACAGAGAGGGATGTTGGGGACCACGTAGTATAGTTATTGTAGCATAGAGAAGAAGGCAAAGAGGAAAGCTCTGCTCTACAAGTGGGACTCGGGTGTATCCCCTTTCACAGGTTGTGACAGTCCTGTTAACCAGTGTAAGAGATCATAACAAGAAGATAGTAAAATACTATTGTTTAGTATTTTCTTTTCTTCTCTAGGTAGTCCTGACATAATGTCCAAAACTACCACTGTTTGGGTTTGCAGAACCCCCATTCCGTCAAGCTCTGAGCTTTGAGAAGGAAATGGGTGCGTGAAGCCACTTAAGATGTCTATAATGCTTATAAATCTGCATTGACAGCTTAAGGGAGACGCTAAGTTTGAAGAACACACTAGTGAGATTCCAAAACTATAGGATACAGGTATAGAATCTATTATCCGGTTGAGGTTTTAGTCACCCCATTTTTAGAACTCCACGTTGTTGGATTCTAATAAATTTCTTAGAATTCGAACTCACATTTGTAATTCTGTGTAAGGGTGGGAGGGAGGTTTTTTGAAAAATAACTTCTTTATAAAATCAGAAATGTTTTTCTTTGACAATTTGGTCAGTGTTGTTTTTGGTAGATTGTTGCGCTATGGTAGTAAAAAAGATTTTATCTAGAATTTTTCAAAACTGTGAATGACAAAAAGATACAAAGATGGAAAAACAGATGAGGGGACAAAGTACCTCTCATCTCATTTGTGTCATCGTATATCAACTCCATATCAGGAATAAAATTACCTGACGGAAATTCTTAGTTGGTCCTAATCCAGTTATTGACCCTGCCTGGTCAGGTCTGTAACTTAGACCCTGAGAAGTCTGTCTAGGGGAGGAACCTTCTGAAACCGATTTCTTATTCTACTATGTCATAGGATGGTAATGGAGTTGTGATACGAAGTACTGCCGTTTGCATTACTTGTAATTGTGGACAACGCCCACCTTAGTCGTGCCTCCAGCGGAAAGCTACCATTCATAGAATAGTCGTTGTTTTCTCACTGAACGCGAGGAGGCAAAATCCTTGAGAACTCGAGGGCGATATTGTGCTTTGAACTCACACGTCAACAATGTGACTCACAGTCTAGGTGCTCGCCATTGAAATCAACTTTCTTTCTTGGCTTGTGAAAATCTAAATCTGGTGGCAAGAAACATCTGACAAGACTCCTGGGATGTGTTACGACTTCTCGCAGGGGCCCAGCCTCATGGGACTTGTCTCAGTGGTAGCTAGGCAAAGCCACGCGGACCTTTGGGCCCGCGCAAGTGTAACCATTTCACAAGAGTCAAGAAGAGAAAAACGCCCCCTCACGGGGGAGGAAGAGGAAACAGAAAAGACACAACAAGACAACTGCCCTCGAGAATGGTAAGTAGTACAACAGAGAAAACGATCTTTTTTTGGGCCACAGAGAAACAGCACCAGTAACTGACTCAAAATGGAACAAAGAAAACGATAAAAGAGAGATCTTTACGAGAAACACACCCCTCTCTTTAGAACAAACATTATTTTATAGATCTTTTTTTTTTACAAACAAACAAAAACAAGTAACACCATGAAGGGACGGTGCAGCGAACAGTAGACACCGGTGAGCGTAATAAAACATGAACCGAGAAGTAAGAAAGCGAAGCTGGAGAGGGCAGGAGGGACTTCAAAAATCCTGGCCCATGAGAGCCTCTTGTTCTGAGTTGTAGAGTCGCAGGTTGGTCGTGAGTGTGAGCAATCTAGATATTGGGAACACACAGTGTCGTAGAGTGGATGAGAATAGTGTGGTGCGTGTTCGGGAATACTCTTGTTGGTAAACTGGAAGTGAGGTAGCTGGCAAGAGTAGAGCCGAGAATTGTAGAAAGATCAGTCACCTCGTACACATGCTGCGGAGCGTTAGGGAAGCACATCATGCTCATCATCACACGACCACGAGGCCCATCCTGTAGAAGAAGTACTGTCGTTCTCGAAAAGCTTGACCAAGTTTTCTCGGATGTGCGAGCGCGGGACTTTGTTAAGTTTAAAGTTTTCCCGCCAAATTGCTCGAGTTTTGCGGGAAAACTCGGACAAGCTTTTCAAGAACGACAGTACATACCGAACACATAGGACCCAGGAATGCCCCTATAAAGGGTAGTGATCTGGATAAGTGCTTTTACAGTACCCTCGGAACTCCGGTCCTGCAAAAACACTAAGTCTTTCCAGGTCTAAACCTGGCTTCACCCATAGCTGTAAGAACAGTTTAATCTTTACACAGACTTTTTTGGAGCCTTTCACCTCCTTTGACAACTCCAAATCTGAACGAACCCTCCGGTCTGACATTTGAAACTACACAAGTGATTTAGATTGCAACAACATATCTAAAAAGGGTGAAGAAATTCCCTTTGGCGGCGGCGCTTGAAGGCATCAGCAAGGTTTGATGGAAGCAATAAGAATCGAAGCAATAAGAATATTTGATAAACGATATAAATATTTCTTTGCATTTCCGACAATCCTGGTCTGTCTTCAAGCTAGCTTGATCAAGCTTGTCACTGGCCTCACGCACTGACACTCAACCCAAGATGTCACAGGTTTAAGAGGATGGCAATAATCAAAATTATAATTGGGCAGAAATGATCAGAGCTGCTCGTATCCCATGAATGGTAACGCCGCGGGTACTGTAAAAGCACTTATCCAGATCACTACCCTTTATAGGGGCATTCCTGGGTCCTGAACACATCCCACTTGTTTAACTTACACTCACACCTGAATCGTCCGTACTTTCCTGTGAACGTCTGTTTGTGTGCTTGTCAACTTTATCTTCACATGATCTCGTCATTTCTAGCTATTACAGCGCTTAATGGATTTATCGGTATTTTTTCATGTGATGTGTGTTACAGGCACATTTAACCTGTATGTCCAAAAGTCAGACAAAACTGGACCAGGCAGTTTTGTCTGAGTGACAGACCGGGTGGGAAGGTGTCAACATTTTGAATTGTCCCCACCTATTCGACTCGACCAATCACAAATTCACAACACATCTCCTTCTTCGATGCCATACTATCGCAGGCATCTGATCACCAAACATCAGTCACACCGATCAAAGGATATCCCCGGTTCGGTCAGTCTATTTTTTGTCCCCCCTTTTCACTTTCTCCCTTCGTTCATACCCGATTTGATCATTTGATCAATATTCCTTGTTTTCCTTCATTTCGTCAAAATTTCCCTTTATATACAAAGTCAGTTCTTTTCTTCCTCATTCCTGTTTGACCTCTTCTTCCGTTTGGACTGACTCATATTTTTTATCCTGATAGAAAGATGCCTAAGAATATCTACACACCCGACATCAAACTAATCGTTGTTCGCCTGGTCTTGCGAGGTGTCTCGTTTCCGGAAATTGTTAGGACCCTTGGTGTCGATGTTTCGCTTACATCTGTGCGTCGGTGGTATGACCTTTACCGAACAACTCGGGCGGTAATCACCAACCCGCTGGAGCATATGGCCCGCGGACCTCCCACCACTTTAGCACAGCCTGAACGAGATTTTGTTCTCGATTCCCTCCGACTTGATCCAACCCTTTATCTTGACAAACTTCAAAGCAAAATTCAAGAAACTCACGGAATTCGAATGTCCTTGCAAACTCTTTCTGTTGAGCTTCGTCGCCGCCTTCAATGGACTCGCAAGAAAGCAAGAACTGTTCACCCTAATCAATCATTCGCCGCACGAGGAGCCTACATTGAGGCTGTTTATGGCATCGATCCTAGATGCTTTGTTTTTACTGGTATGTGTACTTTTCTATCTCTCTTGTAACCTATCTGACATTATACTTGTTTTACTTTTTTTGAAGATGAATCCGCCATCGCCAAAAGACACCTTTATCGTGAATACGGACGAGCACCAGTTGGGGAACGTACCAGCCGGGTCCAGCAACCAACTCAATCTTTCCGATGGTCAGTCTTACCGGCTATCTCGATGGACGGCATTTTAGCTATTAAGATCCAACCAGGGGGGTATGCAAGAATTGATTTTGAGGACTTTTTGGAAAATGAAGTGGTAAGTGTTTTACTTCGTCTTAAATATCTCAACTATGGCAATAGAATCATGGATAAGTACACTAGAGATAACAGGATCAAGTTCCAGAGGTGGGAAAGAACCGTAGTCTCTAGTGTATTTATTCATTATTCTCTTGCTATAGTTTCATACTTTCGAAAATCAAGGAACTGACTTGCCCTTCACCCTTTAGTTACCAGCGATGAACCCGTGGCCAGCACGGAACAGTGTCCTGGTCATGGACAACGCCCCAATCCATCACGGGGGGAGAGTTGCTGAGCTCTGTGAGGCATGCGGAGTCCGGCTTCTCTATCTACCACCGTACAGCCCTGATTTCAATCCCATCGAGAAGGGTTTTTCGGTCCTGAAATCTAGATTGCGACGCTCGCAAGTTCTTCAAAGGGCAACAAGCCTTGCAGAAGAGACAGCAATGATCTTTATGGCCTGTATGGAAGTGTTTACAGCTGATTTGTGTCAAGCTCTTTTTAGAGGGTGCAGCTATAATTGATTCAATTCTCATGTCATGTCCGGTATATTTATTTTTCTCAAAAATCTCTACAATTGATTTGAATTGTCAACAAACACAATTACAAATTCTTAGTGTTAACCGGCCGTTTTTATCAAACTTTATGTTTTTGTCCTCAATGATTCCGGTTTGTCCTTCAATATTATTTTCTCTTATTTTTCTTATTTTTCTTGTCGTTTGTGATTATTTTTATTCCAGAAATGGATCATTCTTGTTTGTCCTGTCAATAAAACTTTTTGTTTTTGATCTTGTGAAAAAGAGGTTGAGTTCTTCATCAACTTTGACCCAAAGACTTGAATAACTCTTTTTTTTTTGGAAGACAAAAACAAAAGTCAACGGTTTGTCTTGTTTCTGAGCAAAATCTTGAAGAAGTGCTGAGACAAAAAAAAAATTGCCTTGCCCATTTTTTTTTCGAGCAAAAAATTGAAGACTCAAATTTTGGGATTCAGGCCTTGCAAAAAATTCAAAGATCAGTCAAGTTTTGTCACTTGACCATTTTTTTTACCAGGCAATTTGTCAAAAGAATCATGGTTTGATTCATATTGATCTTTTCTTGTAAAAGATCAAAAACCAAAAATTGGAGTTTTCATCATTTGGTTTGGGACGTTCAGGCTTCATCTCACTCTCAGAAGTTGCACTTCAAAACAAAATAAGCAGCTTTCATTGACTTTGTCCCAAGAAATGAGGACTAAGTACAAATTTTACAAAATTTCGCACACAAAATTGTATAGAGTTCAAGATGAAAATAATCCTGCTTCCACTTTATGTATATAATTTTGGCTAGCTTCAAACATCTCAGTTGATTGACTGAGAGAAGTTGACGTATAATCAATTTGATCTATTGAGAACCTAACACATTAGAAGTTAGTCAAGTGCTGCACCTATGGCTGAACGGTGGATGACACTCACCAAGAGCTTCTTCGTTCCACTCTTGAGATTTTGCTAAGATGATGGCCGCATCCTCTTGGTTGATACCAAAGGTAGTCAAGGTCGATTCGGTCATTTGGGAGCAAGGAACAAGATCAGACCAACTTTCGATCTTGGCCTTCTTCAAAATCTTACGGATGGCACGGATGGCGCCAGAAGAAAGGCCACAATTGATCAGGAATTTGTCAAGCTCATACTCGTGCTTTTCTAAAATCTCGAGTTCGGAAGATAGCACAGCATCTTCCTCGGAAGGATCAGGAACCCAAAAGTTGGGGTCAGTTTCTGTAAACATGTTGAGGATAAGGTCGGATCAGGGCTCTGACAAGTTGGAATCAAAGAGAACAAATATCGAACAAAAACAAAGACCCACCAAACTTTTCCACCTTGACCTTTTTCAATTTACGATTGTAAAAGGCTAAGGGGGTGTCCTCTTCATCGTCATCCAAAGGGGTAGTTCGTTTCTCTTGGGGAGAAGGGGGAGGTTGAATGGCCGGTGAGGTAGCTTTGGAGCCACTACCTCCTACAAAGATACTTCGACCTTGAGTACCTTGACTACCATGAGGATATCGAAGTTGAACTCGATCTTGGACCTTGGTTCCTTTATGAAACACTCGAGTTTTAGCCATTTCAGCTCGATAGGCAGAAGAACTGGGGCATATATGCTTAGTAGCTTTTCCTGCGAGCTGCCATGTCAAACAGATCATAAAGAAGTATTAAATATAACTGGCCTATAATCAAGATAATAAAGAAAAATTACTTACAATTTCCTGTGCCCAAAGGAACACATCTCTCAAGGTGAATCGGTACTGATAGTTGGGGTCCCAAGGGGCCGTTAGTATAGTTCCATCGCCACCGGCGCCTTCAGCATAAAAATGAAACAATTCGGCAGTCAACTTGTGCAACTTAATAACCTTTTGGGCATCCTAAAAAAAGATTTCATGAGTTTGATTAGATTGAATTCGATAGAGGGGAATGGCAGGAGAAAAGAAGAATAACACTTACCCCCAAACGTTGGGTTAAATTGGCCACCTTTGCATCAACAGTGGGAGGGCCGTTGGAAGAAGCAATGAGCTGCTTAGCAGCCTTAGCCTAAATACCGAAAATCATCAGCAAAAGATAAAGAATAAACTTAAAAGAGGAAGAAAAAAAAACACACCTGTGCCGCTTTTTTAGCAAGTACCTTAGCAGACTCGCTGTGGATTAAGATGGCCCCCTTGTGCTGGTTCGATTTTGATAAGGCCGCTACAAATTCAAAGTACTTGTGGTGGTTGGTCAAAATGAACTTCTGCCGACCAACTGTTGCTTTCCAAGTGAAGGTTGAGGCCATATCCGAGGAAAGAACCATGTTCTTCATACCAGCCAAATAACCGTCACATACATTACCACACATCTCTTTGAATTGTTTGAAGGACTTTCCAAACAAACAAGTTTTCAACTCCAAGTTGTTTTCATCATTGAAAATCTTGGAGTCAATACAGTTGACGGTGGCGACACTACTGGAATTGGCTTTGGAAGAGGCGGTGCGTTTGGTAGGCTTGGGAGCGGGCATATCGACAGGCGCCTCATCGTTGGTATAGATCTTGAAGAGAACCACAACAGTCGCCTCATTGTTGCGATTGAACTGCTCGCGTTGGGTGGTGCCAACACGGTGCAAGGGATCGTGTTGGGGATGACAAGCGGGGGCGTCATCACCGGTCAAGTGGTGGTTAGATGGCTCTAGGACTGAAGTCGTAATAAATCAGCATGGCTATGTTGAAAGGAATTGAGAGAGACAAAGAAAAGAAAAAAATAAACTCACGGCCAGGTCTGACATTTGCTTCAAAGTCCGCAATGGCATCGTTTACAGTGATGATCGCAGTTGATTGCTGGGTGGTGTTGACAGAGGTCATGGGGGTAGTTTCGTTTTTGATAGACATGTTCTAGGGAATAAACACAAGAGAAGATATCAGAAAAAAAAACAGGATGAACAAGTGAAAGAAAAAATCACACACAAAGATCTGGACTTTGTAAGAAGAACAGAAGGTTTTTAGATGGTTTAATAAGACTTTTGGATATTGGATGGTAACCTGATTCGATGATATGATGAAGTTGGTTGAGATCGAAAGAGGAATATGGTGGTTGAGGAGGCTCCTTTTATTGCTGAGTTGAAAGTCCTGGGGGACCCTCATCGCGTAAGATGGATGTTTTTTTTGGTACCAAAAAAGACTTGAATGTCAAGATCGGTTCCGATTTGAACCAAAGGAAGCTTGTTGAGCTGAGATTCGAAGATTTTCTGCCAAAAAACATGAAATACAAGATTGGTTCGTTAGCTTGTTGAGCCGTGATTGAAAGGTTTTCTACCAAAAAAACTTGAAATACAAGAAAGATTGGTTCCGATTTCAAAAGCTGCTGACTCGTGATGGGAAGTTTTTCTACCAAAGCGCATGGAATGAATCAGTTTACGTAATGGTTTGTGAAATAGACACCATAGATCCCATGATAGAGAGAGATGACCCACATTAAAAATTTAAATGCCGATAGGAAATGATCGGGTGGTGGGAAAAGTCTTGGATGTTGATTTGGTGAATTGAGAAGAGGTGGGATTTGACAGTTGGTGGTCGTAGTCAACAGGATGAGCTCGGATCCGTTGGAAAGGCCAGACCAGATCGATGGTGTAACCAATAGTATTGGTTGACTGTCCAGAAAGAGGGAGGTCGAAAGGAATCGATGGTGAGTCCAATGGTATTGGTGGAGGTTGTTTAGCTCTTCTTACCGGATCACTTTCCGGAAAGAGAGAGGTCAAAGGAGAGAGGTCGAAAAGAGGGTGGTTGAAAGGGTATTGATTGTACATAGATCAATACAAACCGCGAGTGAGTCAGAGAGGGAAGGTGGGAACCTTTAACAGGTCCGAACGGACCTGTCAAAGGTGTATTGGCCCGGTATTTTGGTACAAAACTGGTTTTAACCCGGGTTTTGTACTTTTGTACTTTTGACAGACACAACACAAAAAAAAAAAAAAAAAACCGATAAATTCATGAAGCGCTGTATGTTCTACGACATTTCTCACATCATGTCTATCACTTAAAACAGCTTCCTACAATTCATATCTCATTTATGTACAGTCATTTAAGAAAAGCTTGCCCCAAATTGCCCGCAAAACTCAAGCGAATTGGCGGGGAATTTGGGGCAAGCTCTTCTTAAATGACTGTACCTCGACAACAAGTTAGTCCATCTTACTTACAAACATCTGACTACATAAGACATCGTGTATATAAGCATCCTAGAGTCACACACAGAAGGGCTTCTCTTCACCCTTTCTGAAATCTCTTCTGTGCGCTCTAGGTAAGCTTTATATTCTCTTGTTACTGTCTAGTTATTGTTCTTTGTTAGTAATGAAAATTTACCCTTTCTGAATTCTCTTCTGTGCGCTCTAGTTAATTGCAACACTTCACATATCAAAATATGAAGAACTTGTTATCTCTTCTCATCGTCCTTCAAACTCTCCTCATCTTTGGTCAAGTCAACTCGCATGACAAACTGTCGGTGCGATCCTCCACATCTGACAAAGTCTCCTTGACTTCTCTCGTAAAAAGGAAGAACAAGGACAGCAATGAGCAAGGCTCCAATGCTCTCATGACCAGGCAACAAACAGAGACACCGATGAACTGTTTCGTGAACCAACAGGATCGAAAATTGGGATATGCGAGCCACTGCTATACGTCAGTTTAAAACTTACCAGACTTCGTTATCTTGATTCCAAAGTGTTCAAGTTTGATATCTCTTCTTACTGATCGACGTTCTTTGTTGACCGATTTCTCATAGTGCTATTGCATTACTGTACGATCAGACCAAAGGTTACCCAGCATGTGCCATATTCAAATCATGCGCAGTAAGTTTGATCACATCTTCATCTAAAGCAACCTGACTTTCTCAACCAGACTCAATCCACGTTTTCAAACAGGTCCAGCCGCTTGATAACAATCAAGCCCCAATGGGAGGTCGTACGGAGTATGTATGATTGTATTCAATTGATTCAATGTTTGTGATGTTTCTAATATCTCCCGAAAAAAATTCTACCTTACAGCAATCAAGGTCAACCTTTGCCGCTTCCCATGACTCTACCACAAATGAACAAAGCCTATGACACGATTTTCAGCATCGTAGCTGAGGGTATCCCGAATTGTGAAAATTATCAGTTACCCAATAACGTGGTACGTTGAGATTCCATGCTTGATTTGATGGTAACTTAACACTCAACTAATCTGTCAACAATATCTCTTTTATATAGAACGTTGATCCGAAGTATGTCCTGGAACCTAAATCAATGTTCCCAACCTTCCTGATTGGAGTCGCATCAAAACAAGGACAGGGTGACGTGGCTGAGGCTTGCAATCCGACCCTGGCTGCCAAAATGATCAAGGAGGCAATGTAAAGCGTTCAACTCCCATGAAGTGTTTTTTGTTATACTTTTTCATTTCTCTTTAAGTAGGATTAAACTATGATGAAAACTTCTTCAAACTTTTACGCAAGTCAAATGTTCCTTTCAATTATCTTGCCTGCGTGTTTTTGTTCAGAAGTGATCTATATACATAGTGATGATGCATGTTCAATAAAAATTGTGATATACATCTGTGGGTTATACTTGTTGGAGATATGGAAAGTAAGAAGGCCGCTTGTCATCTCAGATGCTTTCAAGGATATACAACAATCCTATGTGGAGATATCATTGAGAACGGTATAAATCTGGTAAGAAATCATAGCACAGAGCCTCACGCACAGGATTCATGTAGACCTTGAGATATTTTACTAGCCTGTTGAAGCACGTAATCTCCATTGTGTTATATCTTGCTGAGTCATTTGAGCTTTCTTCCAACAAACAACAGCGCCACATTCTACATACTCAAGTAAATCTATAGCAATTATTGATTCTTGAACTGCTAATCTGATCTCAAAGTAAAATCAAATCAATATATTCAATTGGTCAACGGATATCTTTCGATTGAGAGCTTCACAGGACACGCCAACATGCCTATCACAGCGAGTCTTTTCACGTATTTTCTTGGGGTAAGTCACGGGGGATATTCTTGGATCAAAACTTTCTATGAATGTCTATCCTCCTACAGTGCATCATCATTCTCTATTTCTCTGGTTTTCTGTGATTCAGTCCAAAGGTTGATTGCAAAGAAATAAGATCCACAAGGCTATCCCCACACTGATTTTGAAATTTGAGGATTTGTGTCAGGGCTTCTTTGTAAAAAGATCATCATAATCCCTACACATCTTCCACAAGATTTTCCATTTGATGGTACACCTGAATATATTTTGGATCCTTAAGATTACTACACATCAGAACTTGTCAGAGGCATATCTTCCTATGAATATTTGTTTTGGTTAATTTACAGCTGACCTATTACTATTTGGGGGCTATGCCTACTGAGGGACTATTACACTTGGATTTAAAGATTAAGAGTAATTCATTCCATATCATTTACAGATTTGATGTGGCACTGCGGTTGAACCTTACAGTTCAGCTCAATCATTAAACTTATTGATACTCTAACCTATCCAAAGCATAATTTTTGTTTTGGAGACAGGACGAATGGTTTTATTTGGTTATCACACACATTATTTTAAAGCTTACCCATTCTACTACCGCCATCTAATCTGATGACTGAATCAATTAACAAAATGAAAACAAGTCAAATCAGGTCAAAGCCTACCCTTCAAAGCTTATAAAGGAAAGTAAGATCAAGGAATCTAAAAATATACCCACCTGTACCATTTAGATACTCATTACGTATACATTCAAGTACTAAACCTGAAAAATCTTTGGCTTGACCAAAACGAGAAGGAAATTCAACTACATTTAATAAATTTTTACGAACTTTAGACGACATTCCTTGACTCATTGCTGTCTCGAATAGAGAAGGAGCAATCGCGTTAACTCGAATACCTGTGGGTTTTGAGTTCAATCAAGCACACAGACAAATCGACATGAGCATTTCCAACAATGTTATGATTGAAATCGAAAACAAATTAATTTACCAAATTGAGCTAGATCTCTTGTCAGAGGTAAAACAAGACTAGCAACACCTCCTTTACTTGAAGCATAGGCAGCTTGGCCCATTTGTCCATCTTGATAACTTGTAGAACTAGTTAAAATCATCACACCTTTTTCGGATTCATCAGAATCAGATGTACTGGTAAGTGGTTGTGATTTAACAATATGAGCTGCTATCAATCTGACAACGTTAAAAGTTCCGTTCTAAAGATACGAGAGGTTTATCAACTGATACACATTGGAAAGTTGGGGTTTCAAGTGAATCAGATATATACCAAATTAATATCAACTACTGTCCGAAATGTCTCGTAATCCCAAGGTTTCCCTGTTGAACTTACAGTCTTTTTGTGTATCATTTTTATAAAGCATTCATACAAACCCAAAAGTTATCACTGGTAAGTCTCTAGTCATGTCTTTTATGATGATTGGATTCAGTTTCGACTTACTTTCCCAGCCATAACAACACCAGCGCAATGAACCAATCCACCGATTCTCTTTTCAGGCCAATTTGATGTAGATTTCTTGATTGCTTCTTCTATATCACTTGTAGATCGAACATCACACTTTTGAAACACAACTCGCTGTGACGAAAGTGGATTGTATTTGTCGAAAGTTAACATGATGGAGATGAATCCAAAAAGATTTTTGAAACTGACTCCTTTGTGCGTCTGTTCTATCTCTCGACCTTTAAGTTCTTCTCGATCCATGATACAAACCAAAGCATCGTTTGCAAGTAAATCAGTCACTACGGCTCGACCTAGTCCTGAGACTCCACCTGTAACACTTGAAGTTTGCAAAGAATCAAGAATGAGTTGGATAGATACGGAAGTATTGATTTGAATTCGAATTTAACTAGAATACTTTATCCTTTATCTTCATCATCGTCGGATTGGTTTTGCTGAGCCTGTATATATCTTCTGATTCTGGAAACGTTCGATGACCTCATTGATCTTAGGACCACCAAATGTCAGCAAGTTGTGAAACCTTGTGAAACCTACGAATAGTCGAGAACATGTCACAGTTCCTGTCACAAGACTATGACATACGTATGCAGTTGTGCTGCACATTTTTTTGGAAACAATCCGACATACCTGGGTCCTGAAATCACAAAACAACTTCTGCTCCTTCTTTTGTGAGGGTCGTGCCCCAACTTCGTGCCATACGGATCGGTCGCGCGGAGACTTCGGGAAGCGTTTGGGGTATCGAATTTGATCGATCCGTGCTTCCCTACAGCTCGTCTTGTAAGCATATTTTGACAGATATGCTAATTATGGCTTTGTTGACGAATGAGAGGTTGGTTTGTTGCGCGATGTGATTTTATATGTAGCTCAAAATGATCTAACTTAACCCAAGTCCAATCGTGCAAAAGCTCACGGTAACCCGAAGCCGAGGCACGAGGGACTTGCACATTAAACGACATCTCTGGCGTGACCAATAGCCCCAAAAAGCGAAATTTGGGTCACTTTTGGATGCAACCCATCCTATCTCATTCAACATTACTTTGATGTTGTTTCTGAAACTGGCTGGTATGAGTTCAGCATCTTGTACATAACTTCTATTAGAAAAAAAAGAGAATCAAAAGTGCCAGCTCACAAGAACTGAGCTGGAAAACGAGTAATAAGTTTGTTTAAGGGAGTCAATTGACCATCTCTCGAGCCTTTTTAAGGGTACACATAACAATCTTAGCGGTTGAAATTTCAAATCTCAAAATAAGCAGCCTCAATGAATCAACACGATCATGAGCTCTGTCGAGATTCTGAAGAGGCCATTTCCTTCATAACTCGACAGAGCTCATCTGACTGTTTTTTTGAAGAAAATGCATTTGTGGGTCGTGGTGTAAAAGCGAAGTGAAAAAACACCCACCAAAAGGTGGCTATTAGTCACGCAACGATTGTCGTTTAATGTGCAAGCCCCCTGTGCCAGGGGCGGACGAGTCCGAGAAAAATCACCTGGCACAGTGGGCTTGTTGTTAAGCTAGCAAAATGATGGGAGTCGAGGGGTAGATTTGAGGGCACAGGCGGAGAAGAGTGTTCGATCTTGGCTCGCATGGAAGGAAATCATCAAAGCTACGTGAAAATTTATTTTGCCCTAAATTTGCGTACGGCACGGTTTACCGCACGCGGCTGGGGATGCTCCAAAAATTATTTTTAAAACCTCGAATCGATATCAAGACAAAAACCACTCTTGAAAGCACCCGTACGATTGTGATAGAAGACAGATGCTATGACGGAGGCAGAATACCAGGAAGAGCACAACACAATCATCCACCCAATTCATAGATGGCAGGGGACGTAAGACAAGAGCCTCTGTGCTCATTCCTGGGCTCAAAGGACGACTACATATTTTATTGTTATTCACTAACAGTTTCATTTTTGCTCGATTTGTTGTGATCAAAAAGGATCACAAGTTTCTTTTTATACAAATCTCTTTGGGAAAGTGTGTCAGATCATTGATCCAAGTGGAAAAGTCAAAATAAGTTTGTTCATTGGTTTCTTCGTGATGATGAATTCTCAATCTCTTTCAAACAACTTCAGATTCACCCACTCTCGATAAGTCCGGAGATCTTTTTCGCTTTTCCAAGATGCTAGATACCCAAGGATTCGATTATTTTTTGGTTTTTGAGGATCTAGTTTACACGGCAATTGGTACATTCTGAGAAAAAATGACATGAGATGTGATTTGTTTTTTAGTCATACATAGATTTTTTTACATGATAAATAAGAAAGGATTCTTACTAACCTATCTTTCTGCCCTCGTTGCCCTTATACGGGCATGTATAATGAAGACCCGAAAGATTGGTACAAGCTAGTAAAATTGCACATTTGAAGAAGATAGGTTCGATAGTGAATAAAGATTACTTTTTGATCAGATATCAAATGAGTTTAAAATTTAAGAACACGTACCAAAAGTTCCAGCATTACTGTATGAATATTCACGACATTTTTGATGAGTTGTGGTCTTGTCTGGCGAACCATCGTGAGTGCAACCACCTATCCAACCGTAGCGATGATCTAAGATAAGATATATAGGATAGATTCAATTCATCAGTTTTACTATGAATTTGGGACATTGAAAAGTTGGTCACGATTTGGTGTTGTGCAATACTTACGCTCCCAAAAGCAACTGTCTAGCTCGCATATATATGTGTGAGGATCCTGTGCACCTGAGCAAACTTTGTTGATGTCATCGATGGCACAAAGTCGTTCGGATTAGCCAGTCTGGAAGCAGATGATTCTGAAGTCATGATTTCAAGGAAAAACTGTAACGATTGTACTCACCTCCCTTCTCATGTCCCTTTACTTTTTCTATTGTGTAGTATGCGTCACATTTATAGACTGTTCCCAAAACCTTTGGAACATGAAGCCCTAAGGAAAGTAATAGAAGTGAGATCTTGAGGAACATTGTGAGCATTTTAAGTACCGCAAAGAGACGAATAAGAATCTGATGAGTTTGAGATGTTTGGAGTGTATGGACCAAGAGGCCGGTAAGGAAAATATCTCACAAGACCCGAGTTCTTATAGAAAGCGGCAACATCGGTATCACTGAGGTATTGGAAGGCTGGTGCAATTTCAAGAAGAACAATTGAAACTTGAAAGGTTGTACACCGACGTGGTCAACAGGGATAAACTTAACAAAGTCGCCTCTCGGAAGGAAACCGACGAAAAGAATCAGAATTTATACATGTGTTTCCTTCTAGGGTGCGGACGCAGACGCGCGAGGGGCTTATTTGAGCTTATTTGAGCTACAAATAATTCCTTCTTGATCAAAAGGTTTCGAGTGAGTGCATTTTTTCAGTGGAACTTCTACTTGACCCTTGTTAAGATCAAAGTAAAGCAAAGATGGTTTTTTATGTGGCACGGCAAATGACTCCTTGAGCATACACGGTGCCTTGAGAGTCAAGACATACAAACTTAACAAAGTCCCTCCCCTCGCTCAAACCTCGGGCCTTTGGCGAGGGATCTCGAGAGACTTTGTTATTTGCGAGACATACCGGCAAGGGTGTCATGGTCCGGAGACCATCAAGTGTCATCAAGTTGTGAACCCCAGCTCTGTCCGCATGTCACAGCTCCTGTCACAAAACCATGGACATATGCACTTGATTTTTTTTTAAAAAAAAGACACCGGCACATCACAACTTTACAAAACAACTTTCACTGTACCTCTTTTTCCACCAATCTACAAACCGATATCAAGACAAGAAAGCACTACCATCAGGACTACGGTACTTTACAAAACAGGTCTTACGTAAACTCTATCTGGTGAAATTCAAGGGGAAAAAATGTCGTGTAATCCATCGAATGAAGAATTAGATGAAATGATCTTATGTTGTCGTTATGGAGATTTAGAAGAACTTCAAGAATTCGTTAACAAGTTTGGAAGTTCATCTTTAGAGTGTTATGTAGATGAAAATGGAAATAGTGGACTTCATATGGCTACTGCTAATGGTCATCTAGGTAAGTAAATCAAACAATTCATCATGCTTTGAATTCTCATCATTATTCCTTTTAAGCTGACGTTTTTTTTGATGTTTTTTCTTTGAATTTCATATAGAGGTAGTGAAATATTTATTAAGTCTTTTAACGGATAAACAATCACTTCTTCGACCCAATAACCCACCATCCAAGAACACACCATTACATTGGGCAGCTATGAATCATCATCTAGAAATCCTTAAATTAATCTGTCCTCGATTAACATCACAAGAGATTTCGATCCTCAATGGAAGAGGATATAGTGCAATGAGTGAAGCAGTAGAAGGAGCAGGACCTAGTTCGATCATCAATTCCAATTCCAATTCCGATTCAACTGAACCTGATCATATTCCAATTCGAGAACAATGTGTAAATTATTTAGTAGAGATGATGAAACTTGGATCAGAAGATGATGAGGCTGATAAATCTGGTAGTACTGAATCTGTTCCGGTTGAACACGTCGAGGAAGAGGTCCAAAAACTTAATCTCACTGATCGAGCTCCGGTATGTCTACGGTGACAAGTATCTCTTCTCGACTATTAGCTTTCATCATTTTCATACACCTTGGCTTAGGCTTAGCATGTTTAACATCCCATCAACACAAAGAGGTCACCTAGAGATTCGGAAGATGTGATAAAACAATATTGATACTCAAATTTCGAAGGTGTTTGGCAAGGTTAAGCGGATTGTGTACGAGAGTTTAGATTTGCGTGTAGGGATATTATTCAAGTGCAGCAACATAGTTTTGTGGATTACACCTATTTTGTTAGAAGAGATATTCAAACAGTTATACCACGTGTGGAAGCAAGTATGCAAGTGTGAATTCAGACAAAAGAACTTGGATTTTTTAGTACAAATTCAGGAGTATCATAATTGGTCAATCGGAAATTAGAACCGTGCGCTTATTTGTTCATTCAAGTTTCAAAAATGGTGTTGCAATCTAAAAAAAACTTCACATTAAACCTCAATTTGAGATACCAGAGTTGAATGAAGTTGTTTTTAAACTCTGAGGGTGACACATTTCTTGCAACATCGTGTACTCAATGCTCATTGAAATTTTTCTATTACAGAAGATTCAGTTCTTGACTGTCTAGGTTCAGCCTTTTACATAAAATCAGATATAATATGTGATCTGGGTATCTTGCTCCAGCCTACATACCCAACAAGGTGATGCGCATCATTCCTATGTGGAGGCAAGAGTTTTGGAGTTCCCCAACAACATCTGTTGTGAATCATCAAATATGGGGCAATGGGGCAAACGGTCAGAATGAAGAAGAACCGATACGGCAAAAAATAACACGTGTTTGGTAGAACACGGTGTTGGTTTGTCTGGGTATCAACTCTCTTGCTACTTGATTTTCCAATTATCTTTCCAGCGTGAAATATGAGATTCAGAACAAGATTCGTTAGTACAACTTCAACCCAACTGACAGTTCATAGCAGATTGATTTCACTTCATGAGTTGTTCTTCACTTATTTAAAGCAAACTCACATAACTTTTATCAAAGTGGAAACCACATTGTAAGTTCTTATGTGATTTCAGAATATGATCCTGATGATGAAAAGATATTAGAAAGAACTGTTGGAACCAAGAAGAACCAAAGTTCATCTTTTCCAACCCAACCATAAGTATAAAACAATTTATTTTTTATTGCTCAAAGAGTTCATCTACAAAAATGACCAAAGATCAAGTAAAACAAGCACAGACAGCACAAAGATAGTTTCACACAAAACAAAACAAAACAAACACACAGACAGACAGACCAAAAAAATCACAAAACAGAATAGAGTTTCCTTTTTTTATGTTTTTCTTTTTTTTTGGTAATTAGCAATTTTACTTTGCTTTTTTTGAAATAAACAGAAATAAGAGAAAAACAACAGTAACTTCCTTTTCCTGTTAGTTTTTTTTGGTACTGATCAAGAGAGTAAGAAAGAAATCGACTATATAAAAGAAAGAGTTGAGAAAAAAACACAAGTTTTAATAGATTTTGGATTTTGGAAAAAGGAAAGAAGGGAAAAAAGACTCATGAGAGAT
>NW_006768766.1:2125453-2335510 GCF_000204055.1 Melampsora larici-populina 98AG31 | reverse complement strand
AAGTAAACTAGCTAAACATCTTTTGGTAACTAAATCACCTTTTAAGACTTGAGAAAATGTTGCATCTCTAAGTGGTTCAGGTAAACAAGCTCTAAGAGCTTCTCTAGCCCTACAAACTTATACACAAACGCATGAAGATAAGCAAAAGAAAAGGATGAGATCAGATTTGAAAGATAAAGGTGAAAGGAAAACCGTACCTTAGATTATCACTTAATCTTAAATAACATCTAACCACATGTTTAAGTAATCTAACCGCTTGACTTTCGACCAATTGATTCACCATATTACTCAAAACAGTTCCCACAGCATAAAACCTTTCATAGGTTTGACAGATATAAGCCAAACCCATTTCATCAAGTAAGATTTTCTGTACAATAAAGATCGCCACCGTCTTAGATAATTCAGATCCAGTTTCCATGATTCTTAAACATAATGGAATGATTTCAGTTGATAATAAGAAATTGATCACATCTGAATTATCGTTTTGTTTAACCAAGGCTCCAATGACACCTAAGGATGTTAATCTTAGGTATTCAAACGGTCGGGTCTTAGAGGTCGTGTTTAAGAACGGATAAAGAAATAATGGTAAATGTGCTTGTAAGAATAATCCTCGGGTCTCATTATGTGATGCAACACATTGTAATAAGGCTAATGCGTTACAGACTCGATTGGATGCGTTGGCTGTTAAAGATGGAGGTGATAAAAGTGGATAAACCGTCACGATTTCTTGAAGTAAACAAGACATGACACCTGTGTAAGATGAAAAAATCAGTTTTTGTTTTTCATTCAAGATAGATAAACTATACGATATATGGAAAAAGAGACAAACCAAACGAGTGCCAAAGTACAAGTGCTAGATCATCCCATTGTTCTCGTTTCTTACTTAACTCTAGAAGAGCTAATTCACGACTCACAGGGTTCAAAAGATCCACAATTAAATAATAAATCTTTTCATTTTCAGCTTGATCGATTGTACTAGTAGTAGTAGTATTAGCAGTAGTCGTTCCCGAATTAGAATTAAACCCTTGTTGAGTTTGAGGTAATTGAGCCAAAAGTAATTTACCACCACCACCACCGGATTGATTTCCATTATTATGATGATTGTTAAGATTAGAACTAGAAGTGTTCAAGCCAGGAATACCAGCAGAATTAGGCGTGTTTAAAGAGTTAGCTAGTAAAGAAGGTGTATCGATTCGATGATGAAGTCCTGAAGAAGAAGATGATGAAATTAAATAAGGATTAATCAAATGATTAGGTGAATGTCTTGAAGGTGGTCTGACTGTACCGTTGAGATTAGAAAGAGGAGGATTGATAAATAAGTTATTATTACCATTCTGATTAGATGTGGATGTAGTAGTAGGACCATTATTGTTAGATGAATGATTGATCATTCCATATGTATCTCGATTAGCCGAAAGTGGTGGTAATGGACTATTAAGTGCTCCTAATAGTAAGTTTCGTTGTTGATGTCCTGTTGTGTTTAAGTTTGGACTGATTAATGAGCTGAGATGTAAGTTATTGACGTTTTGTTGATTTGGAACTGGATTGTATAGACGAGGGTTTGAGTTAGTTTGATTGGTTAGATTAGATGGAGTAGTAGGTCGAAAGTAAGATTGAGATTGTTGTTGAGATTGTTGTTGCTGTTGTTGAGCTTGAGTTGTAGTTTGTGATGGTTGTTGCTGCTGAGGAGGAAAAGCGTGAAGCATGATGTCGCAGTAAGAGGAGTGTTGGTTTGCTTGTGTTCCGATTGAAGGTTTTGTGAAGAGATGATGTTATTAGGAATTGATGGTTTTTGAGATTGGTTTGATTAGTTTTGAATGGAAAGCAGTTGAACAGATCGATTGATGATAACTTGATGGTGCTGATGGTTTTCGAATAAGATGGATGAATGCTTAGTTCTAGTTTTGGTGAATGCTGATTGGTTGAATTGGTAATGGTGACTGAAGTGTCTTTTAATCGGTCGAGTTGAGTCCTATTGAGTCGGCTTACGATTGGTGGTTTTAAAACTCAACCGTTCACTAATAAGGGTACTCAAAGTAAGTATGTACGTGTACATACTTTTTGCTATATACTTTTTTTGGCGGGGAAGGCGAGGCCAAAAGTATATTTTTTTTCTTTGTCCCCGCCAAAAAAAGTATGTAGCGAAAAGTATGTAGCGCTACATACTTTGCTTTGAGTACCCTTAATCTCTTCAAGCCTTCATGCATGTGACACCTCAGCATTTCCCAACCATCTCAATTTCAATTCTCAATACGCTGCTTCAGTGACCAGTCGTCATGGTACAGCTATTCCAGGAATTGGTGTCATGGTCGCACCAATTCCTGGTCTTTTTCCCCCCAGCGCCACCGGCCAATACAGGCAGTGCGCAGCGCAGCACAGCTGTAACAGGGTGTGGACTTGTATATCCGGCAGCATCGGATGTCCTCTTTGACTGGCCCTGATGCTTTTTCGGGGTTGTTTGCAACATCCATTCAGTGACCCACCGGATTGATCTATCCATACCGCACTAACCATATCCACCACCATCGATATCCTCCACCAAATCATCTCCACCAATATCATCTCCACCACCATATCGACCCAAGCTCACAGATCAACACCTCAACCCAAACATTCGAAAGCCGGATGGCCTTCCAATGTTTGGTTGATGTTTGGTCGCCCATTCAATCACCAACAACGGACATTCACTCAAACCACAAGATGACCAATTCATACCGGCCCCCCTCATCCCATAAAAAGACGGCCTCCCTGACCGTTTTGCCCCTCAAGACACACATTATTGTCAACAGATATTCCACCTTTGTCAACAAATACTCAACGTCCTCATTTATCACTTTCAGTATGGTTAATAGCAAGACTTCCAACGTACCTTCGTTAGTTTTTTTACCTCCGATCCGTTCTTCATCTCATCTTTTTGATATCATTTTATGTTTCATTTTATTTTCGTTCTATCCATTGAAATGATCCACTGACAATTCCTATCATTGTCAATCCTTTAGGTCGGCCGCAGGCAGGATTGATGTTGTCTCCCGTGTTCTTCGGAACCGCACTTATTCACAAGCACTTATGGGACAGAATATTATCAGACCTCAGTAAGTCCTTTGTTCTTGATCATTGAAAAAGAGTTATACACTGATTTTCTTTCTTTGGGGTTTGATCGCCAGATCCAATATATTCCCCATTGCTGCTAGTTCGTTCATCCCCCCCCGTAACGGCTCCATCGCTCATTGGGGTCTCTTCACCGATAGCGTCACCCTGCAAGGAGCCTTCTAAACGGTCTAATAACCCGAAACATATGATAACCCCCTCGATGAATGGTATTCACAACGGTAGAAAGGCGGTCCCCCCTCTTCCTGGCTCTCAAGCGTCTTCGGTATCCTCTTTGAACCCGCATCTCAATCCTTTGTTCTGCGACTCATCCCACTCTTCACAAACAACCCCGGCTCCTTCTCCTTCAACTCACTGCTCATCCTTGCCTGCTGCTTCCAAACGCTTCCCTGAGTCAAGTTCCTCAAAGAAGAGGCCAGCCACCTTTCTTGACCTCGACTCTGCCCACGAGGACAAAGATGGTGAGTCAACATCTCTCTATTTCCTTTACGCGCATGAGTTTGATACTGACATTCATCTCATCCTGGGTAGATCTAGCTCAAGAAATCGACCATCCAGACAAAGATTATGGTGAGTGATCCTGTCTGTTTTCCCCTTGACCCGCATGAATGCCAAACTGACATTGACATTCATGCTTTATAGATCTACATCTGCACATTAACAACCCCAACGATTCAGAAGATGGTCAGTATATATATCTATTTTTGCTTGACCATCATGAATGTGAAACTGACATTCTCGCTTTTTAGATCTACCTCTTGATATCTTGGATGACCCAAAACCAACACCCAAATTCCCTGTTAACTTGCAACCTGACGTATCCGACACTGCCGATGTTCAGCGTACCTACCAAGTCTCCTTCAACCTCTGGCAACCAGTCGTTCTCGAAGAACCCGTGCCTTCTACTTCTAACGGTAAGAAACACAAGAAAGTTCTAGCACCTCGCAAGACACCAGTTCCCAAGTTCGAAAACTACAACCCCAAGGTCCCCCACAAGTTCGTCATCGGGGAGCCCAATCTTCACTTTGCCTCATTCCGCTCGGGCCTTTTCAGAAGCTGCAATAAACGACTTGATGGGGTGTCTGAATCCCTTCGGAAAGCCTGGTATGCCAACACGATCGAAATTCAGGGGTTCATTCACGGCTCTCGTCACCACAAGGCCACCAAGATTGGCATTGATGATAATGATACTTTTCAAGAGTTCATGGCAATTACTCAGTCGGTACCTGCCACCACGGTCATGGGGTTCAAGATTTTGAAAACCCTAAGCTTACATCAAACGTCCAACGGAATTTAGAGATTGCGCGCAAAATCAACGCCCCTAAGCCACCCTCTTCTGATTCTGAACCTCACCCTGAATCAGATGACTCGGCAGGTGTCAGTCATTTTTATTAAAAAGGCCTCTACCCTCAGAAAGTACCTCAGCTGACTTTTCCCTCGCTTCTTTTTCCTTATTTCATTAGTCCGCGATCTTGACCCCTGGCGAGCGTCAATATTGCAAGCTGTGGGCCCGTTTTTCAAAAGACTTCACCGCGGGCGAGAATGTCACCTTTGCTTTGAATCCCAAGGACCCGAGTCAATGTGTTGTGCTCAACATTCCGCGCATACGCACCTGGGCTAACGATTGGGTAAGTGTCAAAGGATTCTTCTTTCCTTTGACACTCATTTGGCTCATTGAACGATCTTCTTATTGCAGGCTGAAGGGGTAGCTGGGGTCGATGAAGTTAACCCTCCGTCCAAACGGCCGGATTTCCGATGGATTCCTGTGGCCAACTACGAGAAGGAGAAGCACCGTCTCAATGGTACAGCTCCCGCGGTCCCAGTCGAGCCTACTGCCAGTTCAGGAACCGTGGTGCACCATAACTACTATGGTGCACCTTTCCCTCCAGCTGGTTTTCCCCCGTCTCAACCTGCCCCTCCATTGCTGGCGCCTGCTCCAATCATGCCGACTGAGTCACTTCGATTATCCCCGCCACCTGAAGTGCCTCTATTCGAAAACTTCCTCATCTATGCGGGGATTAAGCCGGATATGATGAAGACTCGCAATATCTTAGCTGACCAAGGGATTGATAATTTTATTAGACTGTTAGACCGCAAGACTTACTCATTTGAAAACTTTCGAAGTATGGGGATCCCCTTTGCTCAAGCTGATGACCTTTACAAGGCTGTTCCTGTGTATAACCAATCCTTGAAACCTCATCCTCAATCTTCATGATCTCTTTTTTAATATCTGTCTTTAAACGTTTGTGATTGTCACGCTCCAGAACCAAAAAGTCCCCCAAACTGTGTGTTACGTTTGTTGTTTGTTGTTTTGTGTGGTTTGTTGTTTTGTGTGTCTTGATTGTTTCAAATCATCGTTTTCATTGCCTATCTGTAGCTTGCTGCTCAAACTTGTTGGAATTTCGGACTGGGTGTGATCTTATGCAATAACAAGCACTGTCATGTTAGTCCGTCCTTACGCAGTTAAAAATGTGCCATTCATTTTTTTTCTTGCGAGTCTCTTGTCAGTCTTTGGCGAGAAAGACTGACAAGACAAAAAATCTCGATTCTCAACTTTCTAACCTTGTGCTGAAAAATTGATGCAGCATACTGCATAGATTTGTGGGTAATGAACATTGGAGACTGATGTCTTTTTCCATTAAAATTTGAAAATCATATTCGTAGTTCTCACGTGATCGATTTGGTCAAGGTAGGTTGAAGTTCTTCTTTGGGGGGTTTCTCACTTTGGCTACATATCTCATTTGGTTCGTTAGGATTCTCACTTTGGCTACATATCACATTGGGTTCGTTTGAGCTTGACATCAAGAATATTCATTATTCACGAAAGGAACTCAACAGAGTCATATGGGACTACAAGATATTTGATGAGGTTAAAGACAAATGACCCCTAAACCCAATATCCACATACAGTATAGATCTTTTGCATGAGCGGCGCCGAAAATAAGTTCCAAGTCGTCTCCATGATCACATCAATTTTATCTTCAGTTGCTGTTTGGATGAGTATTTGGGTGCGTCTGAAGTTGGATTTCAGCACGCTAAAGGCCTTCTCAATCGGATTGAGATCGGGGGAGTATGGTGGGAGGTACAAGATGCGGATTCCTCTCTCTGCCGTGAGTTCATCAATACGACCGCCGTGGTGAATCCTCGCATTGTCCATAACTAACACTGAGTTTGCCTGAGGGTATGAGTTCATCATCGGAAACTATGCCAGTTACGTGTCAACTTCTGGAAGATGAGGGAGGATCAATGAAAAGCCCTGCTTACCAATCGATGTTTGAGGAAGCCCTCAAAGTCTTGCCAATAATAGCTTCCTTCTTGGCAGTCCATAGCTAAAACTCCACCTCTGAAGATCGCTGGTAGGAGCGAGTAACGTTTTCCCCCGCGACTCCAAGGAATTCGGGTCGTCCGTTGACCTCTTCTAGCGCGGCCGAACTGCCTGCCAAGATGTCGTTCCTGAATCGAGCACTCGTCTGAATGGGTAAGTCAGCTATACAGTCACTTAAAACATAAAACCAACCAAAAACCAGAGAAAACAAGAACTGACCAAGGAAGACAAGCATGTTGGGGTTCAACCCACCTGCTGCATATAAATATTTAGCTCGCTTCGAGGGACTCTGATTAGGGTTCACCGTCCGCGCTTTCTTGCGGGTCAGCTACAGGCGATCCTTGAGATCACTGGCAATGGTTTGTAATGCAACCCATTTGCCGGTACGTCGATAAACTGCGAATCGATACTCATCCAAGTACAGAGCTGGATTGGAGTCTAGTAATTCCAACATGAAATCTCTATCATCGTCGTCCAGCCGGGTGCTTCTTCCAAGCCGATGATAATCTTCAGGGTTGCGAATGACCGAATAGGTACATCGTTATAAGGCGTGCCATCGAGATATGGTTCGCGCGCTGACTGGCGACTTCAACAGCCGCCGAACTTGTTCAATGGTTTTCCCAGTGCGGAGGTGCTGCACCGCCAGGACCTTGATACCAACGTCATATGGACCGCGTCGCGAACGCATGTCTAGATGTGGAAGAGTCAGTATTGTGGTTTTCTGAACAGACTCAGGGACACTTACCAAAGCAGGTTTGAAGAACAGGTGGTGGTGCGGCGACAGACGATATGGGATGAAATTTTTCAATGCGGGAAAAAATTCCACCGGACGAAAATTTTCACGAGTGGTTGATGGGGGCCTGGCCCAATCCCTGGTCTTGTGTATCTCGCGGTTCGGGGCGTATCTGCTCTTCACCCCGCTGCGCGCGCCCTGCCTGTATTGGCCGGTGGCGCTGGGGGGAAAAAGACCAGGAATTGGTGCGACCATGACACCAATTCCTGGAATAGCTGTATTCTCACCTCTACTTATAACATCAGCCAACTTCATCTCATGTCCTTGAACTTTGGACTAAGCACATCACCACTACTCACCACTTCTGCACACACATTTTATCATTGGACCACACAGCTCACAAGTCCAGGGTTTGGACTCAACAGATCACATGTGTGTAAGACATGTTGGCTGAAGATCCAATCAATGGAACTGTTTCTTTCTGCAAGGTATTTGAGTTCAAGTATGATGGTAAATCAGAATAGAGTCTTTCACTTTGAGACCACAATTGACTGATATGAAATTAAGTACATAGTTCATTAAGGGTACACAAACCTACAACCCGTCAAGAAAACCCATGCAAAAAACCCGTGACAACCCATCAGAATTATGGATTTTTTTGACGGGTTTTTTTGCATGGGTTGCCCTTGACAGGTTTGAGCGACCCAACCCGTCCCATCCCATCCAACATATGGCTAGACTCTCAGTCCGCAAACAGCTTCTGTCGTCCCTTGACGCCTTTATCTTACTTCACATCTCTCTTCTCGCTTCCATCTCATCACCTAATACTCCAACTTTCCTTCCGAATTTGTTGGCTTGCATGATGATGGTGTCGTTCATGAAATCCGATGACGATGATGATGCCGATGACAATGGCAACAACGACGAATCAGACAATAATATTGGATATGAAGAACAAGTCATCATATTCTCTTACACATTCATGATGGTATCATCCATGAACCAGCGTGCCTACATCCAACGACAGAAGCGAAAATTGGAAGAAGATGAATCAATCTTAGGAGTTTTATTGGAGATACGAGAAGAGGCAAAAAGAAGAAGATATCCTTTACCCAGACATCGTAGGCCTCGTTGCGATGAGAAGGCTCGGAGTTTTCAAGCTTGGTTTGATGAGACCGAGCGTACTTGGTTGACTGCGGTAAGCTCATGTTATCCTTCAATATCATCTTATGAAATACGTGTAGTTGATCAATCATCTTCCTTTACAAATTTCGTTAGGCGCGGATGTCCAAGATGGACTTTACCAAGCTTCTCCACCGAATAGGATGGGATCCTATCTTTCATAATAATTCATCTTGGAATCAGGCACCTGTTCAGTGGCAGCTTTTGGTGGCATTGGCTAATTTAGGCTTATCGGGAAATGGAGGCTCCCGTACTATGAAGGCAAAGCAGTTTTCTTTGTCAGGTTTGTCAAAGCCATTCTGGTATCTATCACGATCTGCTGTACTGATGCTGTTTTTTTTCGTTAGAGGGAAGTGTCAAGAATTACACTAAACGCTGCATCCATGCGATCCTCAAGCTTGAGTCAGAATATGTACGATGGCCAGATGCAGATGAGCGAGCCCAAATCAAGCAACGTATTGGTCAATCTTCTTGGTTTCAAGAATGTATTGGCTTTATCGATGGTACTTTGATACCTTTAGCCTCCGCTCCGTCCAAAAACAAAGAAGATTACTACACAAGAAAGTCAATCTACGCCTTGAACTCTCTCATTATTTGTGATGATCGGCGAAAAATTCTTTACGCTCATCACGGTTGGTGTGGAAGTGCGCACGACCAACGTGTGTTGAAGTCAACTCGTGTACGTAGTTTTCTTCAATTGTTCTATCTCTTCTCTGCTTTGTATTTAAACTGAGCATCATACTCTAGTTTTATCAGGATATCTCCTCCTTTTTTTCGGAGGGAGAATATATTCTTGCGGACTCTGGCTACGCATCCGTGAATCATATCGTGCTGGTATTCAAAAGATCCCAATCAGGTCCGCTTTCGCCAGCTCAAAATCACTTCAACCGTTCGATTTCAAAAATACGAATTGCTTCTGAACATTGCAACGGTATGTTACAGATGCAATTCGGCTCTCTTCACGAGCTGCGACTATCAATTGGAAACTCAAAAGACGCCACATATGTATGTGACTGGATTTCGGCTTGTGCAGTCATACACAACTACCTGATTGTTGAGGGTTCACCTATGGCAGGAATCGGAATGATGAATGGTAACCCAGAAGAGGCTTATGACAACACTTTAGCTGATGCACAAAGGACAGCATATTTAGATTCGGTGGGAATACAACGCCGTGATTCACTATTCCGTGCTTTTTGTATTTACAGAGGTTATGCTTGAATCTAAAGTTATACAGCTATCGATAGAGTGGAATCTCACCCTTACCAACTTGATTCAAATTTCATTTCATATGTATCTTATAAACTCATGAGTGTTTTTGTGACTCCTACTTATACAAATAACCTCAAAGAAATGCAGTTATATGTTTTGTTTTCAATTGCAAAAGTGGAACCAAAAAGGTCCTAACAGAGACCGAGTGATCTTGACCAGTGTAAGACAGGTAAACAGATCAATTTCATATATTCGCATTGGTCAAGTGGTCACAGACAAATTTAGTAGTATTTTAGCAAGAGATCACAGAAAATTTTTGAAACTCTTAAGAAGTTTTCGGGTTGAACAAATGGTTAACACACACAAGTTAAAATCTATTTTAAGATAGAGTTCATTCGACATATAGCAGACTTTTTTTTCATTTAATAAGATCAAAACAAGAAATCAAAAAAACGGTCGAGTGGCCTGATTCTATTCACTGTGGGCGGTGTGGGCATGACCCCCTGTGTGAGATCCCTCGGCCTCTGGTAAGTGATTCGAAGCTGATAGAGTAGGCTGGACATTGGGGATCGAAGTCAAAGCAAGGGATGCCGCTTCAGCCGTGTTCATGCCATCACGTATGAGATCGACGATCATCTTGCTTCGAGCAATCCGTATCTCGACATTCAATCTTGAAATCGCGATGTTTTCCTTGTAAGACAACTCTGTAACTCGATTGGTGGTCATCATCTTTGACATTTCCTGTGTAAAGTTCGAGCTGATTCTTTCTTGGGATTTCATAGCACGGTTTTCACTCTCGTCTTGTTCTTCTTTGGTGGGGAGACGATTGAGTGCTGATAAATAGCCGCTTGGATCTTGAGGAGACTCTTTGCCATTGAAAGAGCAGGGGATCTCTTTAGTGTTGCTTCGGAAACGCTTGCTAGATACAGTAGAAGGTGTGACAGGTCTAGAATTGGATGGTGTGAGGTCTTGAGGCGTTTTCTTCGATTGAGAAAGGCTTGGTGGGTCAGGCTTCTGTTCTTGTGAAGCGGTGAGATCGTCTTCTTCCAGCGCAAGGGAAGGTGGTGTCGCTTCCCATGTGTAAGTTCCCGGGCTTCCGTTCGGATTGTCAGATGAATCAATGACTGACTTCTTGAGAGAGGTCGAGGTGTGTAAGTCGCCTAGCGAGTCTCTGAAGGCCAATGGGCTGGCGGATGGTCGATCTCCAAGGACGGGCTCAAGCTCTTCAAACCACGGACATCTGCGTAGGATTCTGACTGTGTGTTGGTCAGTTCAAATCACTACACTACACTGATCTACAAGACACCACGTACCCTGAAGACTTGCTTTATTCTCTTCCTCATCTTTCTTTCCCCGTTTCTTATTCCATTTGAATGCAGCAATATCGGCCTTCGACACGTTGAACTCAATTACTCGTGCATCTTCATTACCCTCTCCGGTTGCATTTCGAAGAGCATTAGCGTCTCGGAACCACGCTTCGAGAAGTCCAATCTATATCATAACATATCAAGCAAAGTTAGAATCGAAAAGAGACAGTTACATTAAATAAACCCACCTTTTTTCACACTCTCGACCTCCTCTTTCTACGTGCCCTTTTGAAACAAGAAAAGCAGACACCCTCTCACGGACTACACTCTTCTGTTGAGTGCGCCACGCGTTATAGTTCTCAAAATCACTACACCATTCAGCCACGAGATCCAAGTCGGATTTGCCATCACTTTCCGGGGTGAACCAGCATTTCCTAGACTTGAAGATCTCCGTGTCTTTCTTGTCAGTGTTTTGAGTCTTGTCTTCATGTGTAGTATCAATTTGACTATCAGACTCGAGTTGAGATGGTTGAGATGGTTGAGACATTTGAATATGTTTTGATTTTTGGGGAGGCTTTTGAGAAGGAGCTGCTGATGGCGACTTTCAAGGGCGTCCTCGTGGCTTTTTAGGTGGGTCTGAAATGACCATGATAGCAGGTTGGCTGGCTGAGGGTGGATTTGAGATAGCAGGTTGGTTGGCTGGTGGTGGATTCGATGTGGTTACAATCTGTTGAAGACGTAACCAATCCGCTGGCGAAAGAGTTGGTACTGCAAAAGGGTTTGGCGATAGAATGGGCTGAGATCCCGCCGTGTTTGTGCCGATCGCAATTATGGGAGATTGAACTGCTTGAACCAAGTTGGGCGGAGACAGATTGGGTGTGGGAGGGTTGTGTGGAAGGTTTTTGACGTTTGGCGTTGGTGAGGAATCTGAAGGGGTAGTTGAGTCCATAACCCAACTATTTTTTTTTCACATCAGTCTTTTTTTGCATGGGTGGAAAAAAAAGGCAAAATCTCCACCCATCTAAAAAACCCGTCAAAAAAATCCATAATTCTGATGGGTTGTCACGGGTTTTTTGCATGGGTTTTCTTGACGGGTTGTAGGTTTGTGTACCCTTATTACACTCAAATCCAAAATAATGACCCATGGAAATTCCAAATAGCTTGTGTCCCATTGCCCAATGAGAAAACAGAATGCTTGTTCCCTAAATATCTCAAAGTACCTGTACCTAACATATCTTCCCTTATGGAAACCAGTCTTCATCCAAGAAGGACTCTGATAGTAGGAAAATTTGAAGTGGTAAAGAATAATAGCTACACAGCTTAATTAGGATGAAAAAGGTATATCAAAAGATAAATAACTTCAAAAGTTTATCAAAGTCAAATATCAACAAGATCAAAGTGATCATGATGAGATCAAAGAAAAAGAAACTCAACGTCTTCTTTCATTTCACCACACAAATCAATAAATAAAGAACCAGAGATTTGAAGTATTAAATATCCAAGGGTTTATTATATAAAATCATCCTAAATGATATACTTGTTAAGATTTCTTTGATAACATTAAGTTTGGTAAGAAAGTTGAGTATTAAACTTGTGAACTGATCTAGACACAAGAAAATGTCTATCTAATATATATATATGTGCATAAAATGGGGCTTAGAATCTAATTACTAGACCTACACTGTTACTCCAATTAAAAAATTGATTCATCACTGGTCCTTTCTCTTACGTATCTCCAATCCAAAGTCTTTATGAAAACTTGTCTCATGCCTCATACTTTTTCTCCTTAATATTCTGTATGTAATCACATTTATCTTCTAATGTCCTTTGAGCCTTTACTCTTGGATTTTGCCTTGACAAATACAGCTTTCTAATCTTTTCCTGGTAATCATCTTATCCCAAATGAATTTCTTCAACTCTTATGATTTGTAAACACAATTTCTCTTCAAGTGTTTTATGTTGCTTAATGTTGAGATGTAAAGAGACAACACAAGCCTTTTGATCTCTTTTCTGGTAAGTATATTTTTTTCCAAGAAATCATTTTGATGGGTTTTTTTGCCTGAGGCTGCAATGTACAAAGAAACACTTTAATGAACCAAATGAACTTTGTAGAGAAAATAAGTTTCTTAATATGTCTGTGAACCAAAATTGGTTTATTTATTGTTTATTCAACTTCAATGAGTTTATACTATACAAGCAGACTAATTTTTCAAAAGTACTTTGATCACAAACCAATTGATTCAGATGATCAACCATGCTGAATTGATCACTCATATTTTTACACACGACAAAAACAAACTTAGTGATCAAAAGCTTCATGTATAGTTCAAGTTTTGAGCAATTGAGTGTACAAAGATAGCCAAGGACTAAACGTATGATATGCAATATCAATCAAAGGTATGCAAGAGGGGATGGACGAGATTCTCCTTAGTGATCAAGCATCATCATCATTCATCAAATGAAGGGATAAATTTAATTTTCAAGGAGATCCTGATACCTGAGGTGAAGAAGACGAGTTCATTTAAAGAAATGAAACCATTTGTATTTGTTAGTCTTCTTTGTCACCTTCTTTGATACAATTACATCACTGTCTTTGACCTAAAATCACGATTTCCTACCTCTCTCTCTCTCTTTCCCTCACACTACGGTCCCCATATCGACAAATCTCAATTAACTTTGCCTAAAAAAGGTTGAACTAGTAAACTACTGATCATTTTTTAAGTCATCATGATGATCATGATGGACAATTGGAGGTTTTAGCGCACTACATACACACTAAATTTAAGCGAAAGCGAATGTAAATCACTCTAAAGTTTAAACAAACTTTGTTATGTACATACCACTGAGCAAGTTCTTTAAAACTCATTAATCAAAACACCCAAAAGGCGTTCATTTTCTACTTTATCAAAAATCAACACACTTTTTCAACGTTTTCAACTTTTTGGTTTTGGTCTTTCTCATCCCGCGCCTCGGGAAGATTTTTCATTTAGGGGATAATTTTTTTTTACACTTTATTAACTTGCATAAACCCAAATCAAGATTCAAGCATCTTTACATAAGTATCTCGATTCTCGATTCTCGATTCTCTTGACTCTTCTCACTCGAAGTGAAATACGTCATTTTCGCTTTAACCATTTCAATCGTTTTTTATTCACTCCTTTTGAAAAGGTGAAATTAGCTCTACACATCACTCTGTGTGAAAGTTTATCTCTTTCGATACATAATTGTGTGAAACAAAAACGGGGATTTTTGTCTTTTGTTGTTGTAAAACTTGATTATTTTTTGGGGTTGGTGCATTGGTGGCGACTGGTGTATCGATTCAAAGTTTGATTCTCAGTCTAAAAGATTTCGGTTCAGATTCAGATTCACTTTGATTGTGATTCAACTTTGCATGAAATACTTTTCGTTTTTGATTTGATTTGATTTGATTATGCAAGTTGACTTGGTAGTGATTTAAAAAGATTGGTTGTGTTTTTTTTTCGTTTTGTTCCTTTTTTTTTGATTGACTTTGATCAGATTACCCCTTTCCTTTGTTTTGGTTTTAATTTAATCTTGGTTGATCTTCATCACTCTCATTTTACAAGAACATCATCACTTTGACTTTGATCCTTTGTTTTTGAAATAACCGAGTCTTGGTGTTTTATAAAGATTTGATTTACATTTGATCAATTTCAATTTCATAACTTCACAACAAGATCAACCACAGCAACCAATCAATCAACCAATCATCTCATCTTGGCTTATTGATCATTGCTATATGTAAGTCTTACTCATCCATCCATCAACCTGATCCTCATTCTCGCTCTTACCTGTTCTCTTCCAAAGCCTTCATTCATCAACACGAACCAGCCCCCAAAAAAACCAGTTAACCCCATACACAACATATAAACGATGGCCATGGTATCTCAATCTCAAACCCAACCTTTCTCTGCTCAAACGATGGTAGAACTAGACGTAAACTGTCATCTCAACAAGACTCCTCCACCTGTACCACCAAGAACATATACACCATTAACTCAAGACATTCGTTTAAAAATCAGTAATTGGGTAGATGATCATTACAACCCGAATGAAATCACCACAAACGGTACTACTCATGGTTTGGTCATCAAATTGTTTGTCTCTCTCTTCCTCTTAACTCTATAAAGCTTGATTGTACAAAAACTGACTTGAGGTGGGTTTTTTTTTGAAAGACAAAGAGTTTCATTACATTTAGAACAATCTCCACTTCGTCAACGTCGTTTGGCTAAACGGTCTACACCACTCTTAACGAACTTTAATAAACCGACTTATCGAAAACCTCGGTTGGTACTTAAACCGGCTTCTAGACCTAGACCTCTTAGATAAACTTTCACATCAGTTTTTCGTTTTGAACGGGGAATTGGTTTGATTGTAGTAGACTTTTTTTTAGTTTTTCTTTCTTATATATCAAAAGTGGTGTCTTACTTGAAGTTTAAATAAACTCGGGTTTCTTTTATCATTTATCTTGTGACAGTTCTTTTTCCTATACTTTTTCTATAAAGTTTTTAACTTTATTCTTAAAAAATCTCTTAGTAGTACTATATAGTGATCTGTATAAAATTATCCAAGTCATTCCTTCCTTTTAAAATACCTCTCATTTTGGTTTCCTAAAATTCATGAATCTTTTTTGTTTTGGAAGTACTTCAGTGAAGTTCTTTTGTTCTTTTGTTTTTGTATCTCTTTTCCTTTATCTCTTTCTCTCTTGCTTTTTATTTTCTTGAATAAGTAGTAGAGATTGTATGTAATGATGATGAGTGTTTTCAACCAAAAAAAAACAAGAAAAAAATATATGAAATTTTATTGAATGAATTATTTTCTTGCCATTTAAAGTTGGTCTTAGAGTAGATGTTTTGGGATCTACTTTTGAAAGAATTGGATCATTTGGAAATAAAATGATACCAATGAGTTATCAAGTTATTTTTTAGTAAAGACTCAGACAAGAGATGGAAATCAAAGATCGGAAAAATGAAGAGGTGAAGAGGATGGGGAAAAAGGTGGACTTTAACTTTGAATATGCGGGGCGCACTCATGCTCGTTGCTGCACCTGCTATTATACCTCAAATGAGAGATTTTTCTCTCCTTAAGCATCATCAAGTTTTCCCATTCTCATCATCAAGGTATTGTAGAATTAGATCAAGAGCTTTCTACTTGGTCTGTGGGGGGATTTCTCAGTGCTGGCAGGCTCATAGCTACTCTTCACCTGGATCTATATATAAGTCTTTCAACTTGACCATCTAAATGACTTTTATATACAAATTTATAGCTTTATTATCACGGGGCAAGAAAAGTGTTGATCTAAAGTCCATGGGGGCAAAAGTTATGTGGCTGACCATCATAAAAGTACGATGCTATTAAAGGTGTGTTCCACTTCCTCTAAAAGTTGAAGATCTCAAAATGATCAAACATTCTGAAATCGAATCCTCAAACTTTCCAGAAAAAACCATTAAGAAAATATTACAAAAGATTGGTTTTGAGGTTATTTAGGTTCACGAACAAACAAGATAGCTGGACGATTTGAAGTTCGTGTACCTAGATCAAATCTAGACCGATGACGAGTACCCATTTGAGATTTAGCTGTTAAAGTTAATTTAGGAACTTGATGTGGTGATCCACGATTCTTGATGTATGAAAGTCTATTCTTCACAAACTTTGAAACTCGTGCTGGTCGAGCTGTAGGGGTTAGATGAGTTGATTTGGTTAACCTTACGACTGTTGTATTGTTCCTGTCAAGTCATCCCACCAAGAGATTGAAAAAATAGATCAGTTGATCAATAGTAATAGCTGAAACCTAATAGATCTAGAGACCTTACCCGATTTCTCTTCGATCTTCTTGGTCTGATATGTTCCTTCTTTTTCGTTTTTTCATAATAGATGTTAGGTTGTTCTGTTCTCTTTCTTCAGCTGATCTTTTAGATTCTTCAAGAATGTTGGATGCGGTTACAAAGAGAGAAGGGTCTAGGTATTTCTTATTCGATTGAAGTGTTCGAGTAGTTCTTGTTGATGATGATGAGGTAGGTTCTGGTTCACTATCTTCATCTGATGATGATGCTGAGGAAGATGATGAAGATGGTTCGGGTTCGATTGGGTTTGGTTTGGATTTCGATTTAGATTGTGATTTTAATTGTTTTAGTTTTTCATCACGGGCTTTGTTGGCTTTCTTCTTAGCGATTTGAATTCTTAAACAATCAAGAAATTCACAAAATATTTAAATTAGTGAATTCAGGATCACTGAGAGATAGGTTTGGAAAAAAGAAGCTTTCTTACGATTTTTGAAATTCTTTTCTAACATTCTCTTTGGCTATCACATCACGTTTACTAACTGCTGTACTAATCACTTCTGGACCTTCATCATCTTCTTCACTTTCATTTGAGTCTTGGTTTGAAGTTCGATCTGAGTTTGTGGCTTCTTCTGATCCTTTGGTTTCTAGGTCTTCACTTTCAAGTAAATTGCTCATCACCATGTCGTCTTCTTCATCGCTATGAAAATGGATATGTGTCTTGGGTTTTGATGAAACTGGTTGAGTCTTGAGAGATTGTTCGTTCATGGTTTTCTTTTTGGGATTGATGGGTGGCATGTTTGTGTTTGATTTGAAGTTGACTGTAAAGTAATCAGGCTTGAGTTCAAGCTCTTGATTCTCTTTCGACAAGTCTGATTGAATTTGTGTGGTATGCTGCGGAACGACTGATCAAGTCACGTGAACGCCACTTCGAACCCACAAGTCAGCCGATATTTTCGGGGCTCAATAAAGCTGTCAACAAATCGTCCAGTCCGCCCAACATCATACACATCCACTCATCTTCGTGTTCAAGATGATTCTCGGTCCGTATTCTCTCATTTACTTCCTCTCTCTGGTCTCCTGAAAAGACGATTAAAAACTACACAACGGGCGCCAACTACGTCCGACGTGCGAATACCCCTCCAAGGGCTTGAGCAAAACCATTTGAACATGCATCACCAACTGATCACTTCGACCTCAAATCCCTTCAAGCAAAACTCATCAACAATCGAAACTGACAAAGAATTTGATCTTTTTAACGGTTTTAGAACACAACACTCTTACTCCTCGACGTACTTCGGATACCTGAGGTAAGCTTTCTGAGGTCTATCTTTTTCTTTACTTCTCTTTCTTTCGTCTATGATGATCAACTATAAACAATACAGTTCTGCTTCTGATCCTTGCCAGGATATGTGGATACTCACTTACCAAAGCTTACCTCATTCTGAGACACTTTATCTGATACCATATCACGATCTTCATAGCAACAAGTTATACTAACGATTTGTTTTTTTGTTTCTTCCAGCTTGTCTCAGGTATCCTGATGATTATCGATGTAGAGTATGCATCTGGTCCTCTAGGTAAGCTTCCAGTTCTTGGGCCCTTTTCACTCGAATTCGTGATGAAAAATTCCGATAATCCATTCTCTGTACGCTTGTCGCTGTGTCATTTGATGGGAGGAGTCAATCTTTTCAAACTGTTGAAAACGTTAAAAACTTGCAGTGAAAGCTCATGATATCTCGAGCGTTTCATTGATTTCTTCTAGAACGTCATATTTGTGAACGTTTCATTGGTGTGTCTTGTGCGAAAGCCTTTGGGTGATTAACTACTTGATGCGCTCTTGCGATTTTTATACGTGTGTTATTATAGAGTTTGATGTGACTCGTTTGACTTTGTGGTGTGATTAACTTGCTCTGTTTGTGTGATTAAATTATTTTGAAATGTCTTGCTCTTATCCTGTCAAAATATGATACAGCGACGACAGGAAGATAAAACGGCCACTGAACCTTTATCCTCTCGCAGTTTGAAGATCGCAAAGACCGGAAAACTGACCTTCTCGCTCTTTTGCTCGTGTATGAACAGTTGCTTCAAATCAACTATGACGTCTTTGGAGGCGAAAGCCAATGGTAGGGACCTCTTTCTTTCAGTCATGAATTCTTTTCTGCTCTCGATTCTTTTCTCTATCCTTTTCTCTTCATCACGCATATCAGTCGTGATTGCAAGTGGCCTTTTTCTTTTTCTATTTCCTTCTATTTCTTCTTTATCTTGCATTTCAGTCGTGACCAAGTATTCAAATCACCGAATAAGTTTTGCTACTTGCTAGGGGAGTGAAGTTGAACGGCTTAATGCCTAGTAAACCACACGTCACACAAGACCCCTCAAAGTAATCAATGATGCCAAGGACCACTTTTTGTGTTTTACTTTCAGATATCTTCCAGATATCTTTTTCATTCTACACAAGGAGAAAGTCTCCGGACAAATCAATTGACTGAAAAAGCCAAGATATAAATGTTTTTTTGGCATTTATTAGTTGTTCAGTCAATTGAATCACTTTGTCATGATTCATAGTTATGTGGTCACCCTCGAAAGAGAGTAACAGGATGGAGCTTACTCTGGCTATTTTTTACACATGCAAGTTAAAAAACTTATTTCGGTGAATTGATTTGTTTATGGATGTCATTTGTACGAGCAAAACCAATTATTTTTTTTCGCTTTGATAAACACCTTTTTTGTAATGATGACTGCTCGTTTAACTACCTGATTATGACGGATTGATAACGCAATAAATGAGATGTTCACTTTAGTGTGGTGTTTTTTTTTCCTGTGAAGAAACACATTTTGAGGTGAAATGATCATTTTTGGCCTTCAGTGGTATGCTTGTCCATTGTCTTATGATGTTTTAGTTGAAATTAATAGTTTGCAATCTGAACAAGTTGTGTTTGTTTTTTTTAACTCTTGTTTCATCATGGTGTAGGGGGTGGGCAAAGAATTGGTTGTGGACTTTTCAAATTTGAGGATTTGGTTGTTCAACTTTTGAAATCTTTGAGCCTGACCTTCAAATTTGAAGTTCAGATCCAAAAACTTGAAGGGTCAAAAAATCACTTGCCAATGCTGCATGCAACAAATTTTTTGTAGTGCCCATGTCACACCACGGGATCTATTAGGTTCAATCATATGTGAAACTTAATGTGGTGACAGAGTTCACAATAAGTCTCAAATTTGGATTGAAACCTAGTAAAATCCAAGGTCCCCCCCTTGCCTTTAATAGGTTTCAATCCAAAAATTGAGACTTATTGCGGACTCGGACACCACAACTTCGCTCAATCGGGTCTCGGACATAATAATTCCCGTGGTGTCACCTCTACAGTCAAACCCGCGCAACTGCATACTACCTTTGCTAAAAAGGTTGCTCAGTCAACCACAGATGAGAAGAGAGAAGATGCCAAATTTGGCCGCAGTCTGCTGCGAAGCTGCTGCACAGCATACCAAGATCAAATTCCGGTGCAGCCAAAAAAAATTCAGGGTCTCAGAATCACACCCTGCTGTATGATTAGTTTCAATCTGGTGGTTCCCATTCCATTCATCTATTGATATTTTATTGTAATGGGTCTGCACCCCCACATCAACCCTCTCTTTATGGATCTGACTGTGGATGTACCTCAGGTATGTTTGGGTTTCTTTATGCTTTTGCTTCAACATCATTTGTTAATGCAGTATGTCTGTTCCGTTTTTGATCTCACTCTGATCCCAAAGACCTCAACAACAGCAGCTGAAAGTGGACCACACAAACCTAAGGAAAATGAAGAGGAAGATGAAGAGTTTCTTCTCTACTTTGACTGTGAATTTTTTGTACCGGACAAGGAGGAAAAGTCGGGTTTTGCGCTTTATAGGGGCACACACTGCAAGGTTCACTGGAGCTCAACTTGGTTTGACTTGGATGAACTGAAGGCTGCATGTGCTGGAGCAACCATCAATGATGCAACTGGAAAAACTATGACTACATTGATCAAGAAGTCGATTTTCAAGGACTCCGGAAAGTGGACAGCCTTCATTACCAAGACTTCAAACTTTCCCAAAGGATCAAACACTACTCACAAATTGTTAACTGCCGACAACGTTCAGACTTGGGTTGAAGAAGCACATGGCCACTATCCCAAAAAAGAAGCTGGAGTGTGTTATGTAGTACTTCATCCGAACAAAGTCAAGGAACAGCAAAGATGAGTGTGTTTTTTCTTTCTTCCCATATTAAATCAATAGCTCAAATGTACCCACTCTCCAGGCTGCCCGAGCTGAAGTCATCACTGCCTTGGCGGAGAAAAGAATAGCTGAGCACAAGCAAAAAAGACAAACTTCCAAAAGAAAGGATGAGCACACTTCTGGCACTGGCACCGATGATTATGAGTCTGAACACGTAGGTCGAGCAATATCACATCTTCTTCGACTACACACCTTTAAATGTTGCTGACATTCTTTGAATGATTAGTCCAAAGAGGATGATAATGATTCAGAGTCAACCATAACCTCTGAGAAGGCTAAGTCTTCGGACAATGCTTGGGCAGCTGAGCTTGTGCAAAAACATAGGCTAGATGTGAATTACAATGACGACTATGCCCCCATCATAGATCCTAAAGACTTGACTCAATATTTCGCTCTGACCATGGAAAAAGCTGAGGAGTGGGCCAAATATCGAGTCAGTTATTTGCCTTGTAGCTGACTTCAGGTCACCCAAGCTGATATCCTTCTATTTTAGAATAATGACAAGGTTGATTTTAAGAATCCACCTGCTCACATGAAATACGACTTGATCAAGAAAACGGACAAGGGATCAAAAGACACGCCATCAGGCAGTGGCTTTGATGCCTCATCAATTGCTACTCTACTTGTTTGTCAGCCCTGGGTACATATACATGTACCCAAAACTAACTTATAATATTGGACTTTTACTTATAAACCTTATTACATGTACATACAGCTTATAAAACACATGTAACATATAATAAAACATATACAAACATCAATTACATATGTATATACACTTAAAAACATATGTAACATGTAATAAAATACCAATTACACCTCATAACTCGGTGTCAAGAGTTAAAATGCTTATACTGCATAAAATACATAACACGTATATGTAATTATTAAACCCTAAACCACAGTGATGATACAATCAAATATCACTACAATTAGGTTTGGAGAGGAGGATATATAAACCCCTCCTCTCTCAGCCTTCAAGGATTTTCCCTCAAGCATTTTATTACACAACTCTTTTAAAGAACCCTTTAAAGTTCAATTGAAGTATATAATCAAGAGTCTTATAATATATAAGACTAGTGATTCACTTCATTTCTTTAAGGAAGTTCCTGACTAGAAGATAAAGTAATTTCATTCTTCATCCCCTTTTCTTTGGATCCTCTACTTCCCCCAAGTAGAACTCTTCCTCAGGTTAGTGAACTTCCAATAAACCATTAGGTTAGTCACCTTCAGAACAACTACAGGTTAGTGACCTATATCAACTCATAGGTTAGTGTACCTACAGAACAACTACAGGTTAGTGACCTACATCAACTCCAGGTTAGTGACCTCCATATCACTCTTCAATCAGTTACCTTGAAGATTGAAGGGGAGCCTTGGATCCAGCTTTCAACAATTATATTATAATTAAACCCCTGAACCTCCTTTTAAGGAGTCATTTAACTGAAGTCTGTCTGGATTTATCCAAACAGACCAGTTCCCTTCTTCCCTTTTCTCTCTCTTATCTTATAATTTTTTTGTAATACATTATATTTGAAATATAACTTTAATTATCTAAAATTACCAACCCAACTTGCCATTTTTAGTGAGCCCTGAGTATTCTTTTGAATACCCAACCCTCACGTTGTCGGTATGGTCAACACAATTGATACTGCTCAATCGCCTCAAAAGCAAACTTCTGCTGCTTCTGATCGTCATGGGAAGCACCAACCTGCACAAGATGCCGCCTCTCCTCCACCCTCATCATCCCCCCCAATTGTTTACAACCCTTCAGGACCAAATGGCATTGATGGATTTCTACACTATTGTACCCTACCTCCCAACTTACATACTACAACCAGGCAGCTGTTGAGAGATGCAGGTGTGAGCGACTACAGAAACATCAACAAAGATGATCTACCTCCTGAAGATCTTGCTGCAAAAGGTCTCAACAAGATAGCCATCAACACCCTCTACAGCAACGCTTCCAAATACAAAAAACGCCGCATCCAAGAAAGAAAGGCAAATCAAATTGCTAGATGATCACCTCAATTTCAATCTCAACACTCGATCAAACCAAAATACAACTTTCTCTTTCAACACTCAATCAAACTAAAATCCAACTTTCTCTTGTGCTGTTACAGATGTCCCTTCAGTCATCTTTCATCCGAGATCAAATCAAAGTTGTAACTAAAAAGCTAAAAGGCAAATTGAATTGCTAGATTGTCATCTCAATTACAATCTCAACACTCGATCAAACTGAAACTGGACTTTCTCTTGCGCTTTTACAGATGTCCCTTTAGTTTTCTTTCATCCAAGATGAAATCCAAGTTGTAACTAAAACAATATATAACTGCTCGGCCGTTTATGAGAATTCAGTAAATTATGTGGAGATTGTTTCTTTTGAGTGTTCTGACCCTATTCAAAATGGGTGTGATCTGCAATCAATTTTGAGATTGCACTCCCATATTGATGATATGAAAGACAGATCAACCATTGATCAGGAAAGAAAGATCAACCATCAATCAGATGGATGTCATGATCAATGTCAGTTGCTTTGATGCTAGAATGAAAGTTCACCAATCTTCAAAGAAGACTTGGGTTTACTGAGGGATCATTTCTTTTGGTCATGAGTGACCGATTCTTTTGTTGAGCGATTGTTTTAAGATTTGAACTTTGCTTTCAAATGCAAAAGTCACAATACTGACGTGTGATTTGATGTTAAATCACCAAACAATTGATTCTTGTACATTTGACCTAAACTTAACAAAGTCCCACGCTTGCCTCAAGCAAGGGACTTATGCCAAACTTGTACGGTCCATAACCTCGTGGTAGAGGCTTTTGCAGGGAGCCTCCTGCAATCCCTTTTATGTTTTTCCACACTGAGGATTCTGGTATGGTCCAAAGAGAAAAAATATGTGCCGTACTCTGGCGCATATCGTACAGATTTTTCACCGAGGAAACGGCTCCCCTCCATGAACAAAATGGCTTTGAAGTTTTGGCACTGATAGCTTTTGTGTACATGTAAACCACACATGTAACCACTGCAATTGGGAGGTGTCGGTGAAAATAGTCGATTTTGTTCATCTATTATCTGCGTAATAGGAGTGCTTTCCTCGGTGAAAAAAACGTACAATATGCGCCAGATTAAGGCACATATTTTTTATCTTTGGATCATGGCCAAACCCTTGGTGTGGAATGAGATAAAAGCGAATTGAGGAGGCTTGCTGCAAAATCCTCTACCGCGAGGTTATGGACCGTACAAGTTTGGTGTAAGTCCCTCGCTTGCCTCAGCCTCGCTCAAGGCAAGCGTGGGACTTTGTTAAGTTTACATTTGACCAATTATCTAAAAGAATCAATTGATTTTGATTAGAATCGATTGATTTCGATTAGAATCGATTGATTTCGATTCTTTTGGCGATCAGATTTCTGTTTGGGTCACTCTGACTGCCTGGCCTTGAATTACTCTCAGATCCAGAACATGTTTCAAGGGCTATGAGTAAGGTAAATGGTCTCACGATTTGACTGGAGTTCACAAGCAAATCTGATAAAACAAATCGATTTTGAAATTGAGTACAATAGAATTCTTCTCTTGATTTGGTTTGAGTTCACAAGCCAATCTGATAAAACAAATTGATCTCAAGATCGAGTACAATAGACTTCTCTTTTCAACATTTGACAAGTAGAAACATCACAGCATAAGAGAAAAAAGACAAGCAATAGAGTAAATTATGAGATTGATATTCATGCATGTACATCTTGAGACATGCAATAGCCAGAGCAATGGTAGAGTTCTTTTGTTAATGTAGCATCAAATGTTTGCATTGCTGCCTTACGTATTGGCTCCTTCGGGCTTCTTGTGTTTGACAATACTTGTGACCTGCAAAGGTGGTATTTCAGAACATTGAATCCTAATTTGATTGGATTCAGCTCGGGACAGTAAGCTGGTAGATATCGAACAAGAACACCTACCAACCAAGGTTTTTAGTGAAAAGTAGGAACATACTAGAGAAAATAAACAGAAATTGTGAAAAAACAACTGTACCTTTTCTTTTGCATAGTTCATGAATGCGGCCACCATGATGAATTGATGTGTTATCCAACACAAGTATACTGTTGGGGGCTGGGTATCGATTCATGTGGGGGAGCTGAGGTACAATTCAAGAATATAGTAAGAGATTGATATTTCTAAAGAGGTTGAATTATAAGCAACATACCAGATTGTATTCAAGAAACTGTTCAAAGTTTTTTCTTTTAACCGAACCGTCAAACACTGATAGAGCCAGTATACCACAGTAGCTAATTGCAGGGAGGAGTGACAAGCGACTCCGATAAATTTTGGGAACACTGCAACCAGTTCAAGACCCAATCTTTGATTGCTGACGCACTTGTAGGAGATCTTGACCACAGATAGCGCTCTCGTCTAGCCAGATGTGATGGTATCAAAATAGGAAAATAAAAGGGAATCAATGAATGAAGAAGATGAGATAGAGGAGAGAATGTACACACCAGTGAACACCATAAAGTGAGAAGGAGTGTTCATGTGTTCATGCATCCATTGGAGTTTAGCCCAGATACTCTTCCAAACGTTGCTCACTGCAGCTTTCTTCAAAGTGATGAGTAGGCGAGATTGAAGCTCCAGTTGAATAGTACTTTTTGAGGGCATCTTTCCGTGTGTGTTGTAAAGCTTTTCCTGCACCTCATCCAAGAAAAGTGATGGATGCTCGTCAATGATACCTTTGATGAATTGTCAATCCTTGTTGTTCAAAACTTGGCGTTGACCTCTTTGCTCGTAGCCATGCGGGTCATGTATGACTGCTCGAGTGTGGTGGTAAAGAGACATCCATCGCAAAAATGACCATTGAGAGATGGGTTTTTTCAATTGACGTCAGATGATTTACATGGGAACTCCACGTAGTGGCCACATCACCGCCAGGACTTTGATGTTGGGTGAATAATAACAATAGGCCATGTGATGCGAAATACAAAACTGTGAAGTTGAGGTGTGATAGTGAGGATGAGGTAGGGTTGAATAGAGGCTGGGATTGATTCTGAGACCCTGAATTTTTTTTGGCTGCACCGGAATTTGATTTTGGTCCGCTGTGCAGCAGCTTTGCAGCAGACTGCGGCCAAATTTGGCATCTTCTCTCTTCTCATCTGTGGTCGACTGAGCAACCTTTTTAGCAAAGGTAGTAAACAGCCTTTTTGCATAGGCCAGGACTTCCCCCCACTTGGTGCAGGCTAAAAGTTGGATTTATTGCATAATTTTGTCAAAAATGATAATGCATAAGTCAAAACCCAAAAAACCCGGGTCTTGGGAGCCCAATTGCATAGCTTTTACTCAAAATTCAGGATAAAAAGTACATAATTGGGTATAAACCTTGAGCCCTAAGTCTTAAAGCCTAGCTCATAACCTGCAAAAATGCATAATGTGATGTATTTTGCCCTATTTCCGCATATATGCATAACTTTATGCATTTTAAGCTATCCTGTATTTTACCTCACTTTGCATAACCTGTGAAATTGCATAGGCCGGATGTTCCCCCCAAATTATGTAATTGCGCGGGTTTGACTGTATCCAGCGCTAGTCCCCCTTCAAGACCACCCAATTTGTTCACTCCCGTTGAAAACAAGTTTGTAAAACACCTCATATGGTCATCAAAACATCAGTTGTTATTGTGGATAAGATGCTTTCAATGTGTGATTCTAATGACCATTCCTAAAACATATCAATTACACTGAACACACCAATTGTGTTATGACATGACCAAGTAGAGTCGTGAACTCCACTATTGACAAAGAGCTTCAAGATATGATCACCGGGAAGATTCTTGCTCATGATGCCTTAAGTCACAGTCCAAGAAATGAATAGTCTGCTGTGGATAATGAGATTTGAAGGTCAAAATAACCCTTACAGCCAACTATTTAAAAGAGACTAGAAATTTATGAAAAGTCTGCTGTGGGTGCTCTTACAGCACTCCAAAATTAACCAAGTCCTACTGGTGTATTTGTTATGGAGGGTCCTCTGGGTTCTTGCTACGGAAGTGAAGCTCTTCACAGCTTATCCAGGTGTCTAGTTAGATTGTCAGATGAGGGAAAATCTCTGATACAAGCGTTGTGGAAGTATGTGACTGGGTACAAAGCGTGTGACATGTTGTAATGAGAATGTCACTGGAAGTGACACGTAATAAGTTCCATAACATTATCCCCCCTTTAATGCCCAAACTCCCTCTTGCAAGTTCTGCATTCTTCCACAGGTAGCATTAAAAAACCCCTTGGGGAAAAAGCTTTACCCTCTCACATTCTTCTCCTTTTCTTGTACCTTTTTGACGCGTCAGGATGCAGTGAATTAAATTCTTTCACTAAATCATTGCTATTCTTGAGATTTGATGCTGGTTCCCACGAGTTATGTTCTGTTCCAAATCCTTTCCAACTGACCAGGTATTCCTTACGGTTGCGTTGATTCCTGCAGTCTAATATTTCAGACACTTCCCACTCGTCTTGACCTTCAATCTCAATTGGTGTTGGCTCTTTCTGTCTCCGTTCTTTGATGGTATCTGTGTCGTGTTTTCGCAGGATTGAGACGTGAAACACCGGGTGTATACCTTTCATGCTGGGAGGGAGATTCAATCTGTAAGCTGATGTGGAAACTTTCTCGATAATGTTAAAAGGACCAATCCATCTATGATCCAATTCAGGACTAGGTCTTGTGGTCGATATGTTTCTCGAATTCAACCATACTTGGTCTCCTACATTCCAATTCGGTGTGGTCTGCACTCCTTTGTCGAATTGGTTCTTCATTACTTCCTGCGCTAATTGTAGACAATCAGCAACTTCATTTTGAACCTCCTGTATAGTCTTGATCCTTTCCTGAACCGACGGGACGCATTGATCTGCCGATGGTACGATGTTAAACGTCGGGTCAAATCCGTAATTTGCTCGAAAAGGTGATACACCAATGGATTCATGGTCTTTGTTATTATAAGAAAACTCAGCTGTTGGCAGGAGCTTGCTCCAATTGTCCTGACGGTATTTGACAAAATGGCGCAAGTACTGCTCAATTGCTTTGTTGACTATTTCTGATTGGCCGTCCGTTCTCGGGTGATACGCTGTTGATGGGTGTAGTCTGATTCCTAATCTTTTGTCAATTTCCTTGGTGATTTGGGATACAAAAACACTACCGCGATCTGATACGATTGTTTTGGGTGTACCGTGCAACTTCCATACATTCGTGATCATCAAGTCAGCGAGTTTCTCTGCGGTCATGCTCTCGTTACAAGGTATGAAGTGACTCATCTTAGTCAGCCTATCTACTACCGTCAGTATACTGTCAAAACCTTCAGAGATGGGGAGTTTTGTTATCAAATCGTAACTTATATCTGTCCAAGGTCCCGCGGGGATAGGTAGTGGTTCCAAGGTGCCAAAGGGTTTCTTCGTGCTCGACTTGACGCGTTGGCAGGAGTCGCATCCGTCGACATATCTGTTGACGTAAGCCCGCTGAGATGGCCAGGTGAAACTCCTACGTACCAATCCTAATGACTTGGATTGTCCTGCATGGCCAGCAAGTAATGAGTCGTGTCTGCTCTTGACAATGTGGAATTTGATGTGATCGTTGTCTGGTACTTCTATTCTTCCTGAGTTGTAGAGTATTCCGTCTTTAATTTCGTACATCTTCGTTGCGCTCTTGACCTTTGATGAAATCGGGTTGTCAATTGTATCCATCAATTGTTGGATATGCCTGTCTGTCTTGCTAGTGTCCCTGATCATGTTGATAATCTCAATGTCAGTGCATGTTTTGCTTTCATCTTTGTTCAGCTCATCTTTGTCTAACACTCCTAATACGTCTACCTCGAACCAATGTTCGGAATCTTCTAAGTGAACTGTCTTGTCCTCAAAGAAGGACTCCAAGGTTGCTAGGTCGACTGGAAACGTGTCGGGTCCTATGTTCTCCGGTTTTAACAATTGTCCAAACGTCAGGTTGTCGTGTACATCCGGTTTTAGATCTGGTCGTCTTGATAATGCGTCCGGCTTGGCTGCCTTTCTGCCAGGTCGGAACTTAATCTGGAAGTCGAAACAGGCCAATGTCTCTGCCCACCGTGCCTGCCGTCGAGTTAACTGCTTAGATGTCATGAAGCTCTCAAGGTTACAATGATCAGTGTACACGATCACTTCTAGTTGGTTGGGGTTTCCCTCTAAGTACTGACGCCATTCTTTAAAAGAGGCTATGATGGCCAATAGCTCTTTATCAAATATCTCATAATTGTGTTCGGCTTGTACTAGCGACCTTGACAAGTAGGCAATCGGATGTAGTTCCCCGTCGTCCTCGCACCACTGAGATAAAACCGCACCGAGTGCGAAATCCGAACAATCACATTCGAGCACGAATGGTTTGTAAGGGTCGGCTATCTTGAGAATAGGGGCCGTCGTGAATGCGGTCTTCAGGGATTCAAAGGCATCATTACACTTCTTATCCCACACATAAGGGTTGTTGATCTTGGTTAAGTCGTGGAGAGGCCTTGTAGTGCTTGAGAAGTGATCAATAAATCGACGGTAAAAATTTGAGAAACCTATAAACCTCTGCAGCTCTGTTGTATTCTTTGGGGCTGGCCAGTCCTTCACGGCCTTGACTTTCGTAGGGTCCATGCGGATCTTGTTCTTTGATATAATCAGGCCTAGGTACTCCACCTCGGATTTAGAAAATTCACACTTTTCAGGATTGAGCCATAACTGGTGTTTGCTCAGGATGTCAAGGACACCATCCACTGCAAGTTCGTGATTTTCACCCGGTTTCGTGTAGATCATTGTGTCGTCCAAAAACGCCGCGGTATCCTTCCCAATTCTCCCTACCAGTATATCTTGGATGAAGAATTGGAAATACCCGGGTGCCCCCGTTGGCCCAAAAGGCATAGTTAAAGGGGCAAATTGGCCGGCCTTACAAATAAATGCAAGGATGTCTTCGTAGCCTTCAGCCACTCTGAGATTCCCATAGGCGTTTCGGAGGTCCAGCTTGGTGTATTTGTCTGTGTCTAAGAGACTATCCACCAATTCCATGGTAAGAGGAAGAGGGTACCGGTTCTTCACTGTCAGCGAGTTCAGTTTCCGGTAATCAAAACAAGGCTGTAATTTGCCATCTTTCTTTCCAGTGAACAGGACGGGTGCTGCCCACGGTGATGTAGTGCGTCGGATGGTGCCGTTCTCTAGTCCATTCTTGATCATTTCATTTAGGACTTCTTCTTCTGCTGGAGATAGTGGTATTATTCGGCTGGCTTGGGGTTGAGCTCCTGCGACGAGTTCTACTTTGAAATCATACTGTCGTCGTGGTGGAAGCCGCTGAGCTTGGGCCTTGCGGAACATATTCAGGTGTCGGTGATAATAAGCCGGGATCAGTTCCTCAAGTGGTTTGCTGACGAGTTTCTTCTTCTCTTCTGCAGCTAATTTTGCAGATGTCGACCATGATGCGTTCGCCACTGAGATACCTAGAGCAGAGTTATTTGGAAGGGGATCCTGCTGGCCAGCTAATTCGGTGACATGACAAAGAGATTTGGTAACAAACTCACATTGCGGGGGCTTAAATGTGTCTAATAGATCACAGGCCCCCTCGTCACAGTTCCTTACGTGCCCCTTAGGCTCCTCTTTGAGATCTTCGGGGTTCTGGCTTGGACGGGACGAAGCTGTGTCATCAGCTGCAATATCAAGATCCGTCGTTTTTGATGTTTCTACGGGGTCGGCCTCAGGTACGTTAAGAATGGTGTGTTGCTGGGATTGGAAAGTCTGTTTTTTCAATGGAGAACCAGGCTTTCCAGCTGTACAATGTGAGGAATTGGAGGGGACGGGATCAAACTCACATTGCGGGGGCTTTAATGTGTCTGATAGATCACAAGCCCCCTTGTCACTTTGCCTAGCTTCCCTCAAAGGGTCCATACCTTGGCCTGGAGAGGGTGTGTTTGGACTGGACAAAACCGCCTTAGCAGCTGCAATGTGGGAAGTATGGTGTAAAACAATGCCATTAGGCCAATCAATAAGTGAGTAGTTCTTCTTAATCCACAGGATTCCTAAGATACCGTTGTAGGAGTCTTTAATTCGGGTGATAACGAAATGAGTTGGTGATGTATTGTCGTTGATGTGTAAGTTAGTTTCAAAAGAGGAGCGGCTACTGGATCCATCAAATCCAGTCACCACTCGGCTAGTTCTGTGGACGTGCTCAGTGATACCGGTCGAAGTCGCGTAAGACTCGCTCAGTACATCATGGGTGGCTCCAGAGTCGATGAGGAAACGGGCAGTGGGGTAATGTAGTGGTGTGGCTAGTGGATTCTGGGACTGGGATAGTGAGGCATTGAAAAATAATCGTTGATCATTTGCATTACACGATATAATTCTACTGGCACCTAAATCTAACCCATCAAAATCCACAACACGGCTCAGGGTAGGCACGACCTTCATTCCTGAGCCCCTCCATTTTTTGAGGAATCAGCTCTACTAGGTCCTTCTTTTCTATCTACATCTCCACCATCACGACTACATAAAACCGCTATCTTAGCCTCTAATTCACTGATCTTAGTTTTAAAATTGCCTTTGCCTCTAAATTGACCATCCCTCTTTCTACTTGGGCATTCGCGTGCTCTATGACCTTGTTGCGAACAGTGAAAACAAGATCCAGTCTTCAACCTCTTAGCTTTCTCTTCCTCAGATAATCGCACGAACGCAGCTGACAGGTCCATAGCGTTGGGATCAGATACCGTTGGCGTGGTGTGAGAGCTATGATCGGAGACGCCGTGAATCTTGCTGTCGATACGTATAGCGAAATTGGCGATTTCTTCGATAGATTTAAAGGGTTCTTGCACCATCACCATAGCGACACGAATTTCCCTTTTGAGGCCTTGTTCAAATTGGCTGATCAGGGTTGGTGTTTCCCAGCCGGTGGCCGTAGCATAGATATTGAACTCGTGTGCATAAGCTGCGACTGTAGTCTTCTGAGTTAAACTTCGAAGCGCTCGCTCAGCTTTCGATTTCTTTTCCGTGTCAAAGTACATGGCTTTGAAATTGTTCACGAAGCGTTCAAACGTCACTTTATGAGCTGTAGATTCATCCAGAAGCTCCTGGGTCATTGGTTGAGCCCAACTACTAGCAGCACCGGTTAAGTACGACAAAGCGAATACGACTTTGCTACGATCGTTCGCGAAGAGAGATGGGTGGGCGAGCATATAGAGTTGGACCTGGCTGGCATAGATCTCAGCTGGTCCCCCTCTAGTACCGGTAAATTTGTCTGGCACCGAAACTTTCGGCCCTTTCGGTATGGCATCAACCTGCATCGGTGGCTGGTAATGGGCAGCCGGTGGGATATTACCCGGTTGGCGCTGATTGGATTTGAGCGCAGCCATTCGAGCCTTGGCTTGTTGAGATCGTGCTTCGGCTTGCATCCGAAGGTTCTTTTCTTCAGCTAGTGAGCTGGTAAGTTCTGCTAGTTGACGTTGAATGTCTTCCATGGTCACAGTCGAAGTATCAAGATGGTCTGAGTCTGTAATGCGGGGTGCGTCGACAAATGCCGAAGGATTTTCAGAGTCCGATTCAGTATCGTCCAGTGAGGGTGTGTTGTATGTCGGAGACGTGGTGGCTTGTATTGATCTGAGAATTCGGTAGAGTTTCGGTTGGCCTTGCGGTGAGTTTAAGCTTCAATCTAATCTTGTAAATCTAATCTTATCTAATTATATCAATCTGAGTTTCTACTTTATTCTAACTTTGAGTTTCTAATCTGTTTCAGTTTATTTCGATCTTCCTTGAGGATAAACAATTCAGTCGTGATGTGGGTTCAATCTAAGGCTTCGAGTTCCGTATGATGAAAAGATCTGACAATATGTTATGGAGGGTCCTCTGGGTTCTTGCTACGGAAGTGAAGCTCTTCACAGCTTATCCAGGTGTCTAGTTAGATTGTCAGATGAGGGAAAATCTCTGATACAAGCGTTGTGGAAGTATGTGACTGGGTACAAAGCGTGTGACATGTTGTAATGAGAATGTCACTGGAAGTGACACGTAATAAGTTCCATAACAGTATTACTTTCCACCTTCAACATGGACTTGCTGGTAATGTCATTTTTTTGACCCAAGATTGACTGGGACATTTCCCTACAATCTCTCAAGCATACTCCTTCAAAGGAATGGGTTTGTCTTGGTATGTGCAAAGAACAGTGTTGGCTACCAAAGTGGGCCTGGGCCTGGAATTTATTTCTTCCACAAATGTAGGACATTGAAACAGAGAAATAGATGGAAAACAAAGACCCGGAACATGTGGGAGCTTTTTAGCTATTTCTACATTTTGTTTGAAGTGAGTAGGCGGGCGGGAATTGAAAAATTTTGTAGTTCAATTGGCTAATGCTGTGTTGACAATACAGAAGATGAAACGAGAAGGACTAGGCTGAATAGATAATTGTATTAGAAGCGGGGATATTGAACTGCTGAGGAAAACAAAGTAGTGAAATTATTTTTGGATTTTTTGATAATTTTTCTGGGACAAATGGGAATGGTCAAGGTAGAAAGATGAAAAAAGTTTTAGAAAAACTGTGATCCGCAGTTTGAATCATTGCAATGATCTTTTGAGAGTGACCTAGACATCCCGCTTTTCCCGCCTTGGAGCTAACTGCTCTTCTTGCTTGTGTGGACCCTTGACTTCCCCCATTCCCTTCAGTCAACTCCCAGAGCCAACTCCCAAATCTTGCCAATTCAGGCTCTCTGAACTCCTTATGAAAACAGTGTCCAGGATTATATCTGCCATTTTTTGTGCTTGGCTCATTTCTATCTCATTTCTGCTCAAGAATAACACAAAAAGATCATATAGGCCTAACCCTGGGGCTGTACAAGACTAGAGATGACTGGTATCCAAATTGCAAATCCATGGAACTCCAAATCTGGAGACCACTACACCACCAGGTCACTATTTTGGTTCATCAACCGGATTTTTCCCCGGTTGATTTCCGGTTTGTCTCTGACTGGGGAAGAACTTGTTTTGAACAAGTTCCTCCCAACCGTGTTTCAACAGGGGTTTTTCCCTGGTTTTTCAGCCGGGTTCTACCGGAGAAAAACCCGATGATGAGTGGAAAATGCCCGGTTGTGCTTCTCAAGTCAGGTTGGCTTGCAGCACCCCTTGCTGTTGTTCAACGGGACACTCTCAAGTGATTGAAACCCATTTTTACAACGTAATGCACATATTGATCTATGTGTCATGGTGTTCAGATTGAAGGAGACCAGGCTGAGCCACTCATTGCGCTGAAAACACAAGTATCACATTTTGAGACGATGATAAAACAATACAATGATTACAGCTATAAGATACAAGTGGGGGCTGTGTGTGTCAGAAATAAGATACAAGTTAGGGCCCTGAGTGTTGGCCAGATAATGAGAATGTGAATGTCAAGCTGAAGCTATAGACTACAAGGAATAAAAAAAATTGGGGGCAAGAGGACAAAGATAATTATTTAGAAACACATTGCTCGCGTTGAACTTGTAGATCAGAACATCATAAAAGTTTGCATTTGATTCCTTCTGGTAAAGCTTGGATTGAAATGAGTTTGAACATCGATTTGAAATGAATCGTTTGATCTCAACTGATTGAAGTATTTAATTATTAGATCCAAGACATGATAATATCAATGGTTATGATTTTGTTCGATGACAATGTTTTAATCTGATTTTGGCTTGAGCTGTTGTAAGTCTATGAGTCAGCTTCTCTCAAATGATATATTTTATAGGTGTACCAAAGAAACAAGGTGGGGTTTGTTCTGTTTAATGTATATGCTAATTTTAATGCATGTTCTAATGCTATATCTTGATGATGGAAACCTGAATGTGGTAAATAAGTTAAATATCGAGTTGTTTTTAAGATTGCTCAAGGTCTTGGAAATGGAGATGGATCGAATTTGATATGAAGTAAGAGTGTTGACCATGGGGTAGAGTTTGCAAAAAGTGGTTCAAGTATTTGCAAAAGTGATTTATTGACCTATAGTTTGGACAAACAAAGAGAGAGAAACTCTGACAGAGCACAAAGAGTGAAGTGGGGAAATGATCAGGAATCCAAAACAGTGAGAATAGGTGGAGAAAAAGATGAAAATTGGATGACAATTACCAAAATACGTGTGAATCGATACCAGAGAAGTGGTTAATCCGAACAACTGACCAACTGTTCAATGGCTAATTAAAGTCAGTTATGAAGAGAATGATGATAATTGTAAAAATTGACTTGAAGTTTTAAGTGATTTGACTCAACATGAATTGGAAAGTCGTTCAATTTAATAAAAACTTGAGCCGGGTCTGTTACCACTTTTGCTGGATTGATGTTGTTAAGTAAGTTTTTGATTGATGGATTGATAGGATTTGGTGGTGAAACGATTAGTGTTGAGTGAGTGATTGGTTCCAAATGAAAATGGTGAGGACATCAAACTTGATATAAGAGACCAGATTGTCTGAGGATGATTTGCTGTTTTAGATGACCAAGGGTGAACAAGTGTTGGACAAATTTTGGACTGTTAAGCTTTCACTTAACTTAGTCCAAGCCTTGAGGTACTTAAAGTTAACTCTGAGCTATTGTTTTAGCTCCACTGTAGAACCACTTCTCATCCGCTCATAAATGAACCAGCGGGGAGGTTGACCAGCACCATGGTTGTGCAATGGTTTGGATGGAATACCGTTGATCAACCGCAGACCAGGTGGTTGATCAACTGTGTTTTATCAAACCATTGCAAAACCAGGGCCCAGGTAGTGGGCCCACCAAGTATGAACCGGATCTCACTGGTTCAACTTCAAACGCCGTACCGCCGGTTGGTCAACAAAAAATGACCTGGTGGTGTACCCCCATTGTACCACTTGTACTTTCATCATAACCAGCAATGCTACTTTGACGCAAATCTCCAAAGTACATCATTCTACTGTCTCAGCAAAATGTTTCACCACAGCCAAGATTGATCACAACAGCAACCCAGTTTTTCAATACTTGCAAAGCGTGCCAAAATTAAGCAATTGATGGCTTGTTTTAGTCAAATTACAGATATGGTGGGAAACCTCAGCAGAAAAAGTCTGTTGTGCACCTTCTTCATGGAGGCACAGTCACTGTGCCCGTGGAGGGCGGCCTAGACGTCAGGGGCCCTCAAGAGTACAAAGGGAAGCCTTTGTACTTGTTGAGGCCCCCGACGTCTGGGGCGCTCTCCACAGGCACAGTGAGTCCTGCTATTGGCAGGGACAGGCTTTGGCAAAAGCCAAGTCCCTGAAGTCTTCTATCTTACTCACAGGCACAAAGAGTATACTTTCATAATCCTGTGTATTGATCCCTTAGACTCCCTTGGTAATGATCAGGTAAGTGTGCCCAATCAAGTAAATTGAAACTTCAGGACCTGAAATCTGACTCTATATGTTGCAGTTCAGCAAGAAGGACTGCTTTTCTTTAGATCTTTTAAATCACTTCTGGAAGTGGTGGTATCAAGAGGATCATGCTTATTTCAATCCCAATCTATGACTCCTATTCAACACATGCAGCTTACCATGTGTGGCACAGCCCAGTACAGTCAAACCCGCGCACATGCATACCCGCGCACATGCATAACCAGCCAAAATGCATATGTTTTGGTTTCCACCCAGCTGGTGTGGGCCAATTTTGTCATTAATTGCATAATTATGTCAAAGACCATAATGCATACTTCTTTTCAAGTCCGCAAAGTCATAATGCATGCCTATAAAGCGCCCCAGGACAATACCGCAAGAGCACCGCACTATGTTGCAGTTGCGGTGCGGTTGCGTAGCGCTTTTGGGCGCCGCAATAGCAACGCAATATAGTGCGGTGCCAGTGCTCCGCAATCCGGGTTCAAAAAACCCCTTGCTCAGAAACCCGCACCGCAATTGCGGTCAGTTTTTGACGGTTATTTAGGGCAAATATTGCGGAAATAGGGCAATATTGCACATTTTCCGCAATATTTGCCCAACCGCTCCGCAACAGCAAGTTAGAAAAAAAACACCCCATTGCGGAGTGGTTGCGTAGAGTAATAATGCGCCGACTGCGCAACGCAATGGAAATAGGTCAAAATCCATTGCGTTGCGTAGCGCTTGCGGTGTTGCCCAGGATGTGTTTTTTTCCATTGAACTCTGATTGGATCCTTTGCAAGTAGGATTTTGGCAACATCAGGCAGCAATGAGCCCTCTATGGGGTCAAACCGACCCCTAGTGGTGTTTTTTTCTGTGTCAAAAAAATATCTTGTCCTTGTACCTGCGCAAAATACAAATGTACTATTGCATAAACTTATACAATTTCAACAAAAACCGGTCATAATGCATATTTCAATGCATTTAGGCCTAAATGCATACAAATATGCATTATGGGGGTTTATGCCTATTTGCATAACCCACAATAATGCATAGCAAAAATTGTCTCCCCAATTTATGCATTAGCGCGGGTTTGACTGTACCTGTGTTTGGCTGTAAATATTACTTTGTGGTGTGTGGTGAAACCCAAGGCCTGGTGCATTATTATCTCTGCTACAGGAGGATTTGCCTTCAGTTTTTTGGTGTACAGGCTCTAAGATATACTGTGGAGGCCACTGCAATACTGCCCCACAGCCATAATTGAAAGCACAGTGGTTCTTGTATTGTGAGAGAAACTCAAAAAATCAAAGAGAATTGAAAAAACATTGAGACTAAAGATTTGAAACTGGTCCAAAGTCATCCAAAATCATCAATAAAAAGAATGGATTAGTAATGGTATACAACATATGAGCTTTCATTGGAATTAGAATTTTTTTAATTAAGGCGATTGATAAACCACGCCGACTTCAAAGCTGGTTTGACGCCGGTTTTTCCAAAACGGATTCCTTCAGAAGATGTACAGCTGCTATACTGAGGTACAGAGCTGCACCACTTCTACAGCCTTCAGAGTTTTTCTGCAGCCGGGGTTTTGGTTCGCTTCTGACGCCGTCTTTTGATTCAGATAAAGATGTTTGAAGTTTGGACAAAAATAACCGAAGCCGCTGCCTGCCTTTAAGAATTTGGAGCCGCGAGTAAATAGAAACAACCATTAGGTTTGCAATTGGTTTGCTTCTTCACAATGGAAACCTCAAAACAGAGCATGCTATCACAATAATTGGCGCTTTCTAGTAGTGTCAAAGAAGTCGATGAACAATGAGTCAAAGACAGAGATATGCCGCATTTTGACGCAGTATATGTAACCCACTGCACTTCTGTTGAAGTGTTTTGCAGAGTAGTTCAGGAGGGGAATGACAGAGCCAGTACTCTACTCGGCGTCTCTGCGGGTTTATCAAGTCATTAAGTATGTAGAACATATGTTTCTCTAGTCACCTTCTCAGGAACAAGAATTAGGATTGATCAGCAGTGAAAACAATCCAAAAACTACCAAAAGCAATAGCACCGGGTCTGTCAAAACCCGGCGTCAGAAATAGTTTGAAGAGGTTTAAGGCTGTAGAAGTGGTACAGCTCTGTACCTCAGTATAACAGCTGTATATCTTCTGAAGGAATCCGTTTTGGAAAAACCGGCGTCAAACCAGCCTTGAAGTCGGCGTGGTTTATCAATTGCCTTAATTAAGTATGTACAAAGAATTGTCCTACAATCAACCAAGTGACAAGACAAACTCCTATAAGAAGAGAATCTGAAAAAAACAATTTTTTGTAGCATTGAGTTTAAGTCCAATCTTCTTCCTCATCCATTTTGAGTTTGCAGGCCTGAGGAACAACAACAGACTTGCACCTAATGTCTGTTTACCCAATAAGGAGCGGATTGGCCTTTTGGTGTGAGAATTCATTATGACTTTTTTGTATGTGATTACAATTTTTTTGCAATCTGACTATGTATGTTATACCTCAGAATCCTGTGGCTTTTGTATTCTCTTTTGGAAATCTGAGTAAGAACATTTTGAGATTTTCCAAAAGCAACTGAGGTTAAATGTGTTACACAAGTGTTTCTTTATGGTCAATCTGTCCTACCAAATCTCAGAAGTTCAATTTCTGAGTCATCACAAAACTTTTCCTCAGAGGGAAATTGGAGATGTTTAAAGTATGGTCAGCAGCTCATAATGCTGAAGTTTGACATACTTTGATTTTAAGAAATTTTGTAATCACACAAAAAAATTTATAGGGGACAAAATTCTCCAACCAAAAGGCCAATCTTCTCCTTGCCAGGGAAGCCAACACTAGGGGGTTTCAAGTTCAAGGCTTTTACACATTTTTATGCTGCAACAACTTGCCCATTGTGTCAAGATATGGGTAATTTTTTTAAATCAGGACACCTTTTTAGGTGTCCCAAATTAAAGATATGTTGCTTTTACAGAGATTTTTTTATGAACATCAATAAGTCTTAAAATGAGGTAAAGGTTCAGATCAACATCAGATACTTTCATATAGAGTCAAAAGACAATCAAAAATAATCTATATCAAATTTAGAATGAAATAGTTTTAAGTTTATATAACTGAGATGTGATGGGAGATTGTTAAATCAAGAAAGATAACAGTAGTAATAACAGATATGATTTTTTTTTGTAGTTTTGATACAGTGAAAGAAGAACAGAGAAAAAAATGTGCATGATATAAAAAACTCGGGATTCTGAAGTCTAATTTTTGAGTGGTTTAGGTAAATAAAGATTTTGGGTTGAAGGTTCAGTTCATTTGATTAATGACAAGCCATTCCTTTTCCACCATCTTCGTAACTTAATTCACGATGAAAAAGAAAATGTCCAACAAATGCACCACTATGATCAATATTGAAAATAAAAAATTGTGATTAGTAAAAAGATTGTTTTAGTAAATGAACAAGGTGGGTTTTTTACTTACGCTAGTACAGCAGCTATGATTTGAGCATTATAAGTCATCACCACTATGAAATTCAAAGATAAGCAATAATCGTCAATTAAAAAGTAAGAAAAGAATTCAAAATTCATCTCCAGGCAGTTTTTTTACTTACCTAACATTAAAAAGAAAGAAACCGCAATGTTTGCAACATAAAACAAACTACGAGTAAGTTGAAGATGTTTAGGAACCACGAATTTTCCCCAAGCTTTTATAGAATCCAAATTTTCATTCGAACTTGAAGAAGCAGAAGAAAGGTTTCGATTAGGTGAATCACTTCCTCCCATCCGTTTTCCATTCCGTTTGGAGCTAGATTCCATCCCTAATTTGATTCGAGTCATACAATCATATCGTGTGGCTGCTAATCTCATATACTCATAACCGATTGATAAAAGGAAGAGTAGGATCATGTACATTATTAAAGAAGTTGTTCCTGAGACATAGAATCGTCGGAAACTGTTACATAGTCAAAGGAAAGATTCAAGGTGCTTTAGCTTGATAGGTCAACTGAGAATCGGCATTCAGGAATCTAGAAGTGACGAGACGTGTAGAACTAGTCGGTTGGAAATCTAGTTTTGAAAAGATGCATACACGATACAGGTACCGGTGGCGTCCCAATTGAAGATCTGATCCGAAAAACAATCAATTAATGCTGTCATCCAAAATTGTCTACGAATGAAAAAACGTTACTAACCATATTCATTGAACATCTTCTCATCGCATCAGCACCCATATCATGATGCATAGAGTGATCCATGGTAGAGTGATCCATCGTAGAATGATCGTGATGATCCATATTGGTGAATTGTTTGACGATCGAGTTAGTTAAACTATCAAAAGATAGAGTAGATTGAAGTATAGGAGTCTTGGTTGTAGGTTGATGATGATTGATGAAGATACTATTGGATTTAGATTGTGAATAGGAAAGAAGTGGTTGAGCAAGTGAAGGTTTTAATCGATCCGGTATGGTTTTGGGGTTAAGTTCGAGCTGAGCACTTAAGAGTTTCATGTCAATTTCTTCTAAAATTTCAATTGAACGGTTTATTTATTCAGAATCGGATCGTTGTTTCATCGAAAGATGAGAAGTTGATGTGAACAAACTTTTCTTTACCATCCAACTTGAACCAGCAGGGATGCCAATGGTAAAGGGTTCTTGATTCTGATTCTCCAAATATGGTAAATGATAATGTTCATACTTTATGATTTACAAATTTACTGAAACCTCATATTGGATCATTAGAGTTAGATTGGATTTGTCTCCACAGAAAGTCATCTTTGTTTGTCTATCAATTCTTTGTGAATGCCAATTCAATGGATTCACATCTTCAAAATCCGAAGTATAGCCGTTTCATCAAGAGAGATCCACTTTCTTTTGAAGCAAGTTGTTGCCGCAGCGAGCAAAACCAGGCAAAGGTCTTCTTTACAGGGGACCCCAACCCAACAAAGACCCTCTCGGCGAGCGAGCCTGAAGGGGACCGGGGTTATGTTTTCTATATTCTCCAAATGAGTAGAGAGACAGAAAGTGAGAGAAGTAAACTCGGCTTTCGCACCGTGACGAGATTTTCAAAAAAAAGACAATCTTCGTTGAAAGTTAAACGGCTGTAAATACCTATTGATGCAGATGATAATCTTCAATAAGTGTTGCTAATTTTATCAATCAAAAAACATGGGATTGCAGTCAAATCAAGTGACTGTGATGAATGGGACTCCATGTGTAGAGTGAAGGTTTATTTTCTTCTGTCAATGCTGCGGACCAAGTTATTAGAAAGTTGATCCACTCTGATATATGTATATATCCTAGACAGATTGCAGCATTCTTCATGATTGTATAAGATAGGTTTGACAAACGTAACAAAGTTCCTCACTGCTGTTGAGCCAGATGGCTGTCCAAGGACTTACATAGTCTTGTTGTAACACACCTCCAAAGTACAGAAAATGAGAAAGTAAAAAAAATCAAAAGAGAATTGTTATCATCAACCAACCTATTGATTGAGCTCAACGAAGTCCCTCACAGGTGGTGAAACCCAAAGCCTGCATAGGGACTTACACCAAATGTGGCCTTCCTGGTGTGAGAGGGAGATTTGGTAGGAAAACTCACACAAAAGAAATACCTCCACAACAGAAGAGGTAATTGAATGCTGCTTGGGGACATAAAAGTCCCGCTTGTTTCAAGCAGCACACTTGTCTCAGATCCCACCTTCCACCATTCTTGAAAGATTATTGATGTCCAAAAAGCTTATATTTGGTTTTCAAAAATCTAAAGAGGAAGACAATGTTAAACTTACACAAAGGCACAATCTGGATGGCAATGGAAACTGGAATATGGATATGGAGGATCTGAATGATGTAGAGTTTTTTCATGCACCGTGGCCTATATGAGTTCAACGCTTGCAGAATCTCATAGGCTACGTGATTGACCTAGGAGCTCCACAAATATAAGAACTCGTGGTATTACTTCTTATTACTTTTGACCCTTGTGAGACTAGGTGGCAATCTTAATTTTGATAAGTCTTTTTAGACAGTCAGTTCTTGAGGGTTCCATATATCAGAGAAGCTAGCACTGGCAGGTGGTACACCATTAAGGTTTCAAGGTGAGAATTCCTGGATAGTACAAAACTGTCTCTGGTTGATGATCCTTTTCATCCTACGCAGTGCATACTTGATTAGTAGGCGTATCCCACAAAATGTCCCTCATGGATCAAATGTGGAGATATTTTGGAGTTGATTGTAGACTAAAAAAAGTATTCTCTATTTTGGACTGTTTGAATAGTACCTTCCATTGTTTGCAATGGCATGAAGCAAGCTGGATTATGATTTAAAAGCTCAACGCAAACCTTTGGTAGTGGGTTTTAAGGAGGCAATAGCCATTCAACCTGGCGATGCGGGGCTTATATATTCATCTTCTTGTCAATGAATTTCTTATTCTGTTCAAAGGATGTTTGGGCTTTACATGATTGGGGGATTATGTTCGGAACCTCAAAAGAGGCTCATGATATTAGGCAAACCAGTTATTTCCACTGCCTAAAAGTCAGGACCTTTACTATGATGTCAATTTGGACAAATCCTGATTTGTTCACCTTGACGTAATATCCCCGACACGGTGCCGAAGTCTCATCTCCTCCAGCCTCAGATTCGATTTATCTCCTCTACATTCCTGATAAATGCTTTGTCCTATATAATTGAAGCACTGTGTAATTATTTTGTGGGTGTTTGTCTTGTTAGTTTAAGGCTTTTTTCGAGAATAGCAAGGCTTTTAAGTTCAGGTAGAAAAGTTTTACTCACCTTGTACTAGGCTGGCCAAATAGCAAGCGTGGGTTTGCCTATTTCGCTCTCTACACGGTGATATTTTCATCTACTTCTTCCTCCATCTCACAATATTTTACAATAATCCCCCCAACACTGACCAAATACCAAAGGGGATTAAGCGGGCCCAACTCTAGCTTGAAGCTAGAAAGATTGTCAGTATGAGCGGAAAATATACACCTTCTGAATATCTCATTAGTTTGTGAAATACCATGTGAATGAATTTCTTCCAAGCATGACAAACAACTGACTATGGGACATCAATTGGTGTCAAAACAAAATCAAATTGCGGTATACTATCGTATAATGAGGGAATTCGGACCATGGATATATCATTCGAACCGAATGGTCGACACGGTAGATGATGATGACAAACATAAGTTACGTTTCAAAGGGTTGTATTACAATAACGAGTCTTGACCTCAAAAACATCAAGTTGTTGTACATATCGATTTGGTTTTTAAATCAAAAGCTTCATTTCTAATCGGATTTTCTACCACATAGAATGGATCTTTCAATAGTTCACCATAAGCTTCATAAACCTTTTTTAACAATTTGTTAGGAGATGGGTGTGACGGAGATGTGAAGATGACGAATTTAGTACCTAAGCAAACGTCCAAAAACAGTCATCAACAAAACAAATCAAAAAGATGCAGGGACGATGAAAAACAAAATTGTTATACCGGTCAGAGTTTGAAGACATGAAACTTTGAACGTTTCAGCTTCAAGGAATTGTAGACCAGATCCAGCTGGATGGACAGGTGATAATTTTGAGGTGATCGCGTGTATTCCATGAAAAGTTCCAGCTAAGATCAAGTAATCATTTGAACTCAGGTTTGGTAAAAGACCTTCACTGTAGGTCTTCTGACTTTGTGAGTAGTTTGTTTGCGGTTTGATCGAAGATAAATCGGATATGAATACTTGATCTAGAGTAGAAGTAGAGGAATGTTGACTGAACTAGATCAATCCGCCTGCTTTGTTAATGATCCATAGCGAGAATGTTGTGTTCGACATGGTTTGAGCAATTTCCGGAGTGCTGGTATCGGTCGTTGGTGTGGTGTCCACTGTCAAATTCACTTGAAACACTCAGATCAGAAGCACATACATATTACACATGTGAAAGACGTAAAAGCTCGTGTGTCAGGGCTGTATGAGATGTATGGGTACATGCTACCGTGTCCAAACCTCGCCACGATCATGCTGAAACTTGTTTCCACAAGTAAACATTCTTCCCTCGTCTTCAATATTTGACACTATGAAGCACAAGCAAAGCATTCGAGACCTACACTATGACACACTTTGGGGATCGGGATGTCAGCGAACTTTGCTGGGTAGATATCCAGTGTGGTTAAATGTTTTAAGACACATCGTACAAATCGAAGTTTCCAATTTTCAATTAAGTCGGAATAGAACTCTAGTCCAAAGTTTGAGCAATTCCCTCACAATGCCGAGACGCCGTAGAGGATTAATTGTCGCGTTTCTCATATTTCGGTAACCGGTCAATCTGGGATTCAGCGGCGTGGCGACTGAAGTACATTTGATCTAACTCCTTGTATCACCACCACCTCTGTTTGAAAGGTTGAGAATTTGAATTTTCTGTGAGGCTAATCACTCATCTACGGCGTCCCTTGGAACATCGTACCTGCTACATCAAGCCTACGATCACCTATAAAAGTGTCCATATTATTGATCGATCACGATTAGTCACATAATCCCACATCGCCCATTTCCCATCTAATATAATTCCTCACTTAATATAACACATACAAGTACAGTTGTCTCTGAAATAACCCATACCTTTTTATGGACCCCAAAAGGTATGGGTTTTCATAGAGTATGTGTTATCACAATGGGCTTTTGGGCTAAAAAGTGAAAATTATGGACCAAAAAAAGTATGGGTTAGGCAAGAGTATGTGTTATAAGTGGTATGGGTTATTTCAGAGTTGACTGTAATTAGTATAACAATAATTATTACTATAACATGTCTCTAATCAAATTCATCGCTGCTGTCTTGACTCTTGTCATCATCGAGGCTGTTGTAATGGTTGAAGTCAACGCAGCCGTCGCTCAAGATTTTTCACCCATCAATCACGCCTTGGCTCGACGAGACCTTCCTCCTTGCAAGCAGATTTGGCCCACAGAACAGGCTCCTACCGAAGACCAGCGAGTTTACGACTTGAATGTAGACATCAAAGCAGTCAAAGGACCAGGATGGCGTCCGTCAGTCTGCGACAAAGCGTTTTGGAACTGTGTATAGTAAGCAAAGAATCTTATGCAAGCTATCACTATCATCTACTAATCCCAACATCTTATTTTCAGTGTCCAGGCAGGGGTTAACCCAGCCAGAGGAGGGTTTTCTTTGGCCGCTAGATTTCCCCTTGATGATGGTAGTGAGTAATGATTCATTGAAACCAATCGTAAGCAAGAATCAGTAGCTAATCAACTACCAAACAGCTCATGTTGAGGTTTATAGGTACTGGCAATCGACCATTCAGGTTAGTTCTTATCTTCTTCTGTCACCAATTGAGCAGTAGTATCAACGCTGATAAATTTTTCAAATCTAGTGGACTGCAAACGGTGGTACCGTGAACTCTTATATGGCACACGGTGTTGATTATGTTTGCGTTAAAGGTACACTGGCAGTTCAATTTGTGTCGAGCGGAAGAAAACTTGTTGGAAACCCCAAAACTCCCAACGAATTTACCTGCGAGTGTCACTATCCACTTGATGAAGATAAAGTTATATTCTTCGATTGATCCATAGTAAATTCTTATTGAATGGTATGTTTTTTTGAAGGTGTATCATCCTTTTGAAACTTTGAATCAATCTGAAACTTGTTCTTTTTGTCACCTAGAGACCTTGGTCCTTTTACCAAACATCAAGAATTCAAAAGCCTTACTGATCAAGATCAACTTATCCTTAAAGTCGCTATCATTTTCAGATTTAATTGGACTCTTGGCATTTTTATCTCAACCGGACTAAATATATATAATCACTCAAAGAGAGCGTCTTCATTATTGTCCAACACATTACTTTAAACTTCCTTGGCTCAACCTCACGCTGTAATCGGTCGCATCCGGAATTTTCTTGGGTTATTCAAATCTTCTGTTCTAAATTTTATATCATAATGTCTGTTTTAGTACAAACGTAGATCTGTAAGATTTGAGAGGATTACACAGATGGACTTTCACGTGTTATGAGGTCATCCAACACCTTTAGCTACTATAGGGCCATATAAATAGTGTAGTTACCTCGTCCTTCTGTATCTTTTTAAGTTATTATCTTGTTCCTTTATTTTTGTCAATATCAACCTCATAAACAACTTGAAGAGTTATGCACCTTTTTTTATCCCAAAGCCTTCATTTGGCAGGCATAGCGAACGGGTCAATGTTTGCCCTCAGGTGTTCTTTTTTGCATCACGTTTTCTTTGGAGTCACGTACTTACAGATGACAATTGCACAACGCAGTGAGACCAAAAAAAAGAGTTGGACCCAAAGACTCTGACTTGCTCATCTGCATGTTCTTGCAAAAAGAAATGAGAATTTCAGAAAGTGAAGGAAACATCTTTGCAAGATTTTGTATCAGAATTAAAACTTGATTGAACAAGTTGTAGATCACACTTTGTTTTTTGTTTGAAAATTTGATGTAAGAATCAACATCCTCTTGGAAGAAATGGAAAGGTAAATCCACCTTTTATCTAGATGCATGATCAATACCTTTCACAAAGGAACGGAGGGGAAAGATTGCCTTCATTGCCTCAGAACTTGGGACACAGGCTAAGGCTCAACACTTGACTGAGGTTCATCAATAATCTCTATTAACTGGGCAAAAAAATCCTCATGGAATTTGAGATTTTTTTGTGAGAGGACCTAGGTTCAGCTTGATGAAGTATCTTTCACTTTAACAGCCACCTAAGTCTGCCAATGCTACACTTTTTTGGGTATTTTATGCCTTGATACCTACTGGTGTCCAAAATAAAGTATGCCGCAAGGTGCTATATGAAAATGTCCAACTTGATTAGAACACAATCCTGATACCTATAACAATAACTGATAGTTTGGTACGCAGCAGAAGATAACAATAACACTCTCCTACTTGAATAAGTGAGCTGACCTACAACATCAACATACCAAATAAAAAACTTGAAAAGAATAAGTCTATGAAGGCAAGTAAGTGATAAGTTTATCAACAAATACCTTTGATGAGGTTTAGAGAATGGGTAAAATAGGATATTATAATAATGAGATATATGCTGATCTATGCAAGAGAATGATAATGCTACAGAAAACAATACCTCAGATCATCATATATTCAATCAGAAACAAAAAGTAAAAGTTAATGGTATGTATGTTCTGTTTCCAAACATGGGGAAATAGAATTCATAGTACAACAGACAACTAGCTATCTATAATTAAATCATTTGGTTGGGATAACTACTGATGTCATGTTATGCTTGCCAATATCTCCTTTATAATCACAGTTTTTCTCTCATCTCTTTAATCTTTTTTCTTTTGCTGACTATAAATTCTACTTTCAATTTTAATTATTAGCAATACACAAAAATCTCAACTGGACCCAAACATCCACCAAAAAAAACCATGAGAACCCATGAGAACCCCTGCCAAAACCCAAAATTTGTCTTGGGTTATTTGGATGGGGTTTTCAGGTTGGGTCAAGATGTTTGTGTACTGCTATTTTTTTTGTTGATGGAATATTAACATTAAAAAGTAAAGGCATAATTTGACCCTGACCAAGCTTGTCCAGGAAAACATGTATGCAAGTTGGCAGGTTGAGGGTATTTCATGCAAAAGGTTTGACTGTACATCAAACCTGATGCTCAAAATGTGTGATGGATCACTTTGAAATAAGCATAAAATCATATCTGGGGAGAATATTATGCTAATTCTCATTTTGGGAATTGAGAACCACATTCAAGATGATTATTTTAAGAAACTATAGTTTTTAGACATTTCTGACAGTATTTGTAAGCATATTGGGCTGATGTCAGCATAGTTTATATGCCTATAGAACCTGCCAAATACACCCCTTGTAAGCATATTTTCAGGAAAATATGCTTTCAGTCTTTATGCTGAAGTGTCCAACTTAAGCCCCCAACAGTTTTTATTCATCAAAACTTGATCACTATAGCAAAACATCCTTACTCAATGTGTACCTATATTGAGCAGCAACTGTGATACATGGAGACATTTCATGACTATGACATGACACAGGGTGTAAAGATTTTTTTTGCACATGACCATGCAACCTGTACACTCCATGACCCCAATTTGCCTGGAGTGAATCAGACTTTTTGACTTGGATAGTTCATTTTTACACTCACTGTGGGTGCACAAATCAAAATTTGATCCAGGGCCAAATGCATATATTTGCAAGCAGTGAGAGGAAGCAAAATGAAAAAATGACAATCCTTGATTTTGTATATTTTTACACTTGACAATTGCACCTCTTCAGGCCAGCTGCCGCATTGTCTCTTGTCAACAACATTATCTCATAATATCAATATGTGCTGTGCTACTTAGTATGCACCACCACAATTATGCATCAGCTACAACAATATTATGCTTAGATACCCCAGGGAGGAGTGTTATTTTGCTTAGGCTAAAATTTGGCTGTGTTACTCACAGAATGTTCTTTGCAGTGTAGTTCTCTAGATTCAAATAAATACTTGATGGTTGATGATCACGGTAGATTTTCCTGGGTAGTGACTAATTTGTAGTATGCAAATTTGGAAATTTAGTTAGTTTGATATGAGTCTCTGTAGTTATGTTCTCAGTCTCTACATTTTCACTCTTGTGCTTTGTTCATGTATCTTAGTCAATCTCAATCTCAAGTTTCCTTGAAGACAGAGCCTATCTTGTTTAGCAGCCACCCTCGCATTTAAAGAGAGAGCTAGAGCAGCTGACGAGTTTGTGATGATCCCCGTCTCATCACGTTCTTTTTTGAACATGGATATTGAAGGATGATACTGGAACACAGTGAGCACAAAAGAAAGAGTCAAAGAGAATACTACTTGATAATTTTAATTTCAAATTCTCTTACAGAGAATTATGGTTCTCAAACCTGTGCAAGAACTGTGCAAGACCGACGTGCAAGATCCGTGCAAGATTTCTTGCACCAATCTTGCGCATTAAATTTTTTGACGACCCCAGCTATTTTGTTCCAACTGGTACGAAAACCGTGCGAGACCGACGTGCAAGTTCCGTGCAAGTTCCGTGCAAGTTCTATTCATGTCTTGCACAGAAGTTGCTCGAAAATTGCACAAATTTTTGCATAGGTTTGAGAACCATAAATGTAATCATAAATTAAGAAATCGAATGTAGCTCTTCTGAAATATTTTGTATGACAAGTAAAATTCTAGTATATATGTTGAATGAGATCAAGAATTATCTAAGGTTGGATGACATGATTATCCCAATGTCAACTTTTCATACTCGTGTTACAAGTTTTGATAGAAGATCTTGGTACCTAGCATAGAAGTTGACCCAGTTCAAAGTTGACTGTTTTAATGATAGAAAAGATCCGGTATCCGTCAGACTCCCTCTCAAGTGAATAGGATAGATTGTGGATTGATATGAAGACACAGATATTTTGGATTACAACTTACCTAAGTGCGCGAGTCAACTATGTCTCCGGAATTACGTCTATTTCTTCTTTTCAATCCAGACAATTTTATCGTCATCGAGGGGATAGTGACAATCGCAGGTGTACCCATCACTATTGACATTTTTGGGGTCGTGAACAAGGGTTGATTTGTTGCCTAACCATGTTACTCCCATGGTTCCTGTCACGCAAGAGTAATCAACACCGTGTGCCATGTATGAGAGGACAGTACCACCATCACCCTTCCACTATTGTCACAAATCAGTCAGTATGAATGCTACTTTTTTATACATTACTTGCGGATCAGTACAGCATAATGAGCTCGCTGACGATAATTGTAGGACCCTGGAATACACCCATGGAGGGTACTTACGAAAAAACCGACCTTTTGTTGACGTAGTTTTTCGATACTAAACTGCACTTTATCAATACCTACAGGAGCACAAAAGATGCACCAGAATAAAGGCTTTCAAATGCACTAGCTCGCAGCCTGGTAGCACCAATATTACCTAAGATATATCAATGTAACGCCCAAAAAAGGGCCAAAAATCGAGGGTCGGTTTTTGGCCTTGGAGGTCGAAAAAAAAATTGCGCCATCGCGATTTGGGCCGCCGTGAGACACGATGCCGGGCTCTGTCTGGTCTCATCTGATAGCCCTACTCCATGCGCATCTTTTGAAGTGCTCTGCAGCTTCATAGAGGCACTGATGCGTAGTGTAGAGGCAAAAAACTGAAAATCATGCTCCGTCAGTACCCTCCATGGGTGTATTCCAGGGTCCTATAATTGTAGACTGCCAGTATTGGTAAATCTCGACGCGTGCGGCTGTTCAGACGCCAATCAGCTACTACATAGAGTTCTTCTCAAAATTAGAATGGTACGTACTATTATCGTCAATCGGATAACTTGCGGACTGAGAAAACCCACCTATAGGATCGCTTATACTCGGCTGGACACTGAAACAGAACCATGTCATTAGTATATAATGCAAACCCCATAGGTTTGCCAACCTACTAGACGCAGTTCCACAGCTTGTCGATGCAAAGATCCGGACGCCAGCCAAAGTCCTTCTTTTGAGCTTTGACTATGTTCAGAGCGTGTTGTCGTTCTTTGTCAGTAGGATACGGTTGAGGGGGCCACCTCTGCTCGCAAGGAGGAAGATCTCGAGGTAGCAAAGAGTGGGTCAGGGGGTATGTTGTTTCAATGTCTGATGGGTGCACTTTAATCATCACAAAAGCCTTGATGATAAAGATAGTGAAGAGTGTATTGCGAAACTTTGAGAAAGCCATATTTGATCGTTGAGCTCGTAAATGAAGATGAGGGAATGATGAGGTCAAGATTTTTTTTGAGATTCACGAATTTTATATCGAATTGGGAAGGCATCATTTGGCGCGTGGGTGGAATGTGAGATTTTTAAATCTTTCAGCGGTGTAAAGCCAGCGTAGGGTTGAGTTCTAGACAGTCACCATAAGGACACAGCCCAGAATCCCAGATGCATCAGAAAAAAGTATCTTGAAGAAAGCGCAATAGGTCACATGGCAATATGAGGATAAATTTGTCCAAATTTACTTTCGAGAATTCGAGCCAGACTTCAATGATTGATCGGATGTCAGCACAGGTCACCAAATCGTCAAGCTCTGCAACGAGGCTGTTCGACTTGGCTCTACTTGGCTACATACATACTCATTGGCGGTGCGCGGATGCAAACTTGCAGACAAAAATAACAAATTTGGCCAAATGTCTGTCCGCGAGGCGCGTGGACGTGGCCGCGCAGAGAGGGCGTGTGATTGTTCTACTTGAGACAACACGCGAAGTATCCAGCACAGTCTTACTGATATATGCTGCGTGACTTTAGTGTGCACCGCTACAAATATACACCAGCTACGACCATACGATAGATGATTCGGAGAGGCATACCTGTCTATCAAGCCAGAATCCGGCATGTGGTAATATTCTTCGCAGTGCAATCCGAAACCATTCTTTCGTATCACGAATTATGAACAAAAAATAAGTCGACGGAGAAGAGCACAATTGATAGATAAGACGATCTACTCTCAGTTGTTGGTATTACCCTGATCACGTGCCCTCAAAGGTTCTCTCACATACCACCAAAGAGAAAAAAATTATGATACATGGCTGGCATTCATTTTGTAATGTTTCCCTACATCACTTCATAACTTCTTTGGCAAATGAAAATTTGGTGTGCAACTTGATGTCAATGATCATCGAGTATACATCTATGATCTTACCTTATCTTACCAGCCCGGATCTCAACATATTCAAGTTAAGCTGTAAACCGTTCCAGTCATTCCAATATGAAGAAGGAACAGATCAAGATTCAAGTCTGCGCTTTCATTTTCAAACAAGGCAAGGCGCGCGCGTGAAAAAATTGAAAGAATGAGTCAAAGTCAAAGTGGTGGCTCTGATCTATCCTGATGCTCAATACATCGCAAGGTAATTGATCATGTCCACTATTCCTAATTTTACCAAAGAGAACTCCACTCAACTTCATAGGAAGGGTGTACAAAGGTAGCGCTGAAAGAAGCTTTGTCGTCTTTTTGAGAAAGTGGAAGTCAGAAATGTGAGGTCCTGATAATATTTATCAAAGCTGAAGGAATTATGGCTTATGGAGAAAGATATGTACAGGTCAGAACTGGGCAAAAACTGTTGACTTGTTTGTGGGGAGGAAGACTTTTCCACCCGTTTTTTTCCACCCGTTTTGTGGTGTAAAAAAAGGCAGGTGGAAAATTGCATAAGGTGGGGGGTCTTATGGAATTTTCCACTTTTTTTCATTTTTTCTCGCAAGTGGAAAACAAAAGGAGGAAAACCTAGGGTGGAAATTTGCATGCTGAGCCCAGCAATATCTAATTTTCCACCTCATTTCTTGCCACCTAAAAAGCGCGTGCAAAAGTCCGTGTGTAAAACTACATCCAAGGTACCTGAGATCGACTTTTCCACCCATATGTTTGCACTGAGGTAGGGATTTGCACCCTTGCTTTACACCCAAAGCGAATAGCTTGGTGTAAAAATGGGCTTTCGTGGTCAATACTCCATTTGAAAGGACGGGTTGCTTTCAACTCGTCCTTTTATGCTTTTTCGAAAGCACAAGGTGCTGTTCCTCAAACAAATATAAATACTCCCAGACTTTCGAAGCAGATCAATTCCCATCTGAGCATCGCAACATACAATCAACGGGCCATTTCACTTGATCATATTCAATCGCCTTTTGTTGGAAGGCAGTGTGCCAAATCAATAAATCGATTGATCCTTTTCAAATCACATCATACCAAAAGACCAAATCAATAAACCTCATTTCACTCGATCAATCATACTCAATCGCCTTTTGTTGGAAGGCAGTGTGCCAAATCAATAAATCGATTGATCTTTCTCAAATCACATCATACCAAAAGACCAAATCAATAAACCTCATTTCTCGTGATTTTATTCAATTGCCTTTTGTTGGAAGGCAGTGTGCCAAATCAATAAACCAGTTGATCATCATCATACCTGGAGAACAACCATACAAAATATAGAGTCTCCACCCTCATTGCTAGATATTTTACGTATCCATTCCAAAGGTATAATCCAAAACCACCAAACAGTTTCCATCACTATATTTGATCGATAAATGGACTGAGGCAGATTGATATAGATATTATGGAGGAGATGGATAGTTGAAACATGGCTTGATGGAGAGGGACAGGACGGATTGGGAATAGAAATATGGCAGCGAAAATTTTTAACAATCACCCTGTTACCAATTTTCTTTTCCTTACAATCAGATATCTTCCGAATCAAATAGCTTTTTCTTGTTTGTCTCACTCTCTCGACTATCCTTTAGAAGACCTCAACTTCAACTTTCAAAAAAGGCTCATCTCGATCTCTCTCAAAAATGTCCTCATCCAACAAGTTTACGCAAGATAGTCCAAACACCAAGGCAGGCATTCAAGCATCCCAGGCCTTAATCAACTCAAAAAACCTTGACAAGATAGTGGATATTCCACTAGATTGCTTTATCGGGGAGGATTCGAAACTTGACTCGCAAGGTTACCCACTGTATCCCAATGGAAACACTGTCTGGATCAAGCACCCAGATGTTGAAGCTCCCCTCAATTTCGGAAAAGTTGGTTTTAGTTACTCATCAAGAGTCTCATGGTCAAAGAATAAACGTATCAAGTCAACCAAGTTCAAGTGCCTCGGAGTACTGATGTGCAGTAATGATTTATGTGATTATCGTGGGCCACCCCCAACTGGAAAGGGGAAGATCCCGGAGCTCATGGCACAGTGAATACCCCTTCACTCTATCATACAATTTGGATCCTCATGCTGATAAACTGTTCCAGACACCCTACCTGCCTTGCACCACGCTGCAGCAAAAAGCTAGCTCACATAGATTGTGAAGGCACACACACCCGAGTTGACGTGGATATGGTCACAGGCTGGTCGAAACTTACTCATTCAGGCATCCATGGACACCCTTGGCCAGATTCAAAGAAGCCTGATCTGTTGTCAAAAGCAAAACTTGCTCAAGTGATTGTGAATAACCCGGATACAGCTCCTTTTCTACTCCGGGTATGTGTTTTCTTTGCGATCAAATTTGCAGCGACTATATTGAGATGTGATTGACTTGATGTGTGATTATGGATGCACAGGTTGGTCGATCAAACGCAGGGCAGGCTCCTATCAAGAGTGTAAACCAAATACATCCATCTCTGGGTCATAAAGACCGTCTGTCTTATCTTCGGCGTGACATATTGGTCAAGGCGGGCCTGATGCCCGCAAAAGCTAGTGATGGAGGCGGAGACAAGCTACTTCTAGATATGTTTCACTGGAATCAGTAAGCCACCTTGATCAGCTTCTACCTGTTTCTTCCGCTTGTCTGAGCATTACCTTCTCTGGTGTTTCAATTTTATTAATCCAGCCAGGGGTTGAAGATAATCTCATCATCATTTATGGACAACGAGGAGCACTTCACCTTCCAGACCCAGTGGATGGCTGAACGGCTGATGGATCGTGACGAAAAGAATGACGTATATCGAGGTGGACTTTTATCGGATGTTACATACAAGTTTTTTGAAAATGGTTATCTCCTTACGACATCTATGTACTGTGAAGATTTAATGAGATGGATCCCAGTTCAACTTACTTGGTTGCGAGGTCTCAAAGTCAGCCATTATAAATGTCATTTTGTCACTCTTCTGAAACAATTCTTTAAGGCCTCCATGACAAAGCATGAATGCGAGATCCTTTCTCGCCAAGTTGTAGACTTCTCGATGTCCCAAAAGGAGGGATTTGTACAAGCTTATATGGAGGTTTTTGGTGAAAGTGACCGTGCCCGGGTCATGCGATTGCTGAAAGGTTGTCAGGAGCACTTTCGTCAGCAGGTCACCCGAGTCAAGCGCAACCATAAAATCATTCCACCACGCTTAGAGGCAACGTTGGACCGGTTACGTTTTTTTCAACATGTAACGTGTCGCCCCGTAACTGGTTTACGCTATCGGTCGGGGCCGTTTTTTGTAACGTACTTACAGGTACGTTAGCCAGGTATGTCACAGTAATTTTTTTTGTGAAAATACGTTAGCATCCTTGTGACAGCCCTGGTTTTGAATTTTGGTGCGTTACATGTGGATCCACCAAGAACCTCCGTTATCGGCGATTGTCCTCCATCATCATGCTGAATCAACCATTAGGACACCTCACCATCATGTACGATGATGATGTGACCAACTGGTTGCATCATCAACTCATTCGACGAACCCCCACCCGGACGAAGATGACCGAGTCAGATGTTTTCAGTCCTACCCCTGATGTAAGTGTCGCTTTCATCAGAATCCTCCTCATTTTTGTTATGATTCGATTCCCATACTTCGATTGATTTTCTTTTGATTCCTGATATCCCTCCAATAACCAGATCGCAAGTGACCTCTTCTCTTCTATCATTTCCATCTTTTCTATCATTTCCTCTGTATCTTTGCTGAGAATCAATCCTAATATCACTTTCAATTTGATTTATCCCCTGATTTCAATATCTAGATATCTCGATTGGTTTCTACAAGTCTCAACTCTATTTCTAATCTCATCTTTGTCAACATGTGTGGAGACTCTGGATGTGAGACCGAATCCTCCCAACCCCGTCGCACATCTCGCATTACTACTCCTGTTCGATTGGAACTCGGTATGATTCAACCATCACAGGATGGTCGCTGTGCTCTTTTTCTTCCATCTCCTCAACTACCTCCTTCGAATGGAAGCTCAGCTCCCAATCCAACTGGCCGCAAACGAGCCCGATCCACCTCTAGATCCGACTGCGAGACTGTTGTGAGTCACATCGCCCCCAAACAGGCTGATCGATCCAACCGAAGTGGTATCGAAAGAATGAAGACTGTCAGGCAGAAAAATACCTCATTTCCCCAAACAAAAGGAAAGAAAGTAAGTCTGTTACCCCACGACAATTTCCCAGTCTCAAATTTAACATTTAGATTTGTTTATGTTTTTGGTAGGCTATTCCCACCGCTTCTACAGCCACCTCAGGAACTTCCAACCGAGCCGAAGTGAGTCCTTGATCTTGATGATCATCTCAATCTATGTATCGGTCTTCCTCAAAGACTGTTTTGTATTTTTTTTAGAGCGTCGCTCCTTTGGTACCAAGCCAAGGCCCTTCCGCTAACCTGCGCCAAGACTCTGACGATGAGAACGCTAGGATTCGTAAAAAATCTAAGACTTCTCAATCAAAGACTTCTCAACCCACTGGCGACAAGCAGGACGTCTATGATGATGTTGAATTATACTATGGTGAACCAACTTGTGGTCCAGATGATGTAAGAATTGTCTTTTTTGTTTTACATCATCTCACAGCTCTCCTCCCAGATCTTTTTTTTCACTCTCTATTTTCAAATGATTTTCTTTCTGAAGTTTAGCTGAACCAATACTTGAATCGATGTAGGAGCCGGATTGCCCGTGTGACTATCTATGTCTTTGGTGTGGAAAGTTATGCCGAGGTCATGGAACAACTCGATCGAACCTGAAGATTCACCGCGATGGGTCCAATCAACCTGGAAGATCCAAGCTCGGTTGCCCTAAACGCAAGGAAGCCATAGCGCGCGGCTGCAAGCTACCTCCGAGTGTCGCCGAGGTGCAAGCCAAGAAATTAGCAAACACCCATCAAGTTTCGACCATGAACAACTTCGTCACCGTCACTCCTAAGTTCGATATGTTGGTATTCAATCGTCTCTTGACGCTATGGCAGGTACGGCAAGCCTTGCCATGGACTCGAATAGAAGACCCGCTTCTTCAAGCGGCTTTCTATTACGCTCGACCTGATGCCCGCCTTTACAACCGTAAGTGGACCGCAAACGAGGCGAAAAACCTCCATCTTAATTTAAGAGACTCGGTTTATAGTGAGCTGGAAGTGAGTAGATAACCCAATATATTTAGATTTGACAAATATACTAATAACTTTGTTCATTCTTTGTCTCACATATTCATGTAGTCGATTCCAGGTAAGTTCACATTGACCCACGATGTTTGGACGGTGAAAGGGAACTTGTGGGCTTTCATAGGCGGTGTTGCTAGCTATATCAACAAGGACTGGAATTATGTGTCACGTCATCTCACCTTAAAACGAGTTGCTCATCATCATAAGGGTGCTTGGCTCGCCGAGCCGCTGGTTACTGTACTGAAGAAACGAGGTATCTATAAAAAGATAAGTATTTTATTCATTTGTTTTCTATATTTTCTATCTTTCTCCTTTCCTCTGGCCTGACTTCACTCTTTTTGATGTAGTACATGCTAGCTCATACTACTGATTCAGCATCAAACAATGTGACATTGGCCACTGAGATGCATCATCAACTTCAAGAACACGACGGGTATTCCTCAGATTACTCGTGGGATCCTGAGACCATGCACATCAAGTGCATGTGTCACAAGATCGGTCTCATTGTCAACGCAGGAATAGCTGCCCTCGGTCTTCCAACTAACAATCAACGACACGAAGTGCTCGGTTTCTTTCCTTCACCAGAAGACTTACCGACCATTGATGAAAACGATGATCAAGAAGAGATTGAACCAGCTATTCTAGTTGGTTCTTCACCCTCAGAAGAAAACAAGTCTGATGTTGAACATGATGAAGATGAATTGCACGATTTAGAAAAAAAAGAATTTCAAGATCTTGAGGACGATTATTGGGATATGGAGGCCATTGATATTGTACCTAAGCCAACCAAAACAAAATCGAATGGTTTGAAAGTATTGACTCAAGATGTTTGTAATTTTATTCCTTCTCATATGTTTTAAATCAAAGTTGACACCTTTTCCTATTTTAGCTTGACTTTGTTGTCAAGAAGATCACACGATCCTCTGCCTGGCGCGAGGACTTTAACGCCCGTCGATTGGATCCGAGGCGAAAGCAACCAGATGGTGAAGGTCCAGGACGCTCTTTGATTTCCGGTCACGGTATCCGTTGGAACATCTGTCTGGACAGATGGGAGCGAATGTATGAGAATCGAGATGTATGTTATCCCGCTTAGTTTCAGAAGCTTTTTTCCGGTACTGAACAGTTGGTCATGCAGGTCATCGATGAGATGCTCAAAGAAGATGCGGCTAAGTCTCAAGCGAAGAAGTCCAGAAATTATAAGAGACCTTCCAAAAAAGCCTCTGGATATTTTCAAGAGACCTTCTTCTCCATCTCAGACTGGAGGAATGTAAGAGACTTACTTGATGAAATGCGAGTAAGTACCTTTGTCTTTCACACTACATTGAGCACCTGATTGATTACTGACTTGAGTTTTTTTGAACAGCCATTCAAGACTCTGACGAAGTGTATGGAGGCCAATGCACCAACTGGTTGCATGGTCCTTGCTGAATATCAGAATCTACTTACTTCTTTGACAGCACGATCTGCTGCGATTCCATATGACGATCGCATGCAACCATTCTTGAAAGCTTGTATTGAACGAACCAAAGTTTACTATGACGAAGCCCTCCATTGCAATACACTTCTCATGGCCGCTGTTTTCCATCCGTCCCTTCGATTACGGTTTTTCGAACATACCCTTGGAAACGATCATGCGATAACCACCCACACAAGTGATTACCTTAACAATCAGTTTACTCATCGCCAGTCTGAACTACAACTAGATCATCCATCTAAATCACCTCAAAGTCCTCAACTCGAAACCCCGGAAACTCATGTTCCCGATATATATCGACTGTATCAGACTCAATCTAACTCATCAGTGGCTAATGAGTTGGAGCGTTACTTGAAGGGCGACGACCCATTGGTTTTGTCGGGTTTCGATAATGGTCCTGAGTCCGTTCTTAAATGGTGGAAGGTAAGTGAAATTCAACAAATCAACTGATTTTCATTTAATTTCACTGATGCTCTTTGCCCGTCTCATCTTCAGGAACATCAAGATAAGTATCCTGTCCTGGCTTCCTTAGCACGGGACTACCTATCGGCCACAGGTTCTTCAGCTGCAGCTGAGCGAACTTTTTCAGCTGCAGCTGATGTCGCTACTGCCGTGCGAGGTCGTTTGGCGCCTCGCACCATTGAGATGTGCGTGGGTAGTCGCCTGTGGCTACGCAAAGGGGTTGGCATTACCGATGATTATGAAGAAGTTGGTTTGGTCATCCAAGCTTGGGAGGAATTGGTCAAGAAGAGAAAAGGGAAACAAAAGGCTCCCCCTTAGCTTATGCCTTCAATTGAATCGATTGCACAAATCTCACATAAAATTTTCTCCTTTCTCAACGTTTCATGTATTTTCTCAGCTTCACAGATAAAACTTAATTATTTCAAATAAGAACTCTTTTTTTTCAATCTTGTGATCAAAAAAAATTGTTATATTTCTTTGCTTCTTTTGGTTGAACCACTTTTCTGACCGAAGATCTTTTTTTTAATGTTTTTTTTCTTTTTCTGCCTGCTTTTGCTTGTTTGGCCGTTGCGTTCCGACTTTTTTGCGATCACCTCCGTTGCGTTTTTGTTTGTCCTGGTTCTCCAAAAATTTGTATCGTTGCACTCAAAATGAAATCTGACAGCCTTGTGTTACGTTATCACATCGTGATAACGCCCTTTAAAATTTGACCGATACGTTGGCCAATAACGTGTGAGTAACGTAATTTAGCGTAACGGTCCAACGTTGTTAGAGGTTATTATGAGCTTTTTCACTGAAATTCATAAGGGGGTGATGTTTGCTTATTTATGTATTTCTCATTGTGGAAATATCAACAGTCTGACTTCGCCGCACTTGCAATGGGTTTGCTACAAGAAAAGGAAGACGGGGGAAAAACTCACAAAGAAAAGCTAGAATACATTCGTCAAAAGTTTCCTAAAGTAAAGCGATGGTTAGACTGGTGGCAAATGTCAGATGTTCAAGCAATGGTATTTCCAAGTCGTCGGCCCCTCCCGGAAGACTTGCCCGATGCAGACCATGGATTACCTGACACGACAAACGCACAAGAGTCAATGCATTGAATATATTACATGTTGTGGTGAAATATAATTTTGTCTCTAGAATCAATCTGATTTGTATATAGCTGACTCATAGTTACATCCACCTGTGGGTTCTACCAGTGACGGTAAGACATCCTTGCAAGTTGGGATGGTTCAGCTCTTTGCATTAGTTCGCTGCCATGAGCATGATCATCAGCAGATTCTCCGTGGTATCTCGGTCGAATACGGATCTCAGAGCAAGACCTACACCTACATTGCTCAGTCGCTTGGTCAGAAGAAGCCTGCAAAGCGGAAACATGAGAAGACTGACGGAAGAGCTCCAGATACTACTGAGGCTTTGATTGGCAAGGGTGCAAAGCTTGGGCGGCCTAAAGGAAGTCTCAATGTTGACCGCAATCCGGTGACTACCTACCAGAGTTATTCAGCCTCAGATGTAGCAACTTCTAGAAATCGATGTTGGATGGCTTCAGTGTTAGAATAAATGTATTGCTTGTTCAGCCCTCATTGGATTCAAGGATCTCGTGGACGGGAAACCGACATCTTTACGATTATCACCTATCATTTTGACTCACGTGCAACCTACGAGCTCAATCAGTCCGGTGGGATCAAATCCATACTCACTAAAGCACAGAATAAGATTGCTCGTGCTCTAGATAAGAAATATCAAGGTTCATTTCGGCCTGGATGTTTTGCCTCTGCTGACTATTTCATCGAAGTCATTCTTGATACATCAAAAAATAAAGCTGTAATCCTCAAGACCCTCTTCAATTTCACCAACACTTTACAATATCATTGTGCACATTTCCCAGAGAAGCATCACTCTGAAGATACCCGCACTGAGAACACTATCAAAATCACTCGTAATGCATTTGATGGTGCCGAAATCGATCATCACAACATTTCAGCTCTCCTTGAACAGTGGACAACAACCGGAATCACTATCAAATGTGGTAGAGTCTGTACTACATGCAAAGAACACCAAAAAGCACATTATGAGGAAGAATCAACATCGACTCCTACCACACCATCATCAGAATCTTCAACTGTGGAAGTGGTAAAACAAATACCAAATTCGTCCTTTAATCCTCCAGATTTAATCAAGCACTCGACACTCAAACTCGAATCCAAGCCGCTTCACCTTTACTTTCATCTTGAAGTCACATCAATACTAGACTTGGATGAACGTGCTAGGTTTATGAGCAAGATGGATTGGCCGGCTACTTTGACACTTAATGGACATAGATACTTATTAATGTCTCGTGGCTACTGGAATGCAGCTCACTTCTGGACAAAGGTCGTACGGAATCATGATGGATTACCTGCAGTTTGGCTTTTTGATGATAGCAAAAATGCAGGCTTTGCACGCCTAATAGATCGTAAAATCTCAAATATTGGCGGGCCGTCTCCAAACACCAGTTGGCTTTTCTACTCGCGCGAATCCACCATAGAAGAGGATTCTTCCCTGCGTAAATCAGTCGAGCTTATCAAGCGTAGTAATCCAAACTATCCTGGATTCATTACCTCTCAAGGTGTAGCTGAATTACTTGCACCTCATCGACCTCAGATACTTGAATCAACTAAGGAAGATTTATGTGCCTCAGATGGAAACACAGATGAACTTTTCTTGGAAACTCGAACTGGTGTGCAATCATTTTTTCTATGTGATCCCTTCCACAAGCTCTGATCTATAAAATGTGATTACAGTAAACAACCATGCAAATAATGTTAAGGTAGATAAAAAGGTCAAGGTGAATCAAAAGGTTTCAGTTTTAGAAGCTGAAGTTGATCCTTCAACGGCGGAAATTGATGGGACAGCACCATCCAAGAGGCGTAAGGTCAACAAAAGGGCAGTTTTGACAGATTCAAAAGATGTTCTTGCAGCAGGTGACACTTCAACGTTGAAACCAAAATCTCCAAAAGGTCAGTAATTACATATTTACCCTCACTTAAGGCACAGCTCACATGTTGCATGTTGTTTGTGCAAAAGCAGTAAACAAAAAAACTAAAGGTTGGAAAGGGTGGGCTATTGTTGAGGTTGAGAATAAAGCTCTTGACAACACTGATGTAGGAGTATTCAATTTCCAAGAGTCAATGGAAGAAGGTAGTGTGCGGAAGTCAAAGCGTAAGAGATGAGGAGGATGGTATTGTTCTTGTCTCTCCTAAACTTGTTTGCTCATTTATTCAACTAGTGAATCAAATTGTTGCTTCTTTGTTTTCTCCTTTAATATTTCTATACCTTCTTTTTTTGTGATCATTTCTTTCTCTTCTGGTATCAGTTCTGCTCCATCTAATTTGTTTGAACCTGTCAAATCATGTTTACCAGAAACCAAAGCAACACAAATTTTGAAGAGGAGAAAAAATTCTTTAAAAGATAGTTATATTTTTTATCTATAAAGGTTTACAATTGCCGCTTGAAGTGCATTTAACGGTCAATCATCAGGTATGATGATGTAATTAAAGGTATTTGATGAGTGGTTCAAAAAGTTAACTTGTATTTTTTGGCCCGGTCAATCATTTGGTACAATGATATAATTGAAGGTGTTCAAGTCATAGGATGCATCTCAATAATGAAAGTTCAATATCACATTGAACTTTTCCCTTTGAGCGTAAAAGGAAGGTGTAATTTTCTACATTGGTGGAAACAACTGGATGGAAAATTCTATCTGAGGTGGCTTATATAGAATTTTACACACAAATATTTTTACACTCATTTTCTTGTGGAAAGAATTTGGGTGGAAAATTGCATATTGCCGGGCCCAGGATGTAATTTTCCACCCTAGTTTTTCCACCTTTTGTTTTCCACTTGGGAGAAAAAATTGAAAAAATGCGGAAAATTGCATATGATCCCCCAGGTTATGGAATTTTCCACCCGCCTTTTTTTACACCACAAAACGGGTGGAAAAAAACGGGTGGAAAAATATAGGTCCCCCTTATTTGTCACGTTGGACCCCGGAGGGATGTCCGGTATCAAGGGAGCATAGACCATCGGGCAAAATAAAGTATATAACAATCACCTAAAGATATAAAACCAGTACAGAATTGCTCCACAAGTGCATCTTTCGGTGTGCATTTCGAATGCCGTGCAATCATATCACTGTCTCTCATCACTCATGATATCAGTCATGATGAATGTTTGAACAACATTAAAATCGGAGGTATTCGCCAGGCTCGTTTTTTGCAACACATGGTACGCTACGGCGACGAATACTAGCCAATACAAGCTCAGCGTACGTCATTGACGCCTAGTCGGTACCTGCAATTAAATCACAACAGCTCGTGTCTGAAAAGTTCTTAGACTCTCCTGATAGCAAGGGTCGGCATCTGATGGCATCTGTCGTTCGGGAGAGTTCTTTTCATTATCGAAAAGGTTTTTCTTGATCACAATCAAGCTTCACTTTCACGTAGATGATATAAGATCAAGCCCGTTCCGATAGCCTATTATTCCTCATTGGTGGCCTAAACGCATCATTTACTACATATTGGAGTCATTATCAAAATACTCATGTCGCCGCTCTTCTTAAGCGTTCCTGTCCCGACCCTAAAATCAAGTACTAGGTACATAAGATGAGCCACTACCACGTTACTTGTTATTTCAGAGATGAGGCCTGGTTGCCTAGAGCCTAGCTTGTTTGTGGGTCTGAAGACTTTGTGCAAGTCAAATCACGACTTTGGCCACATGTGACATAGAAAGAGTCCTCCATTTGCACCCTTGATCTCACCATCCCTTCTCAGTTTCCTTCAAAAACTTAAGATCCCAAATGTCCTTCATCAAATTTTGCACTACTCTCTTGACTCTCCTTGTCATTGAGGCTTTTATGGTGACCAAAGTTCACCCAGCCGCGTCTCCGCATATGTCACCTCTCAACCCCGCCTTGGCACCACGAGCTCTTCCTCCTTGCCCGCAAATATGGCCCGATAAGCCATACCCCACTGCCCGGGAACGTCTTCACGACTTGACTTTGGACGTCAAAGCAATCAAAGGCCCAGGATGGCGTCCATCGGTTTGCGACAAGCCGCTGTGGAACTGCGTATTGTGGGTACTTCCGTTGTGATTTTTGCCTTCCTGTACTGATTATATCTTCGTACTGTCAGCGTTCAGCGCGGGGTTGAGCCGAGAAGGGGTGGATTCAATGAGTCGGCACGTTTTCCGATTGAGAATGGTAGTACGTGCCATCACAGGCCAAGCACTTTGAGAACAACATGAGCAGCTGACTGGACTTTAAAATAGATCACGTTGAGGTCTATGAATACTGGCAGTCTACCATGCAGGTAAGAGAGCGCATTGTGTTGTACAATCTTACGAGTGTTTGTGAAGCAAAGCATGAAAGCTGACTGATTTTCGAATGTAGTGGTCAGCTCCAGGTGGAGGTGGAGCCGTGAACTCATACATGGCACATGGTGTTGATTATGTCTGCGTGACAGGCACCATGGCAGTAAAGTTTTTAGGCAACGCATCAATGCTGTTTGGCGACCCCAAAAACCCCAACCTCCATGTCTGTGAATGCCATTATCCACTCGATGATGATAAATTTATATTCAATAGAAAGGTTTAGTCAAGGCAATACATATGTATGCTGTAAAAGCTTAGCATACCTTGGACGGTCTCTGGCTTGCAATAAAACTTTCTTTGCATCATTTGCTCCTTGGACATGAACTCAACCTCAACCTTTTCGACTTGAAATTTTGGCCTTTTCGATCCTCATTCCGTCATATACATCCTCTCTGATACATACACCGAACTACGATTTCTGGATCAACCCTCCGGTTGAAATGGTGTTCATCAAAAAGAAAGGGACTTTCTGATGTTTTTTTTTGAAGTTTATAGTTTATATCATGATATCTGTTTGAATAGTATGCGCTCATGTACACAGCGCTCAGCAATCCATCTTCCCGATCCAAATGTATCCGTAATTGAGTTCTCCATCTGTATCTTTTCCAATCTAACGTCGCGCTTCATTCGAATTTCATGTACTTATATTTTTTGATCTCAATCTCAATTTTCTCGAAGACTCGTCCACAAGTTTAATGTCAAAGCTCTCATCTGAAAGAGAGTAAGAGCAGCTCAAGAGTTTTCCCATATGCGGTCCCTGTTCATAACGGTTATAATGAAACTTGCATCCTTACAGACGACAACTATATAAAGCGCAGTGAAAAATAAATGGAAAAAATACTTGAACCAAAAACACTACTGGTTCATCTTCTCGATTGATAAATAAAAATTAATGATGATTAATTTTCTACTATCATAACACTTGAGAAAATAATGGCTCTTCTTCAGAGCCCCTGGTTTTATAAACTCTGCGAGACCTGTTTCCAACCCAGTCAAGTTCGTCAGCAAAGAACATGTACTTATGACTCGTAGCATAAATTAAGATCTAAAAGGTCTTGGAAATCCAACTTGGGTTGTCATCCGCTTCAATCCATCCAAGATGAAGACAGAAAAGATCAAGATGTAATTTCAGCTCATTCATCTTCAAAAACGCAAGTGGCACGTGTGAAGAATCAGATAAGATCATGATCACTGTTCTTACTTTGTCCGATGAGATCTCTATTCACCTGCATAGTATCAGAAAGAATGTTCATACAAGAATAGTGCGAAAGGAAGCTTCGGGAGGTTCTTGATCAACGTCTTTTCAAAGAGTCGAACTCGAAACCGCCTTCAGCTTGAAGTCGTCAAATCAAAGAGGAAGCCAACAAGACTGTATCAATACTAAAGGTGTTAATGCTTGCCAAAGAAAAAGTGTGTTATAAGGGACTACACAAGACTGGTAAAGTTGTTCAGAGGATTTACTGACAAACTTGGCGTAAGTCTGTCCAGTTGGATAATTATTTGTAGATATTTATCGTAAACAAATCTTGTGTGTCACATTTGAGGCTGTTTGAGGTTGGGGAACACGAAGGGCACAGACCATGATTAGGTGGAAGAAAGATGAAGAGCGAAATCTGTTTCCTGCAATCACTGTTTCGCCCTCACACGAAAACTTCTCACCGTATCATCGACATCATCTCCTCCGTCATCTTGGAAGTCTAGACCAACGTGAAAATCGGAGGTTTTCTATCGGGCTTCTGTTCTGCATCGCAGGGTATGCTACGGTCAGTGTTGAAGATCCAAGACTTTATTATGTACGTCATCTTAATGCCTGGTCGATACATATGCACTTGTTGTTAAACAATCACAACTTTTATATAAACAGGTCTCGAGTCTACCAAATAGTTAAGGGTGGGCATTTAATGACGGAATCCTGATTCATTATCGAAATCCTTTTTCATGATCACAATTAAGCTTCATTGTACGTAGATGGTTTTAAAGACTCAATAACCCCGGTTCCAAGTTCCAACAATTTATGAAGACCATCATAATCATCATCAAAAATCCCCACGTCTCACTTCTTCTTAAACATTCTTGCCCCAACCCTAGAACTAAGGGCTAGATTAATAACGTGGGCTATTACATAGTGTATCACCACCTCGTTACAAGCTGATTAAGAGATGAGGACGTGCTTCATTGTGAAGAGCTTAGTTTGTTTGATGGTTAGGTGACCTTCGTGACAATCCAATCACGATTTTCAGCCACACAGGAGTGATATATAAAGACTACCTCTCTTTGAACGATTGTTAACCTCATCATCCTTCACTTTCCTTCACGATTTCCAAGAATCCAATATGTCTTTCATCAATTTATTTACTACTCTCTTTACTCTCTTTTTTATCGAATCTTTATTGATCACCAATGTACACTCAGCTGCTGCTTCATCTATGTCGCCTCTCAGGCACGCCTTAATGCCTCGAGATCTTCCACCTTGTCCGCAAATATGGCCCGCTCAACCATACCCTACTGATAAGGAACGTCTTCACGACTTGGCAGTGGATGAAAAAGCAACCAAAGGTCCAGGATGGCGTCCATCGGCTTGCGACAAGAAGCTTTGGAACTGCGTCTTGTGAGTTTCTAACCTATATATTTTTCTACTATCTACTAATCATATGACCTTATGTTAGTGTTGAGCGTGGTGTAAAAACAAAAGCAGGCGGGTTCTATAGGTCGGCAGAGTATCCGGTTGATCATGGTAGTACGTACTATCAAAGCCTCTTCAGTTTCAGAAGAACCTCATTGAGCTAATGTAATCGGAATATAAAACAGACCGTGTTGAGGTTTATCAATATTGGCAGTCTACCATTCAGGTGAGACAGCTTATCATGTTTTATTATCCAACAGTTGCTCGTGAAGGAAAGAAGTCACCTAAACGCTAACGGTGTTTTTCAATTCTAGTGGGTAGCTCCAAATGGAGGAGGTGCCGTGAACTCATACATGGCACACGGGGTTGATTATGTCTGCGTAACAGGTACTATGGGAGTGAAGTTTTTAGGAAACACATCAATGCTTCTGGGTGACCCTAAAAATCCAAACCTTCATGTTTGCGATTGTCACTATCCACTCGATGATGATAAATTCATATTCAATCGAGCCATTTAATTGATAGGATATCTTTAAAGTGATAGTAGGTCATATTTTATATCGTACGTTATTTGAACCTTTTCATCTTCTTGAGTAAAGTCTGGTTTTGATGTTCATTTTTCATTGGCTGTAAATTACTTCTTTAGTCAGTTTGTTCTTTTCGTACAAGAATGGGACATCGTGATCAAAGAAAGACCTCACATCATATTAAAAGTTTGAACTTATCCTCAATTATTTACTAAGTATCTATAAGAAATCATCAACTAGAAAAATATTACAAAAAATAAACGATATCAAACAAGATCAATCTACTTATTTTCTTGATTTAAGGTTTCTTTTTCTTTATTTTCATTTGCTCAAAACTCTCACACTTCGAAAAACTGAAATAGACAATTTTTTAGTGCTCTCTTTTTACCATAAATCCGTTTGAAAAATTCCATGTAACCGTTTTCCGTGCCATGCAAGCTATCTGAATTTCTGTGTTATGTTGATCACACCTGTTCCATATTCTATCTTTTAAGCTTTCAAACAGCGCTTTGCTTGGTGTTGCAATTCTAGCTGCATGAAAGCTAAAAGGGTGGAGATACTCGTGTGAAGGTCATCCTGCATCTTGTGGATCAGTATACGACATATCATTGACTGAGACATCAAGGCCATAAATCAAAACTTGCAGTCCACTCATGTTTTCAATCCAAAGAATCAGCTTAAAAGCTTACCATTGAAGATTATCACTCATCTCTGCCTCGGAGTCATGTTACAATTGATGATTGACCTCATGTTGAAAAATCAGTTAGTTTTCCGTCTCACACAAACTTACTGTCAAACTTACCTACGAAAACTCAAAATGGAAGTATAAAGGCATGTTGACATACATTTTGCAATCTTCAAACTTTTTTGCTGTGCGTCTATGTATGTAGATTAAAGTCTATGATGTAGATTCAGAAGACAGGATTTAAATTTCCAAAGAAAGATAACTTTAAAACTTTGATAGCTAAGTTTGTGATCACTACAAGATCATGATGAAGATCATGTCAGGATGAATGAGAGCAAGATGAATGAGATCAGAAATGAATGAAACCGGGTTAAAGATCTGAATTATCCGACGGAATCTTCGGGAACGGTTAGACTCGGGAGTGGATAGACTGACGGAAATGTATTAAAACAAACTACAGATCATATGATCAAACTATAGTTTCGAGATCTCAATTGCCCGGAGATTCGAGCTCGGAAAGGTTCGGGTGAATTATTTAAAACTGCTTAAAATATAATTCAGTTTGATCTGAGATTGTACCACTTGATCACATTGACACTGCCATCATCCATCATCCATCAGTCATCATCACGATTATAAGTTATCACCTTTTAAGCTCACGAGTAAAATAGAACTATTGAGAATCAACTTGGTCCAAGATGCATAGGATTAATTCAATCCCAATCTCATCAGTACATAGAATCACCTCAAAACCTTCTACAAGTTCTCTTAGAAGTACTACTACTCAACTTCATCATTATCAAACTTATCATCATCAACAAAGATCATTAGCTACTGCTGCTTCTCAAGATGTCTTACGAAAATCACCTTCACCAGTTGATGCATTCATTAACTCAAACAATAGTTATTATATAGAAGAAAGTATGTCAATTCCTTTTTTTGAAAAAAGCCTTTGATTTCCATTCGATCGATCACTCACTATTGGTTTTTTGGGTTGGTCATAGTGTATCGTACTTGGAAAAAAGAACCAGATTCAGTTCATCCATCTTGGCGTGCATATTTCAATGGAATCAAGAACGGTTTACCATCCGAAAAAGCTTTTATACCTCCACCTGGTTTAGTTTCTATGCCAAATCCTGCTGGTGGTGCTCCAATGTTATCACTTTCAGGTCAAGGTGGTGAATTAGAAGATCATATGAAAGTAAGATTCAGATCACTTGATTCACCTTGCTTTACAAATCCTCATCTGACTTTGACTTTCTTAGATTCAATTATTGGTCAGAGCTTATCAAGTTAGAGGTCATCATATGGCTTCATTAGATCCCTTGGGAATTCATGCTGCCGATCTCGAATCTCGTCCTCCACCCGAATTAGATTTAAAACATTATGGATTTGATGAACACACTGATTCGAATAAAGAGTTTCGATTAGGTCCTGGTATCTTACCTTTATTTCATACTGAAGGTCGCGAGAAGATGACATTGAAAGAGATTGTAGATGCTTGTAAACGAATCTATTGTTCGTTCTTTTTGATCTTCTTTTTCAAATCTACCATCGAGAAAATCGTTCATTGACTTGAGTTTGATCGTTCTAATTTTATAGGTAGTCATATTGGATTACAATATGTACATTTACCTGATCGAACAGAATGTGATTGGATAAGAGAACGAGTCGAATTACCAGTGCCATGGAGTTATTCATTAGAAGAAAAACGAATGATATTAGATCGATTGATCTGGTCCGATTCCTTCGAACGATTCGTCGCATCTAAACATCCTAATGAAAAACGTTTTGGTCTTGAAGGTGGTGAAAGTTTGATTCCCGGTATGAAAGCTTTAATCGATCGATCAGTGGATGCAGGCGTGAAGAGTATTGTGATTGGAATGCCACATCGTGGTAGATTAAACGTTTTGTCTAACGTGGTTCGGAAACCTATGGAAGCTATCTTCAATGAATTTGCTGGTTCGGCTGATGCTTCGGAAGATGGTGGTGGTGATGTGAAGTATCATTTAGGTGCAAATTATGTTAGACCGACTCCTTCGGGTAAAAAAGTCGCTCTTTCTCTTGTTGCGAATCCTTCTCATCTTGAAGCAGAAGATCCAGTCGTACTTGGTAAAACCAAAGCATTACAACATTTCGATGGTCAAGGTTCAACCGATCATGCTATGGGTATTCTTCTACATGGTGATGCGGCTTTCGCTGGACAAGGGGTGGTTTATGAAACCATGGGATTTCACGATCTTCCCAACTTTGGAACCGGTGGAACAGTTCATTTAGTGATCAACAATCAGATCGGTTTCACTACTGACCCTCGTCAAGGTCGTTCGACTCCATACCCTTCTGATATCGCTAAATCCATCGATGCTCCAATCTTCCATGTTAATGGTGACGATGCCGAAGCGGTCACATTTGTCTGTCAACTGGCAGCAGACTGGAGAGCTACGTTCAAGAAGGATGTCGTAGTGGATATCGTCTGTTACCGTCGTCATGGTCATAACGAAACCGATCAACCTAGCTTTACGCAACCTAAGATGTATCAAGCCATAGCCAATCAACCCTCTACGCTGAAAATCTATTCAGAAAATCTTGTTAAAGAAGGTTCCTTTACCGAACAAGAAATCGAGAAACATAAAGAATGGGTATGGGGTATGATGGAAAAAGCTTACCAAGGTAGTAAAGATTATACACCAACTTCAAGAGAATGGTTATCAAGTTCATGGGATGGATTCCCATCACCCAAAGAACTGAAAGAAAACATTTTAGAAGCCAGACCTACAGGTGTATCAACCGAAAGATTATTAAAGATTGGAGAAAAGATCTCAGGTGGATGGCCATCTAAATTTGAAGTACATAAGAATTTATCCCGAATCTTAAAGAATCGAGGTAAAACGATTTCAGAAGGAAAAGAGATTGATTGGTCAACGGCCGAAGCACTTGCATTCGGATCACTTTTGATGGAAGGAAATCATGTGAGAGTATCAGGTCAAGATGTAGAAAGAGGAACCTTTTCTCAACGTCATGCAGTTTTACATGATCAACAAACCAATGAAACTTATATTCCTTTAAGTAATTTAGAACAGGATGGTGAAAATCAAGTAGGGCCATTTACGATTTGTAATTCATCTTTATCTGAATTTGGAGCCTTAGGATTCGAACTTGGGTATTCGTTAGTTGATCCACATTTATTAACGATTTGGGAAGCCCAATTTGGTGATTTTGCAAATAATGTAAGATCAATTTCTCGAATCTGTTCTTTCTCATTCTTTGTGATGTTTTGTACTGATTGTTTTTTTCATGGTTTCTTCGGGGTAGGCTCAATGTATCATTGATCAATTCATTTGTTCAGGTGAACGAAAATGGTTTCAACGTACTGGTTTGGTCATGTCACTTCCACATGGATATGATGGACAAGGACCAGAACATTCGAGTGCAAGGATTGAAAGGTTTTTACAACTTTGTGATGATCAGTTGAGTATCCTTTTTCCTATGATCATTGATCTCCTGTTCACAAAAGCCCACAAAGAAAGATACAATTGATTAACCTAATCGGATTTTTTGATCTATCTATTTATAAATAGTCCCTATAAAGTACCCACACCAGAAAAATCACAAAGAGCACACCAAGATTGTAATATGCAATTAGTTTATTGTACAACACCATCAAATTATTTTCATGTGTTAAGACGACAGATCCATCGAGATTTTAGAAAACCATTGATCGTGTTCTTTTCAAAAGCTTTATTGAGACATCCAATGGCTAAATCGAATTTGAATGAAATGGAAATCGGAACATTCTTTCAACCTTTCTTGTTGGAAGAAGGATATGATGGAATGGTTGAAAAAGATTTGATTAAACGACATATCGTAAGTGTGATTGATGTTTTTTTTTTCCCGGGGCGGTTTGGTACTTGATGTGTTGACACTTTGTTTTTTTGGTAGTTTTGCTCTGGACAAGTTTATTATACTTTAGTTCAAGAACGTGAAAAGAGAAAGGTAAGAAGTCTGATTTGATTGAAACCAAAAACCTGTACTGATCAGAATAAGAGCCCAAGAAATTGATTGAAATGAATGATTTTTTTATAGATTAATAATATTGCGATTTCAAGAATCGAACAACTTTCACCTGTACCTTATACTGAGATCTTAAACTCCTTCTCGACTTTTCCAAATGCTGAGATTATGTATTGTCAAGAAGAACCTATCAATGGTATGTGAAACCCGATTTTGCCATTCGATCATGGAAATACTTAAGCGGTTGTTTTTTTTGTGTTTCGGAAAAATAGGTGGAGCGTTTTCATATCTTGCACCTAGATTAGAAACTGCTATGGAACAAACTGAAACTCATCGAGGTCAAAAGGTTTTGTATGCTGGTAGACCACCTTATGCATCTGTTGCGACTGGTAGTAAGAAGATTCATCAACATGAAATTAATGTAAATCTTTGATTCTCATTTTCTCTTTGTTGATGGTTGATCATTAGCTAATTGAGGGTTTTTGGGTTTGGTTTTCTTTAGCAATTCTTGGATCAAGCTTTGAAGTTGGATGAATAGATTTTCAATCAGTCAAATTAGTTGATCTTGATTTTTTTTTTCAAGAGGAAAGATATATAGATAGAAAGATGTGTTTTGTTTGAGGGGCCGAGGGAGATGAAAAGACAAAAAAAAAATTGAGAAAAGTAAAAGAAGTAAATTTGATTTGATAAATGTGCAAAGGTTGTGATTTTTTTTTTTTTCAAAAAGGTTTTGATTGTATTTGAGTTTTTCTTTTCATTTTGGTTTTTGGTTTTCCTTCTCATTTATTTCATTTTATTTCTTACTTTTACTTTGGTTTGATCATTCTTTTTTCTTTTCTTTTTCTTTTCTTTTTGTGGTTTATAATAAATAAATAAATACATCTATATATATTAAGAAGAGTAGTGGTGAATGTGATGATTCATTAAGAAAGAAAAATGAATGGAATATATATGGTTTTATTCAAAGAATTTAGAAATAGAAAAATGAGTACCAAACAAGTGTTCAGGTATATATGCATAAATTGGTTCCTTTAAGATGATTTAGTAGTATGAAAAAATGTGTACAAAGTGAAATTAAAGAAACAAAGATGCCAATTTAATTAACAGTTTAGAGAAATTATGAATGATTCATGGATGAGGGAATGTAATTAGTTGAGCTAGATAGATAAACAAAGAATCTTTCAAAATCTGTTCATGATCCTGATATAACTAACTTCCTCCCTCTTCTCCAAGACACGCTTGGCCGATAGTGACTATATGTCAAGTTAGCTCTGGATCGTGAGGGGCTCAGAGTCAAGCTTATAAATAGATCCAGATAGAAAACCTGTGTGTGCACAATCCAGAAATCGATTTCTCATCATGATAAATATCGAGACCTTTTGTTGCAAATCTGACTTCATCCTTCATCTCAATCCGTTCACCTCTCCCTTTTGTACTAATCAAATATACTTCACGTGATGTTTGTTCAAACTCAATAATATATAATTAAAACATGAGCAAAAGAAAAAAGAAAAAAAACCAATCGATTCTAAGATTTGTGCATACATTCAAATTCTAAAGAAGAAGAAAAACAACTCAAAAGATGAAATGTAAATGAAGAAAAAAGACGATAAAGACAAACACATACACGCACACAGTCACACATATACAAACATTCAAACACTAACCATCAAAGAAAAAAAAACTAACAAAAGAGACAAATGTAATCAAAAGCTTTTTCAACCAAATCACACACAAGTTTTAAGAAGTCCCATTAACAAGTTGATCAGGACGATTCTCATCATTTTCCTTTTTGTTTTCAACTTTACCCATTACTTTTCGAATCACTTCAATAGCTTCATGTACAATTGGAGAAGCTTGTTCACTTGAATATTTTAATACATTCGAAGCTCTTTGAGAAATCGGTAAATCCGCCTTAATTAATTCAGATTTAATATCATTAAAAGATTGGTGTAATTTTTCAATTAATGGTCCTACGGCTTGTTGTGCTTGTTGTGGCTAATTAAGAAAAAAATCATCATCAGAAATCAAATCGATCTCATGAAAATCTCAAAATCAAAATCAAAAAACTTACCAATTCTTTTCGTTTCTCAACCACAAAGTTAGAAACTTTTTCAATCTCAGCAATCACTTGTTCCGATAAACTCTTCAATTGATCTTGAACCGATTTCGAATCAAGTGGTAAGTTTGAAACAGCCGATTGAAGTTTCTCTTGTAATCCATTCAAGGTTTGTTGTGATTTAGTTAATTGGATTTGGAATTGTTCCGTAATCGGTCCTAATCTAGCCGAAGCTGCATCTTTATAAGTTTTTCCATATGCATAAGCTTGATCGGCTGGTTGTCTTGCTTTAGATAAGATATCTTCGGTTTTAGCTTCAACTGTTCAGAGCAAAAGGCCATCCCGATCCATCTCAGCTTGGTTTCGAATGATAAGCTGAAGTCAAAAGATTACGTACAAACATATGGAGCTTTGGCTTGGACAAAATCTAATCCTTTATTGGCCACTGCATCCACTTGACCAATCGGTCCTGCCAACTTTTCTTGTAACGGTTTGCTCTGTTCATACAAATAAATCGCAGCTCCTTCTGCTTTTTCATACACGGCTGCAGAGTACGCATTACCTTTCATGGTCGATTGAACGGCCTCTAGAGCATCAGCCACGACTAAAGATCCAAAGACGATGATCAGGATCCAAATCACAGAGAAATGTATAAAGGACTATTGCTCGTACCTGGAATGGATGTCACTCTTTTGACAAAGGTAGGAGAACAGAGTGAGTCTTCTGACTCGGTTGAGCCATGATGACCGTTCCCGTTTCCGTTCGCGTTCACAGTATGGTTTTCGGTAGCTGTACTCATGATAAGATAGGTTTGCGAAAACAGTAGATAATCTTCTATGATCTATGTCCTAAGAAGTAGATCTTGTTGAAGAACTGAATGTGTAGGAAAGAAAATAACACGGGTTTTTAGTAAGTAAAGGTTTAACGATCAGGATAGAAAAACAAAAGAAAAGAGAAAGAGTGAAAGACGAATCAAAAACGTGATGATCAGTCTCACCCAAAAACAAAACAAAACGTTGAGTCTCTCAAATAAGTAAGTGAACTAGATGGATTTATGGATAAGAGCTATGATGATAGAATATCAATAACAGTTATACAAGTCGATCAAGAAAAAGAGGTTGAGAATGAACCCAATCAAAACCAAGTGAACAAAAAAGTAATTTCGTAAACAAGGTAAAGAAGAGACCAAACCGAGAGAAGATTAGAAAGCAGAGATTTGTAAGAGATGAATCCAAACCATCAAAAGATCAAACAAGAAAGTTAACATTCAAGATTGACTAGATAAAGAGGCAAAGAGAAAGAGAGTCTGATAGATAGATGATCTACTAAAAGAATCAAGTTCAAGATAAGTTTGACTTACCAAATCAATAAGTGAATCTACTGGGATGAGAATGGATTGAAGTTTAGGTGTCGGTTATGGCTAGAGAATTGATCGGGAAATCGAAAAAAAGGTACAATCAGAATCAGAATGAATGTGTGATTAGAAAATGGTAAAGAAGTCTTTCAATCAGTAGATCACAATTGGATAGATGATGATGATGATGATGATGATGATGATAAGAAGTGTTGAATTGTGTATTGGTGAAGAAGATTAAAAAGGATGAAGATGATTTGGAATCATCCAATAGAATGGTTTATAAGATCAACTCACTTTGTAAAGCAGAATTGATGATCAAAAAAACAAAATCAATCGATCTGATGACTCCTTTTCTGGTAGATTTGATGGTAAAGCAAACAAAGAAAGAAAGAAAGAAAGGAGAAAAAGGAGAAAAAGGAGAAAGAAAAACCACTCAATCCAATCCAAGCTCTGACGGTTACAAGCAAAAACCGTTAAATCTTTCTAAGACAAGAATTTCTCAAACAAACAAAGTTTTATTAAAAACCGTTCTTTTTGATTTTTTTGGGGAGTGTAAAAAGCTTTATCAATCAAATCTTGTCACATCTTCCCCACCGATTTCGTCAATGAGTTGCACATTTGGTCAAGCTTTTGAACCAAGAAAGGAATTGAGTACATATCAAGTTTTGCTTCATACAATCTTTTTTTTTTAAGATTTCGATCATGCACTATAGTTCTCTCGTAGGTTCAAATGGTCCAATTGCAATTGCAATCGGTCAAGACAGGACCCTGGAATACACCCATGGAGGGTACTGACGGAGCATGATTTTCAGTTTTTTGCCTCTACACTACGCATCAGTGCCTCTATGAAGCTGCAGAGCACTTCAAAAGATGCGCATGGAGTAGGGCTATCAGATGAGACCAGACAGAGCCCGGCATCGTGTCTCACGGCGGCGTAAATCGCGATGGCGCAATTTTTTTTTCGACCTCCAAGGCCAAAAACCGACCCTCGATTTTTGGCCCTTTTTTGGGCGTTACATTGATATATCTTAGGTAATATTGGTGCTACCAGGCTGCGAGCTAGTGCATTTGAAAGCCTTTATTCTGGTGCATCTTTTGTGCTCCTGTAGGTATTGATAAAGTGCAGTTTAGTATCGAAAAACTACGTCAACAAAAGGTCGGTTTTTTCGTAAGTACCCTCCATGGGTGTATTCCAGGGTCCTGTCAAGACTCAATATGAATTACGTATAGAACTTTGAAACTTAGTTTATCATTTATTTCACGTGCAGATCAACATACAGTTGTCTCTGAAATAACCCATACCTTTTTATGGACCCCAAAAGGTATGGGTTTTCATAGAGTATGTGTTATCACAATGGGCTTTTGGGCTAAAAAGTGAAAATTATGGACCAAAAAAAGTATGGGTTAGGCAAGAGTATGTGTTATAAGTGGTATGGGTTATTTCAGAGTTGACTGTATTCAATTGATGGTTGTTTAAATTTGATTTTAAAGATGGTGATTGATAAAGCACGCCGACTTGAAAACAGAAATTCATCGAGCGGTACTTTAGCCCAATTGGCCACGCGTCGCTTGTGCCCGAGGTGCGTCTTGCGGATTCGTCAAGCTCGGGTTTCATCAATCTGAATTCGTCGCGCTTCGCCTTTACGCGCTATGTTCTTGTTCGCTTTGGAATCACTCGTAATCCCGTTGATGGAAGAAAGATGGTGCTAAACGGATGGAGTGTTTTTTCCTAAAGTTTGTTTTGATCATGGCCCAAGTTGCCGCTGTGAATTGGATCCGCTCCCGTTGTAGTTAGACTCCCAAGTGGAATTGTTGGACTTGTCCTTTGAAAAGATTTTGGCCCTCACGTTACCACAATTCCTCACGTGCAACTTTTTACTTGTCCTTTGAACAAAGTTGTCAGCGCTATTGCTGCAGTGCAAATTTTTGACTTGTCTTTTTGAAAGAAATTTGCTCTCCACGTCAATCCTAATTGTAGAACTTGCGATTCTTCTCTGTTTGCCACCGACCTTGTTATTTTTAAGTGATGCTTCCCAACAAACCCCGACCCACTGAACGCTCCAATCATGACACCACCGAGGAGTTTGATACCAGAGACGACAGTCATCGATCAATCGCTGTCCTTGATGGGCCCAAAAATTTTCCCAGGGCAGTCAATATTCATGATTGGCTGCCGTTCCCTCTGGTCCACATCGCCCCTGCACCAGCTGGCTTTGATCACAATCCGAATTCTAACCGTTTTGTTCAAGACACCTCACGGGATCCTCCTTGGTTTCCATTCGAGCCGGTTCGCCTCACTCTCCCCCGTGAAGAAGACATTGAGAACAATGTAATTTTTGCTATGAAGTCTTCTTCTCCATGGATTGCTCAGGGTGTTTGTCAGAATGGCCATCCTCCTACCTCGACTCCTAGTAACTTCCCCCGCCAAGGCGGCGTTGTACGTTGCCATGAATGGGCCCGACTTTTCCTTTGCAATTGCTCCGGTCATCCTCACAAGCATTCCCATTCTCAACTCAACAAGCCTATCCGGAAATCTGCTGGTTCTATTAAAGTTGGATGTCCAGCCCGTTGGTCTATTCGCAAGACACTCGATGGCAAATTGGAATTTGAATGGTTTTGGAAACATGAACACCACAACCCTTATTCAGTGGAAGATATGTGTCACATGCGACTTCTGTCTGTAGTCCGTGAATGGCTTAGCGCACACGTCATTGAAGGGTTGACCTGGCAATCAATTCAACAATTGCTCTCATGTCCTGACCTGTTTCCCGTAAGTACCTTCCAGCTTTGCACTTTTACCACCGCTGACTCCATCATCAGGATGAAGCCGATTCTGTAGGTATTGTCCCCAAAGCCCTCAACATCAACCACAAAACTGTCACAAATGCCATTAAGCAACACACCAATTGAATTAAGCATCTTGACAATAATGTTGTCACTTTGATTACTCTTTGGATGCAGCATTTAGAACAACGCAGCTGGCACGTCCTGAAGGATATTAGCAAAATTGATCAGTGGCTACAAATCGCCTTCTTTTCACCATGGCAGGCTACTCAACTGGAAAAGTACGGCAACAATGTAATATGTTTTGACTCCACTCACAATGTTTGCGCCCACATACCCAAACGGCCTTCATGCAAACTCACACTGCTTACACTTGTCATTTGCCACCCAATCACCGGGAGCGGCATTCCTGTTGTTTGGTTTTTAACATCGGATGAAAAAAAGTGTGTTGGGATCAATCTCTTACTACACAATCTCCCTATACTGACTTTGCATTACAGCGCAAGCATCACCCATCTTTTGACATGGTTGAAGGACAAGCGCAACATTTTCCCCAAAGCTTTCATGACTGATTGTGCATTATCTTATCAAAAGTCATTCAAGGAGACTTATGCAAACACTCCAGAACCACCTCACCACTTCTTCTGTTTGTTCCATGCCTCACGGGATATTTGGGCTAAGGCCAAAACTTTGGTATGTAAAAGAACTTTTTAATTGTTTGACTTCCACTTCCGCTGCCGGTCCTCTTGATAAACAAGTTCTAATGACTGTCCATTGATTGCAGGCTCCCTGCGACAACGCTGACCTCATGCACAAGGACGCGATGGGTGTTATCTACTCTAAACGCTGGGAAGTGGCCTGGCTTGCCTTCCAAGCCAAGTACCGCAATAAGTGTAAACACTTTGTCCATTACTTCCATACTCAATGGGTCAACAACGCAAAGCACTGCATGCTTTCGGAACATGACATCCCAATCCGGGGCATCCACACCAATAACTTCAACAAGAGTTATCACCAATTACTCAAGTATTGTTTCCTCAGTCGTACTTCTCTCTGGCACCCTGACAACTTGATCCACACGTTAGTTGAGAATGCCGAACCAGATTTTTGCCAAAGCGTTATCACAACAACCTTAGGTTTCCGTCCCCAAAGGTCTACTAAGTTTCAGAACATTGCAAAAGGGTTGGCTGATACTTACAATGAGGAAGCCCTCAAGACCCTCTGTGTAACAATTGAACCGGGAGCCAACGGAAAGGTGAGCAACCGTCCACCTGCATTCATGTATTGCTAAAGACTTAGTCCTTACCTAGCATTTCTTTCTTGTATCAGTGGAAAATAAGCAGCTTTACTTGACCTCATGACATTGAGTATTCCATTTGTACCACCGCACCTGCTAGAGGACGTATGGGGCTGATTAATAACTGTACCTGCGACTCCTTCAAGCGTCACAAGTCGGCCTGCAAACACATGTACATTGTGGTGATCTATTTATGATATCAAGCAAAAAAATTAATCATCATTACTTTACTAAGTTATTACAAAACTTCAGTGTAGCAGGAAATTTGAAATTCAGGTTTTCAGATCAATTGAAGCTCTTAGAGGCTTATGTATACTTATTAGCTCAACATTATGTCATCTCATTTCAAAATTATTCTTAAGATCAACATAGTTTACTTAAAAAGTTATTACAAAAAGACAGAAAAAGAAAAGATAGGAAAAATTTGAAAATATAGGTGTAGAGGATGGAAAATGGTTTTTAGGTTATTTATAATTAAGTTATGGGTTTTATAAGGTTAGAATATGAAAGAACAACACTTTATTATACAGTAACAATTTTAATCTTCAAGTTTGATATAGGGGAAAACAGAAGTTATCAGCAGAAAGGTACTTTTTCAAAGTTGGTAAACAAGGATTATGCGTGTAGTTTACATATGTAATGGTGGTACTAGTGGAAATTAAGGTTACCAAGAGGATTTTACGGGATTTTAAAGGTTATAGAAGATGATGTCATATTACATGAGCAAGAAAAAGAGAGTAGCAGCTGTGAAAAGTGAAGAAAATGGGTGAATTTTGTGGAAAATGAAGGTTTTCAGCTAATTACATATGTCAAATGACGTCATATTAAGTTGGTAGATAGCTCATTCAACGCAAAAGAGTGGATTACATAATGTACAACCTTTAAATCATTAGTAACGGAGGTTTATGTAAAAAGTTATAAGGCAAATAAGAAATTGGTGTAAATCTTGAATTTACAGTCACAAGTCAACATGTAACACCAAAAACCTTAACTTCACAACTCAATATCTTACTCATCACTCATCAGAAATAGGTCATATGGGTGTCATAAATGATCAGTATCACAAGGGCTACAAGATGCACTATAGTAGATCAAAATTGGACCACTTCTGGAAAAATTTGTAATCTCAAAAATTGGTTTGCAGCTAGTTTACAAGGAAAAAATCACCTGTATTCATCTTAAGAAGTGCTGTACATTAAATCATTGCGTCATTGATCACTTTTGGCTGTGAAAATTACATCATACATTAGTAACAAGATCATTACATTGCGTCATTACATGGTTTTTAGGGTTATTTAGGCGGATTTGACTGGTTTTTGAGGCTGTTGACTATTGTAGAGGTTGTTACAGGCGGATATAAGTACTCTTTGATGATTTTGGGATTGTTGTTCCCTTTTCTGCATCTTATACCTTTGTTGTAGTGTTATAAATCATCATTTATTTACTATATTTGTACTAAGATCACTTATATCCGCCCCTTCAAAGCAAGGAGAAATTTATTTACGTGTGTTAAAGACTATAAGTCAAATTGGGAATAATACTTAACAACAGTATTGCTAGTAATAACATAGTGTGTGGAATTTTTTGCGCTTAAAAACTGGGAATAATACTACACAACAGTATTGCTTTATTTCTCTGGTGCCTTTATCTTTTTCTCTGTTATCACAAAGTGGTCAGCAAGTGCCCTTGTGTTGGTTTCTTTGAAAAAGGCAGTCTTTAGGCAACTTCTACTATATTACACGTAGTAGATTATCCCTTCTTAGGTGTTGTAAAGCTCTTGTTGAGCTTTAAATACTACAACATGCTTGCCAGGAAAACTTGCTACAACATGTGTGAGACCAATCTTCACGAAACCAACAACACCACATCCCACTTCCAACCTTGCATGTTAGTGGAACCGGTCAATATCATTGTCGCAATGGCACATAATTCTGACAATCAACCCAGGACCCCCACGCCACCATATCATCCGTATCACTCAATCTCTGGTCTTGCAGAAAGACCTTCTCAGAATGGGTACTCAGCTTCCGATTGTTACCAACCTTTGGCAGACCACAACCGTCCTTTGCCGCACCCTCAACCTACTCTTAATCAGACACACGGTCCAGTTCAGCCAGCTCGGGTGAATCAAGTATCTCCTGTAGACTTTTGACGCCAATATCCTCAGCACACATCTGCCTCTAGCTCTCAATGGCTGCCTGATATGACCATGCAGACATTTGGTTCTGGTGGCAAGACGGCCATGGGGTACGTCATGTATGACTCATGTGTATTGCAATTGAAGCTGCCAGCACAACCCCCCAATCAATCTGATCAATCACTCTACCCCACATCACCTTTCCCCCCTGCGCCTTGTCTTGGCCAAACCGCACATTGTCAACCTTCAAATGCCGTCGTAAATCAGCCAACACCAATTCCGCGTCCACCCATGGCAGCACCAGCTGTCTTCAATCCTACTGGTGGCCAAACCCGCTCTTTCAATGGCAACAGGTTTCAAAGCTTAGGCCCTACAACTAACTTTGAGGGCTCCACTCGCAATCATCAAAACATCTTGAACATGACGTCTACCTTCTATTCAAGTGAATCGCACCATGGCTACACTCATCATCATGTGCCAGCAGCTCCGCCTCCTACCCACCACACCAATCAACTTGATTTCAATCGTCTTGTCCACCAGCTTGCACCGTATGCTCACAACAACACTCCTCCACCGGATCCCACACCACCCGTCTTACCTGCTCCCCAGACACTTCATAATAGAGGTAGTTCTTTGTATGTTTCGCCGAGCCCAATTACCAACTCCCAGGGCTACGGTCTTATCGACAAGTACTACGCTGCGGGCCCCTCATCGCATCATCAAGTTCCCAATCCACGGGCAAGCACTTACCAACGTCAACCAACGGTCCCTATGCCTACTTGCTCATCTAACAATCTGTCAGGCAGCAGCCGTATCAACCCGCACCCAGCAACTCCTGGTATGTATGATGGAATTCCCCTTACTCAGACATTGTAAGTCATTACATAGCTTTGCTTCAACCACTAGACGCTAACTGCTACCACAGTTTCGCGTGTGACCCGCCATCTCAATCTCCTGATCCCCCTCTGTACGCTGCTTCCAATGCACCACCGACTTCCTCTGGAGTGGCACTACAATCACAACAAATGGAACAACGCGCTAGTCACAAATCAGCTGATTCATTGTTCAACATTTTGCAAGCGGGACACGACAAACTAGATCACGTAGAGCAATTATTTTGGCAATGCGAAGACACAATTGATGGCATTTTCCGCAAGTTCCGTGATGTGGTACACGACTCTACTCCACAGCATCGCGCCATGATACACACTCGCCATTTGGAGGAGAACGGCGGGCGCCTTCTGGAGCAGTTTTGATCCGATATAGTGGACTTAGCTCGGCGCTTCCGTGCTCTGTACGCCATCCCCAGAATCAAAAAGCAGTGTCGTTTTTGAACCAACCGTGTGGGGTTTTTCCAATTTTCATTTTCAATCTCCACATCTTTTCTGTTAACGGCTTGGTTTCTGCACGTTCTTTTCCTACTTATGTTGATTTTTCACTTATTGGCGGTGCTACTCTCGTTTCTCTGCTTCAGCTCTAACTCCGTAACTCTCTTTTCTGAATGCTTGTTTTTTGCAGGATTCTTTTCTACTCATCATCTTTTCTCTTTTAGTTTTGCATCACACTCATTTTAAGTTTTGTCCAGGTCTTTGGCACTTTTACTTTCTCCGATGTCACCTTTGTCTTTCATTACATTCCCTCCGAAACGGTTCTAATTTGTCTTCTTTTGTAGCATTGCTTCAATCTCCTCTCGTTAAGTATTTTCTTTACTCCGTTCATTGTCACTCCTTGTATTGTAAGCAGGACATTTGTGGATCGTGCTCGTAATACTACTTGTTTGTCTTTCACTGATGCGCGGCAGTGCGGTGGGGTCTGGGCGCGGCACTGGGGTTGAGAAAGCAATTCCTCATCTCCGCGGGCTTGGAAATCCAAGCTATAATTGAGGCCTGAGTGTGACAGTCAAAGCCCTGTCTGTTCTGGTCGTGCACGACCTGTCTCTGTTGCAGTCCGTGAGGCAGGTGTTGGTCTTTTAGCTGCACACCCGGTTTTCTTACCTCGGAGTAATCTGGAATTTATACAGCTGGGAACTTCCTGTAACGGCTTCAGCACGGTTCTGAAGCTTTCTGAAGTTGGGTCTGACATTGATAGCCAGCGTCATCCTTATGAGGTTGGCCCAAACCTCCCTGACACCGACTTCACCAGAGTGTGTGATGCCAAATTGGCAACCGTATGGTTTTTGGCTCGTTTGCAAAAACACCAATGCTTGACTTACATAAATTTACCTATGTAGTGGGTACTAGTATGTATATCTAAGAAACAGACCTTAGTAGGACCCTTTCAGCAAGTGGAAGGACATGTTGTTGATCATTGTCAAAATCATGATATGGACACATATTGGACGTCATTGGATTGTTTCTTTGATGGTTTTGATTGTGACAAACACTCAAACCTGGCTATCTGATTTATCTTGATGGTTGTTGTGAGGTAGGCGTATTGAGAGATTGGGGTTTGTAGAGAATTGATCACATCAAATTTGCAATTTTTCACTCAATTCTCCCTTCATACCATACATGGTCTTGTTAGCTGAGCAGTAGCAAGGGAGTACTTCACAATCACGGTGTCACACTCACAGCTTTAAAAGAAATCAAAAGGGTTGACACCGACTTAGGATCCCAAAAACCGGCGTCAGACTCTGACAGAACTCTTTACAGATAGCCCTGAAGCTCCCGAAGAGCCTGAAACCTTTTAAGGCGCTGTACATCAATGTACAACCTGTATAAGTTCCAGAGTACTCTGAGCTAAGGAAAACTGGCGTCATTTTTGTTTTCAAGTCGGTGTGCTTTATCAATCACCTTAAAGATCTAGAATCTTCATCCTTCAACACTACGGTCCACAATAATTACACAAGTTGGTTTCACAAATGTGTGTACTGGCACTACATTTCCATGAGAGCTTGTCCAATCAAACAGAAAAGTCCAGCTCCTGATCAGTCTCATGTTTGATTCAAGCTGGCCATCAACAGGTCTGCGCACAATCACGGTGCTCAACCTCTTGAAGGCCTTCAGCTTTCATTGCTATTGTCAGCCCTGGGTACATATACATGTACCCAAAACTAACTTATAATATATAAGTTCCACTTATACACCTAATACATGTACATACAGCTCATAAAACACTTTTAACATGTAGTATATCATATACAAACATCAATTACATATACATATACATTTAAAATCATATGTAATATGTAATAGAACACCATTTACACCTCATAACTCAGTGTCAAGAGTTACAATGCTTATACTACATAAATTACATAACATGTATATGTAATTATGTAGCATTAATAATGATCATAACTAATAGTAATGCTTAAACCCTAAACCACGGTAGTGATACAAACAAATATCACTACAGTCAGGTTTGGAGAGGAGAGTATATAAACTCCTCCTCTCTCAGCCTTCAGAAATTTTCCCCCAAGCTTTTATTACACCTCACTTTTAAAGACCAAATTTAAAGCAATATTGAAGTTCATAATCAAGATTCTTATAAAAATAAGACTAGTCATTTACTTCATTACTTTAGACAGCTTCCTGACTAAAAGTAAGTAATACACCCTTCACCTATTCTCTGGATCCTCTACTTTCCCCAAGTAGATTCTTTACCAGGTTAGTGACCTTCAAAAACTCAAAGGGTAGTGGCCTACATACAAGTACTCAGGTTGGTGACCATAAGAACAACCAGTGTAGTGATCTAGACCTCACTCTCTAATCTGTCAAACAAGAAGATTAGAGGAAAACCTTGGATCCAGTTTTCATTAATTATTATTAATAATAATCATAATTAAAACCTCCTTTTAAGGAGTAATTTTAACTGTAGTCTGTCTGGATTTATCCAAACAGACCAATCCTCCACTCCCCCTTTCTCTTTCATTCCTTAATTTCTATTGTAATTACCTTATATTTGAAATATAAAAGATAATTATTAAAAATTACAAACCATCCTTAGCCCATTTAGTGAGTCTTGAGTCCTAAGCTGAGCAACCAACCCTCACAGCTATGTAGGACCCAGGTATGCTCCTATGTATAAGGGGTAGTCATGCTTGGAATGGTGACTTTTGAGCTCACGCAAAATCACACTTCATGTGATTATAGAGAGCTGTCATGTTTTCTGCCAGTTTCTGCCTTTGCTTATTGCCACTCTTTCTATTGTTTGACAGATGAATGGTCACCAGGGACTGACTTAGCAGTTTGGCAGGGTGGGGTCTCTGCAGGAGCTCAAAAGTCACAATTCCCAGTGACTACCACTTATAGGGGCATACAAGGGTCCTACAGTCGACTCCCTCGAAACCCATATCCCTGTAAACCCATACTTCCTGATAATCCATAGAAAATTGAGTCCATGAAATTTATGGGCAGGGAAAAGTGGCCTAAAACCCATACCTCACACTATTCCCATAACCCATAGGTTTTTTCAGGGAGACCAGGTTCAAAAGCCATAACCAGAAAGTGCAAAATTTGTTTTTTTTGTAAAAACCACCTCCTGGTCAATCATTTCTCAGCAGAAAGTGTCTCAAAATGCTTCCAATAGACCTCCCAAACTTCAGTGTATCAGATATTGAAACAGAGAACAACAAAAGGCTTAAGCCACTACGCCAACTGCTCAGCAAAGGGAAGGAATTATCAGAGGCAGATGAAAGGTTCATGGACTTGGCGGGCAACTTGATAGAGAAAGTTATGGTGTTGAGGAAGATAAAAGCAGAAGGCAATGTTTCTAAGGCTGCAAGTCAATTCAAGAAGAGCTCAAGAGACTTGAACTTTTGATTTTGAAATTCAATCAAACAAAGCAATCAGTGGTACCCAAAGAAGCCAGTAAGTTGTAACCTCAAGGGCCCTGTTGAACTGTTCACTTGCTGAAAACATGAGTTGTTGAATATTATAGGTTCTAAGAAATGGGCTGCTGAGAAAAGCAACGGACAACACAGGTATCACACAACAATATGGAAATTAATTTTTGAAACAACTCTTTGAAAAAAAAATCTCCCTCTTGACCCATACTTTACCTGCTAAACCTTAATCTATGGGTTATGAGGGAGATCCTCCAAAACCATACACCCATAAAACCCATAGTTTTGGGTTTCCATAAACAGGTATGGGTTTCGAGGGAGTCGACTGTATTCTGTTGCTATCCAATTGATGTACACCAAAGCTCTAAGCCGGCTTTTAACACAATTCCCTGTTCATCCAAACCATCATCATCCACTCTATAACCTTTCTTTTGTGTCTCAATGCCATATGCCAAGTATGAGATTCAATGGTATCTCAAAAATCCATCATTTTTAACCCATTTCATCTCACTTCCCATAAATCAAACACAGAACTGTGAAATACATGTATTCATAAATTATTGGTTCTTGAATCAACAAAGAGAAAATTTCAAAACGAACTTGTAGATGATTCTCAATGTAACACTATGATTTATTTATTTATTTATCAAGAATTTGATTAGGGCGCGTTCACTTAAGGAATTTCTGACCAGAAATCACATTCTGTAAAATTTTTAATGCAAAAATGAAACATACACCACCAAATAGAGACTTGAAATTTTGCAGAATGTGATTTCTCACCAGAAATTGCTTAAGTGAACGCGCCCTTAGTATCACAAAAGCAAAGGAAAAAGTAGAAATGACATGATTTACAAGTTAAACTATGATGAAAGATGAAATGAGGCATATGATAGTGTGAAAGAGGCTTTTACTTACTCTTTTCCTTCCACAGAATAACAAATAAGGAAAAGAACTTGGTATTGACAAAATTTAAATAGGAGACTATTAGGGCTTGGGATTTCAGTTAGATATCAGATTTAAGGCTTGAACTAAAGTGGCTTAAGTGACTGGCATGTATTAGCCAGATTCCAGTGCCTTTCACAACATCTGAAATACCTAGTACAAGCAACACCACAACCACTCCACTCAAAAGAGCATGAGAGGAGCGGTTTTGGCATCCGCTCAGACCTCCTCTGTCCAGAGTGGAGCCTGTGCTCGGCGCTCCGTGGGTTGGGAAGTCCTGAGCAGAGCATATTGCTCCGCTCAGAGCCGGGGCTCAGGTGGCTTATAAATAGTTTTTTTAGACTTTTTGAGTTCTTTGTAGCAATGAGCACTGCTATATAGTGTTGTGCGCCGTGTGATGGTGTTACACTACACACATCCAGTGAGAAAAAAAAATCAAAGATGAGTGATTAAGAGCACTATGAGTTATAGTGGAGCCCTCTGCTCCACACCTAAAACAGGCTGAAATCCTGTGCGGTGTGTAGCAGTTGCAGTGTTTACTACAAGAGACTAATGTATCTCTCAACAATTTCATTATATGTTTCAGGTTCAAAAAACATAAAACAAGTTCACATCTCAATTTTTGACCACATTTAATCTTGGAAAAAACTGTGTCTTTGGTTTTTGGGAGGTGAATTCTGATGTTGAATCTTCTTCAAGCCAGTTCAAAACTTCATTATTATTTTTAAGGGTCAACATACAATGTGATGTTAGTATGTAGGGCAGCTCAAGATCCATACGTAACCACAGTTTCTTGATCATTCCATAGAGTGTAAAGACCTTCTGAAAATCATGATGTTGAGCCCTTTGGAAGTGCAAGTCCTGTGCCAACTGACTCAAAAGATTGAGCCTGTGCTACATGATTTGTACATTTGGCTGTCAAACGTACTGATTTACTTATAGTTCCAATAGGCATAAGAATTTCATTACATTTGGACAGATCATATCCTTGGATGTCAATAAGGATCAAAAAATGGCAGCTGGACCTACATTCCAAGTATGTTGCATTTAGATGTATCCTTCAGTATACAGATGTGTTTTCTACAAATTCACAAGATTGATGATTGGATTAAATACCACATTTGTAACTAAAAGAGATTTGGAAATACAATACCATAGGTAAATACTATGATCATTTTGAGAACAAATTGGCTCTTAAAGTTTGGACTGTAATGTAACTCAACAAAGGCCCTTGACAGCTCAACATTTGTCATTCAATAAGTTGAATCCACCAGTCTTGGCATGAGGGACTGACCCCTAAAGGTGTGTTTTTGGCTGGCGGGGTAAGGATTTGTTGGCTGAGAGGATCTTGCTTTCCTCTTTTTTTGCAAGCACACCAAGGAACATGATACACTTCCACACCCAGACATGCACTGAGACTCCCTACATATTGTAGAAGTGAATTCATTGCCATCCACTGTCCCCTTCTCAAGCTACAGATAAAATAATTTGCAAAACTCTCACATGTGGGTCTGCTAAGTCAAGGAACCCATTTCCATGGTAGAGCTAATGGATGACTATACATTTGGGCCATAGTCAGGCTTCAGCCACTTAAATCAATCATCTTATTTTGACCTACTCCAATATCTCTAGACCAACCAAAGTTCAAATCAATTTTTTCAATGAACTTTGTAGAAAATTCCTGAGAAAAGAGCCTGGAAAGTGCCTGTTGAGGTGTGTGACATAAATTCCAACTTTTTTTATAAAAACTTCTGGTGAAAAAGGCTAATTCCAACCTTTTTTTTTCACTAACATATGAGTATTGTGAAAAATGGTGTTTGAGAGCTCAAAAAGCAAAAAATATTCTGGGGAAGGTTGAAAGTTGGTTTTTGATGGTAGAATTCATTGACACAAAAATGTCTTGAAAAATCTAGACATAAAGAGAAGAGAGTAATTTGAGAGGTCAAAGTCATTTATTTGATACAACACTGATTTTTGAACAAGTAAAGGATTGAAATAAGATAATTTAAATAATTGAGACAAATTCATATCCAATTTCATTTCATGCTCAACTTCAAGGTTTTGAAGAGTTACTATTCCATTTCAGATGTACCAAAAAACCAATTGTCCTACACAAAGTTGATTCTGGAACTTTTCCACAAATTTTCCAGAACTGCCCCAGAACACAGATTTGACTGTGTTCTGGACTCCTGGACTTGTGAAAAACAGTACATGTTTGAATGCCCTTTTGCCCAGGGTGCAGAAGCATTCTGGCTTTCTGAAAAATGTTCTGGAAATTTTGTGGAAAAGTTCCAGAATCAACTTTGTGTAGTATAAATGAAATTGATCTTTGGATTTACTTCACAAACCTATTATATACTCAACCTCTCAACTTTTTCTTTCAATTCATTCTTATATCAAACAAATGAAGAAAAAAACCCAATTCCAAAGAACCCTCATGAAACCTTATCATCCAAAGAAAAATCACAAGTCTGTAAATAGTAGTAATACTAGTAGTAGAGATAGTAGAGATAGTAGAGATAGTAGAGTAGTACTAATAATAGAGAATAATAGTAATAGTCAAAAGAAACCAAACCAAACAACAATCAACTTGAATATTTTCTTTTCTTATTATTTTTTTTCTTCCCTTTTCTTTTTCTTTCTTTTCTGTTTCTTCCCTTCTCTTCCCTTCCCTTCCCTTTTCTTATCCTTTTCTTATCCTTATCCTTTCCTTATCCTTTCCTTTTCTTTTCTTCAATCCAATCCAATTCAAGAACCAATTCAAGAACCAAATCCAAATCCAAATCCAAAGAAGAATTAATAAATAATCAAAAATTATATCACCTAAAAAAAAGAAAAAAACCAAGTTTTTTTTTTATAGTAAATCACTTTATAATTAAGAATTAAGAAAAAACAAAAAAACAAAAAAAAACGACCAATAAAAAGAAAACAAAATAAGTCTTGATGAATTGATGAATGACCAAAACACCATTTTATATACAAAATGAAAATAAAAGAGTAAAAAAGACTGAAACACTTTGGGCGTAACAAAAAAACCCATAAATCTATCAACAAAAAAGAAAAAGTCATAATTTTTTTAATTGGTTTTAATAGGGTTTTTAAATTTCTTTAGTTTATCAATCAATCGATTTGATCCAAATAAATTCATATAAAAAAACATAAAGAGAAAAAATTCTTTAAAAGTAAAAAAAGTAAATAATTGTTGTAAAAAAAAAACGAATGAAATAGCGATTGAAGTAAAACACACACACAGTCACACACACACAGAAAAAAAAAAGGGAAAAAAGAGAAAAAACCTTGAAAAAGTTGTAAAAAGTTTTCCTTCATTCTGTTCCATGATGAAAAAAAACAAAAACGCTCTCAAGAAGATTAATCCAACAAAAAAAAAAGAAAAAAGATTTTAAAAAAAAAGGCAACTGATTTGAAATGATCCTTTAAGTAAATTTTCTTTGGACGGTAGTAGAAACTCATCAAGATTTCCACACCAAAGCAAAAAAAACAAATCATCATCATCAACCTAAAAAGATTTCAAGTTCTACTTAAAAAAAAAGAAAAATGGAAAACCAGCTCTTCAAGACTCAAAACCCATGAAAATCATTATACTGAGATTCTCCATTCATAACACTCAAAGTACGTTGAGCTCGATCTTCTTTGATCCCATTCTCTTGATGATGATGAGTATTAGTATTGTTAGTAGTAGGCACAGGAGCAGGTGATTGAGCAGCACTACCCAACGAATCAGGATGAGAAAGAGCAAAGTAAGATTGTTGTAAGTTAGGTTGAGTAGGTGTACCAGATCGATCTTCTTGATGATTGTACTCTTCAACTCCTTCATAGGGGTTCTTGAGTTTTCCTGATGGTTCTCTCATCAACGTAGCTTGCTTTGGGTCTTGTTGATACATCATCGCTTCATTTGGGTAACTAATTCAAACAAACACAAAACGATTGAGTGTTTTTGAGCCAAGGAAAGAGTCAAATGGGGAAATGATGACTTACACTGGACGAGAAGGTGGTGAATTATTATAATGGGTATTATAACCCTGAGCCACAGCGTTTCCATACCCACCAGTAGCCACCGCATTCCCATACCCACCCGTTTCCACTTCATTTCCATATCCTCCAGGGCCCAGCTCAGCACCATAACCTCCTTGAGGTGGATAATTAGCAAATTGAGAAGACAGAGCAGGTGGATGAGGAGGAAAATGATTAGTAGGTGGTGAATAATTCACAATTTGTCCCGGTTGAAAACTTTGGGCAGGTAATGAAGGCGCTCCAAAGTGTCGTTCTAGAATCGATGGTGGTCTTGGTCTACTTCTATCAGTGTTGGATCGATTCAAGGTGCCTTCTCCTCCATTTAACTCATTATTATAATCACCCTCAGTACCATATTTATCATTCAAGAACTATACATCATTCAAAATCATATAAAGTTAAGTTGAGTCGTTTGCGAGAATCGAATATGAGAGTCACTTACAGGGTTATCATCATAATCTGTCATCATCCTTGCCTTCTTCTTCTTCAAAAACATTCCCACAAACCCAGCCAAGATAACCGCCCCAATCAAAGCCCCCACAACGATACCCATAATCGTTCCCACACTCGTGCCCGTACCATCATCATTCGATCCAGAAGAAGGAGTACTACCAGCCGTATGACCAGCCGAGAGTGTAGCAGCAGGTCTAGGCGCATACAAGGTTTGAGTGACAACTGCACCAGCTTGATTGGTTTGAGTGACCACCGAAGCTGGACCCGGTGTAGCCAGAGACGGATGGACCAAACTGACATTCGTAGGCGTTTGACCGACCGGATTGATCACCGTCTTATTCGTATCTGAAGCCTTAGGAGCTTGAGAGGCTAGTGCAGGTAATGCTGATTGAGTCAAGTTATCTGCAGTGGATAAGGATAGCACCGGAGTTGAATTGGTTGTATCGGGAGTAGTCGAACTGGATTTATCGGTCGGATTCTTGGTCGTGGTGGTGGTCGTTCCGAGATTGTTGTTGTTGTTGTTGTTGTTAGTGTTGGTAGTAGACTTATCGGTGCTTACATCGTTAGTGGTAGTAGTCGGATTAGTTGTAGTTCCAGAGCTTGGATTGTTAGTGTTACCCGAGTTAGTAGTTGCTGGAGTAGTAGTAGTAGTAGTAGTACCAGGAGTAGTAGTCGGAGTCGTACTAGCAGCGTTGTTCGATGGGGTATTACTGGTGGTAGGAGTGTTTGAGTTGGTGGTAGCAGAGTTAGTAGTAGGTGGGGTATTGGTGCTTGTGGTGGGAGAGATGACGGTGATTTGACGTTTGTTGAGGAATGAGTTGGTGATAAGATGATGATGTTGATGATCGTTTCGTTTGTTGAAAGTGAAGAGTTGATTATGTTCGATTTGTAACATTTCGTTCGATTGATGATGTGATTTGATTTGATTAGAGTTGATAAAGTTAGAAATGAGTGAGTGATTGATTGATTGGTTAAGAGTGTTGTAGTAAATGGATGATGTGAGTTGGTTCGAATAATAATAAAATAAAAGAAGAAACAGATTGGTAAACGATTAACGATTCGATTTACCAAAAAGTGTTTTTTATTTTTTTATTTTAATTTAATTTTTAATAGTTCAAGTGAAAGTGTGAGTGAGAATGAAAGTGAAAGTGAAAATGGAAATCGAAATGGAAGCTAAACAAAATTTTGAATTGTAGAAGTTGATTCGATTTTAAATTTTAAATTCCAAACTTCAATACACTCAATCAAAACTACTAAAACTATAAAAAATCAAAACAAGTACACTCAATACATCTTTGGAATTGGAATTTAAATAAAAAATCAAAAGACCCATTACTTAACTTATGTACCTAACTCATTTCTCTTGACGTCATATGTACCATCAAACCCATCCAATCTTTCTCTGAAATTCATCTGTTTCCAATCTTTCAAGAAAAAAGAATATCTCATTCCAACAAATCAGTTCATGATCTCATAAAACATCGGATTAATAAGTTCTTCACCACCACCCAAGCAACAAAAAGTTTTCCAATTCCAACCTATGAAAATTTACCCAACATCTCCTCTCTGCTCTTTTATCACGATACATGCACAAAAAGAAAACTCTATTCAAGGTTACATCTAGATTTCCATCTTTTCCGTCCGTTGCCTACCGCTACCCCAGCATACATAAAGCTTTTTTTCAATCCCAGGTGTTAAACCTTTAATCAAAACTTTAGATCATCAATTCATCTTACTTACAAATCATCCAATTCCGTAGCCCGATAAACCTTTTATACAACATCCAAAAACCAAAAAAAATTATAACCAAAGTCAAATGGAGAACTTTTTTTGAAAAGACAAAAAAAATCAAAGCAAAAGAAAACAACAAGATTAGGTGGTGTCAAACTAGGAAAAGTTGAAGTTTTCAAAATAAAAATTTTGAACCGTGTAATTAAATACATGTGATACAGTTTCAACTGTGTATTTACAGTTTCAACTTTGTATGTATTTGGAGGGTGGCCTCCCTCGGGCTTCACCATTTGTGAAGAAACAAAAAAGGGCTGATGCCCCCATCCTTAATAAATCAACATCTACACAGAACACTGGGGCAGGGTAAAGCGCGTTGGGACAGGTCTCTTGAGGCCGTGTTTGTAAGTACTTCCATAGATGGCCATCTCTTCCAAGTCTCAACGCTAAAGAGCTCTAATGAACTATTACGTACCATCCCCTGAGGGATGCTTTCCATCAGAACCTCTACCTCCAATTTATGGCTACAACCCCGATCCTCCCTCTAATGACCACCAAACTGGACCACCACAACATTTTCCCCAATTTGATCACGGGTTTGAACCGTTTGATCACATGTCTGGTCCAATGCCGCAAACGCCCTTTATTTTCCACGGATCTTCAGATGGAAATTTTGGAGGATTCCCTCAAAGTCATCACATCAGCACTCCCCCTGCATCAGCAATTGCCCACGGAAATTCTGCCGTCCAAGATCAGCCTCATTACCCCAATCAACCACCGCCTAACCAGCCCGGTAGCATGAATACTCAGCCAACGACTTATACGTCCCCATCACCTGTCCTAGTCAAAGGTAAAAGAGTACGCAAGCCAAAGGCCAATAAGACCAATTCAGCAGTGCAGGATACCGCCACGTTAAAATCTCCTAATTGCACGCCGACCAACTCAAAAGACAATTTTCACCGCCACTGGGCAAGACATAAGAATTTGAATGGCGAATCGGCTAGCGATATCTTAATCCAATGGGTCCTCATCCCCGGTAATTACAACAGATGGCGCGAAAAGGGTTCCAAGAAGAATGTGATAGCCAAAGATATCTCGCAATTCTTGATTCAAAATGGAATCTTTGGGCGCGATGGAAATTCAGTGGTTCAACAAGTTTGTCACTATCGTATTGGAAGTAGCGAAACGTGTATACTAATGTAGTTTCAAAATTTAGATGCACTCGTTAGAGGATAGGTATTGAGAAGCTCTAGAGAGGACCAAGCAAACTGGCGGGGGACTAATTGGAATCTCAGGAGAGAAATCATTCTCCGGTATGTATATCTTGTTGAATTTGAACCGATACTGTGGCTCACATCTTGTATATATAGACCAAATCGAGGGGATATGCCCATCATTCTACGAACTGGACCAAATCATGGGTGATCGACCATCAGCCATGCCCTTTGATGAGATAGACCTCGTGGACGACATAAACAAGAATGATATCCGCGATGCTTTCCAGCTCCGTACGGCCAATCAAGACGTCTTAGATGTGGAACAAAACATCGACAACCCAGATTTTAGTGACCTCTTTGACCCATCTGATACCAATGATGATTCATTCAACCTACCAGCCCCTCTACAACGCGATAACCTGATGGCGGCCATCCAAAATGCAGATCAACCAAAAGTCACCCAATCCCGAAAGCATCGCCGCGAGTCTACCGATAGCATCAAAGAAGATTCCTTCGATTCACACAGCGACGTTATAGTCAAAAAGCGACGGCCATCAGGCTCTTTTTTAAAATCAATTGGCTTTAGGGCTCAATCGCCAAGCAAGTCTGTACTCAAGATCAACACATCTGAAGCACGTGAAAAGGCGGATGAAAATTATGAACAACGCGAACGAGCTATTCAAGCTCATTCCAAGACGGCTATTGGAACACTTAAGATTGGCCAAGAGATGTCTAGTTCAATGAAAACTATCTCATCTGCCATCACGAATTTGGCAAACCCCAAACCCCCACCACGTGACAAAATCGCCAAGACGCGCGAGAAGATGCAGTTGCGCCGTGAGAAGTGGGAGCTTCAGTTGTTAATTCACAAGCAGAAATCTGAGAATGATTATCGTGATCTTGAGCTAACTACTAAGACTATACGTGAATTGATGGAGACGGGAATGTCCTCCACAGAAGCTACCAACTTGGCAGAGCGTCTGATTGAAAACCAAAAACAAAGTAAGTCAACCTTTGTCTTGAATCGGATTGAGATCACTGATTGATCTGTGACTTTTTTGAACATCGGTCAGAGTCTAGACCTGATTTAGATGCTTTAATGGATTATGACAGCAACAACAGTGATAGTGATTGAGCCGAGGAGCTTGTCAGCTTGTCATGTACAATCCCCAACTTCTAAGCAAAATCGAAAATTTGCTAACGAGTATTTTCCTTTCAATATAAACGTATTCGATTATCCTTAAACAATCGATTCTATGACTACTGAAATATGATGTTATGAAAAATTTTATCCTGTGTGCTTTGATGGTTGTACCTCTCCTTTTTTCTCGTGATAAGGTTGGATTTGTGGGTCTCAAATACCAGCAAAAACATGATTGTATCATCTCTCAAAAATGAAGTAATGAAATTACCAATGCTACGCTCAAATATAAAACCTTGCATTTATAATCGATCATGTTTTGATGTTGAAAACCAAATGATTTCAAAATTGATCGCTTATTTAGCAAATATGAGTAACTCTGTTCGAGTTACTTCACCAGGTAGATAGTGACATCGATCCACAACCAAGGATGAAAAAGCGAACAAAATCATTGATTTCTTTTCATTGATATGTAATTACAATTAATAACAACTAATGATACAATTGTTGGAATTGAGTGAATAGAGCTGCACGAGTGTCATCTGATTCTATGACATCATCATCAATAGCTTCGGATCCGCCATCATCACCTTCATCAAAATCAAAACCATCGTGTCCTAAATCTTGAAGGATTTGAGAATCTTGGACATCGATCAGGAAGTTGTGTAGAACTACTGTGGCACTCAAAAAATAGTTAAGTCGCTTTGCTGATCGAACACCTTTCGGTACCACTCGACACTGTCTCACAAACTGCCACCGAGCCTTCCACAGTAAGATTGTGTGCTCAATCACATATCGAAGTTTGCTGAGCGCATTGTTGAAGTGGTTTTGGGCTGCTGGAAGGGGTATATGTCGAGGCTTTTTGAAATTTGAAACTAAATTTTTCCTTGAAGGGTAACCTGAATCGCCCAGCAGATATTCACCTTCGCCGAAGAAATGTTGAGGGCTCCTTGAGAGCTGTTCAGAAAGAGATTCATCAGCCTTAATGGTGTACATGATTGAGTTGAATACACTTGCCTTTGAATTACGAAAAACTCGTGAGTCATGGGCACTTCCGCACCACCCATGAGTCGCGTAGATGATCCGTTTGCGATGATCACAAACAAGCATTGAATTCAATGCATACGTTGATTTTCAAGTTCGGTAATCCTCAATGTTTTTCTCAGGACCTGTAGCAAGAGTAACCAGTGTCCCATCTATGACACCAACACATCCTTTAAAAAAACTATGCCGCCCAAACGCCTTTTTGATTTTGCTGCGTTCTGTCTGGTCGGGCCATCGATAAAAGCGATCCTTCAACGAAAGGATTGCTATAACACATTGAGTTGTATAATTATAAATACTACCTTCTACGAGAATTGAGAAGTGAGGTTAGCAATTGCCGTTGGACAAAGGGAATGGAAAGTAAAATTTACTTACCTGATATACCAAAACCCAGGGCAAGCATCCTAGGACTAGCACCATTTCCAGTCAACCCGAGATACGCCAGAGCGACCAAGAGTTGCCACTCAGGTGGGGCCTGTGGCGAGCTGGGAGATCTGTTCTGAAAGATGTGATGCCCGCCAATCATGTGAAGTAACTTCACAAAAGTTTCCTTTTGCATCCTTGCCTAAGAAATCAACATATGACTTTGATCACATCAATCATCAAGACCCGAGTTTGAGATACCGAAGAAATACCAACCAGGTGCCTAAACACGGAGCTTCGCTCATTGAAGAGGAGGGCAAAGCGTCCATCGGGTGGTCCTCGTGCAGGTGGCCCTTGTGGTACTAGATAGCGTTGGGTTTGAGCCGCGTGTAGCTGACCAAGTAAGTCTTCAACTTCTTCTTGATGCCAGAGTTGAAAAAGAAATACGAGCTGGTTGTCTGAATCATTAAATGTGTTTTCTAGCCATTGCATTGCTAAGCTGAAAACAGTCATTATGATGCAGGAGACTGTGAGAACACGAGATGATTTGATATGTAAGCAGACAGCCAGTTGTGCAATCGAAGACCCCGCCATCGCATGAGAAAATGTTGATAGGCTGGACCGGAGGGGGAATGTAATCGTTGGATCATTATCATCAAGAGCATCCAGGGCGGTGCGAATTTCTGATACAACGGTTTGGCGACGAGTGATTCGAGGCATATCACATCGAGGAGAGGTGGTTGCTGGCGCGTTTCCCGGTGTAGGTGTTGATTTATTAAGGATGGGGGCATCAGCCCTTTTTTGTTTCTTCACAAATGGTGAAGCCCGAGGGAGGCCACCCTCCAAATACATACAAAGTTGAAACTGTAAATACACAGTTGAAACTGTATCACATGTATTTAATTACACGGTTCAAAATTTTTATTTTGAAAACTTCAACTTTTCCTAGTTTGACACCACCTATTGTGTAAGGAAAAATGAATCAAGTTTTCAAAGTTGTAGATTATAGGTTTCAATAAATCCACAAAACAAGTTAAGTTAATCAAAACAAACAAATCATTCTCTAATTTTCTTCTTTTCCTTTTCCCAAACATCTCTTCAAACCTCTTCCAAAATCGATTTCTTTCTTCACCCCATCAATTCAAAGGTAAATCAGATCGATCAAGTCAAATCATCATCATCATCATCATCATCAAAGCAGAAATCAATTCCAAATCTTTCTTCATGAAAGTTAAATAAAAATACAAGCAACCTTCATACGTGTATGAAACAATATAAATATATATCAAAAGACATGCATGCATGTGGGTTGGTTCTGAGGTTTACAAAAAAACCAACGAAAACCAAATCTAATTTATAACGACCAAACATTCTAAAAAACCTTATACAGATCCAAAGAGTTGATGATCAACTTGATCAAATTCAAACTTTTACAATCAATTCATTGAGTTGGTTTGGTGGTTATGATTTCCATCTAGAATCGTTTACTACATATTTGACAATCTTTAGCACATCCTTGGACTTCAAATTTCCAATTTCCAATACCTACCAAACCCCATACCCCCAAAAAACCAATCAAAAAAAGAACCATCAGCTTCCAAACAAACCAAAAAAAAACAAAAAAGGAATACAAACTTCTTCATGATTAGCAGTTTCTTCCTTCCAAACAGGTTCAAGTCCAAGTCCCGAATCCCCCAAATCCTTTCTCTCATTCTCCACCCATTCTTCTGCACTTCTATAAGGAGTATCGATCACCACATTCGTCACAAGTGATAAAGTCAAGACTCTTAATCCTACATGTCTTGCTGCGATCACTTCTGGTACTGTCCTATATCCAAACCAAACCACAAGAATCAAACCTATTTGTTGATTTTTTGAGGTGATAGAAAAGAGGTAAAGGGTCTTACGACATTCCTACTACATCTGCTCCTGTACTTTTTATGAATCTTCCTTCTGCTCTTGTTTCGTACGTTGGACCTGAAACCTACATACACACACAAAAAACCGTTTCATTGATAATAAGTTGTAGGTTTTTTTGTCAGGTTTATTTATGTAAGTTATTTAAATATAAAGAGTAAAGTGTTTACCCATGCATAAATTCCTTCGACCACATCACCTTTTTTTAATCCGATTTCAGGTAATGATCTAAACACCGATTTCCTAAGCTCGAAATCATAAGCTTTTTTTGGTGATAAAATAGAAAAGAAAGACGGTTTTGAGTTTATGATCGCAATGAGAATTCTCGTTGTTGGGTTTAAGAATCAAGAATCGGGTTTGAAGAGTTTTTGAATGGTTGGGAAACTTACCATCTGACATGGGAGGGAAACGAGGACCGAGTGTGTCTATGTTAGGTCCGATTAAAGGGTTCCAAGATGTCTATGGAAAAAGCCAAAAAACATGATCAATCAAAAAATCAATCAATTCACAAAATCAAACATCAAGGTTGGAGATATGTATATTAGGAAATCTAAAACTGATCAACGAATTAAAGAGAACACAAAATAGGTTGAATCAACTTACAAGTGAAGGTAATGCAAGATGATCATAAAGTGTAATAATTTGTCCTACTTTTAAATTCGGATTAACTGCTCCTGCTGCATTGGTCACTAAACCCGCCACAAAAAAAAGGCAAAAAAGGAGAAAAAAAAGCAAAAAAGACTTAAGTTGAGGTGAAAGAGATGAATGAGGATTTATTGAACTCAAACTTACGAATCACTGCTTCACAACCTAATAATTTGAAGATCCTGACGGCAAAGATGACATCTAGTAGTGGATAACCTCTATTCAAAATAAGAAAAGGTTAAGTTTTTTGATGATTCTTTTAGGCTTTTGGGTTACAGATCATGATGACTTACTCGTAACAATGGAATCTTCATTCCAACCAACCAAAAAATAAAAACATAACTCATTAGTGAAAGTTAAACGAAAACCTCAAATATGCATTAGAAAAATCAAGTTTTTATTTCATTTTGAAAGTGTGAAATTAGAAGAAAAGAATAATCAAGACTGCATAAGTACCTTCCAGTTTGACAAACCACCTGAACATCACCCAATTTCCCAAACGTTAAACCTTTAGACTCATGACCCTTAACGACCGAATTAGTAAAAACTTTAGGCCATTGATCGATTTCTTCATATTTCAAGGTGATCGGATCAGACAAGTTGGTTGATAAATTGTTTAAACCTGATCCACAAACTATTCCGATCTTAGGTAATGATTGGGTGTTGGTTAGTTTTGATTTGATGGATTGGTAGGATTTGGTTAGACGTGGATCGGTGGCTTCGTAGGCGGTTATGGGTTGGGTTGGTTTCATTTTTGGTTTGAATGGTCTCGAAGTCTTTGGTTTTTCTTGATCACAACTCGAATCTTACTGCAGAATCTTTGAAGCTGGTGAGGTCACTGGTGGCGTTCTGTGTGAATGGCCAAGTTGAGTTTTAAGTGATTTGGTTAAGTACAATCTGTCAAACTTCTGTCACTGGTTCATGAACTTGATACACATCTTCATTCTCAAAATCATGAACTCTAAAACCGATGAGTGATCTGATAGCTTGCTGCGTTATATCAGATTGTAGAGTGACTTTGTTGAGTCTTAATTCAGAAATGTAAAAGAATCACTTCGATCGTCTCAACTACCAATTAGTTTCAACTGAGTCGAGCCGCCGCCAAGAGTAACGGTGAATTTTAAGCCACCGAAATTCGAATTCGAATTGACAGACGAAATCGGTTGAGAAGTTGAAAAAAGTGATTTGGTCACCAAGGTTCCAAGATCGATCGATTCCTTTATCTTCCAATTTCAACCATAAAAGTCATAGACTTGAATAAGACTTCAAGAAAGAAGAACTAAAACTAGTGAGATTTAAAGAAATTTCTGGAAACCGATCAATCAATCAAGTATCATCATCATTACAAGAAATCATATTAAACTTTGTCAATTTGGATACATACCTAGAGTGACCGAACCGATGAGTTATCAAGATGGAATCTCATCACCAACAGTACGAAGACGAGTTTCGAATCCGAGTCTTTCACTCAAACCATCACTAATTGAAAAACGAAGTGGTCAATACAATTCAACCAAACCAAAGGCCAATCAATCAACTAGAAGATCTTTAGCAATTGGATTTTTGTTCATCTTGATCAGTTCGATCTTAACTTTAACTTATCTTAGGAACCATTTCTTAATTCGAAAACCTTATACACCATCTCAACATGATTCTGGAAATACTTTTCATCGGTATGCTTTACCTGATGGACCTTGGGAAGGTGAACCGAGAAGAGCGGTGATTGAGGCTATCAAGGTTAGCATTTTATCATTTGACTTCATAAGTTGGAGCTGGTCACTATTTCTGATCATATGATTGATGTTCAACTGTGATTTGATTCCCTTTCTTAGGAATCCTGGTCTGCGTACGCAAACAGTCAAGCATGGGGATCTGATGATTTTTATGTACTGACGGGTACAGGTGGTAACTTGACAAGATCAGGTTCAATAGGATAGTAAGTCATACCCAAGCCACTTTTAGTTTTCGTTTTCCAGAGTACTAATCAAACTTCTTTAAAATAGCTTTATAGTCGATGTACTGGATACCTTAATTCTTACCAAGGAAATGGATACCGAATATGCTAGAGCAAGAGAATATATTCAAAATGATTTACGATTCGATATCGATGGGGACTTTAATGCGTTTGAAACGACTATAAGAGTCTTGGGAGGACTTTTATCGGCTTATCATCTTACAGATCATGATCAACTTTATCTTGATAAAGCTATTGATCTAGGTACTCGACTCTTACCGATTTTCGATACCGTAAGTTGATTCATTAGAAGTGTTTAGATTTGGATGGGATCGAATTGATTTCGAGAGCTTTTTTTGGGGGGATATTTTAGCCTACTGGAATTCCTTATTCTTTTATCAATCTTAAAACTGGTCAAGCTAAAGCTGATCGAGATAATAATGGGTTTAGTAGTTTGGCAGAAGCGACGTGAGTCGATTCTTACTTTCTTTCCCTCTGAGAAATTGTAAACTCATACTTTTTACATTCATCTTTTTTTTGAACTGAATATCATTGATAGAACACTTCAATTGGAATTTAAGTATTTGGCAGAGTTGACTCAAGATCGAAGGTTTTGGGATGTGGCTGAAAAGGTCAGTCTATTCGTATCTTCAAGAGTTGAATAAAATTTGTGAATTCTGACATGTATATCTGATTGATCGAATAGGCAATGATGGCGATCAAATCAATTAAGAGTTACAATGGGCTTTTACCGATTTTAATTTCGTAAGAATTTTTCATCCTTCTAGATCAGATCAAATTGAAAATTGATTAAGAACTTTTCGTATAGACCGATGGATGGTTCTACTGTAAGTTTTATAGGTATTTCCATTTATATTCAGGGCTTCATGACTTATGATGATTCGATCGATAGTTTTTTCATATTCGAGTAGGATCAAGGGGAGATTCGTATTACGAGTATCTTATTAAACAATACCTTCAAACCAATCGTACTGAAACTGTTTATAGAGAGATGTATGATGTGGCTATGACTGGGATCAAAGAGGAATTGGTTAGAGAGACTGCTAGTGGATTGGTTTATACTGGTGAACTTCATCCATCAGGTCCGGGGTAACTGATAGGTTTTCTTTGAGATCGTTCAATGAACGAGTTGAGAAAACTAATCGATCGATTTTTTTTGGGGGTTTGGTTTGGTGGATCTAGAACTTATAAATTCGTACCTAAACAAGATCATCTGGTTTGTTTTCTTGGAGGTTCACTGATGCTTGGAGTCACTGAAGGACAACCGATCAATACCATTCCGAAAGAAATGAATGAAGATCAAAATGAAGATTGGGAGATTGGAAAAGAATTGATTAAGACTTGTGTGGATACTTATGAAAAGACTTTCACTGGACTTGCTCCGGAGATTGTAGAGTTTTCGGGTCAATCTAATGTGAATGGAATCCAAAGAGAATGGATGATTCCTCATTATCATAAGTAAGTTTGATTGATCTTATGATCATCTTGGATTTGATTTGATTTTGGTTTATGAATTGATTGTGGTTTTCTTTTGGTTTTCTTTGTCGTTAGATCTTCACCTCCACTTGATGCTAGGAATATATTAAGACCTGAAACAGTTGAATCGTTATTTTTAGCATGGAGATCAACTCATGATCCAATCTATCGGTAAATTTTTTCCCTTTCTTTCGATTTCATCCGACTTATTTTGATTGGATTGGATTCGGTTTGACAAATAGTGAATGGGGATGGCAAATCTTTAAAGCGTTTGATGAGTTTTGTCATTCTAAAGATCAGTTTGGTGGGTATCATTCTATACGTGATGTAGATTCGATTCCAATTAAAGTGGAAAACAAAATGGAAACCTTTTGGCTTGTAAGTCTCTTTTCTCTTCTTGTTTTTTTATTCTATCAATGGATTGATGGGTTGAGATTGGGTTTGAATTGATTGAATTGAATTTCTTTGATTTTCTAGGCTGAAACTTTAAAGTATCTTTTCTTATTGTTTTCAGAGGATTCGGTCTTACCTTTAGATCAATATGTTTTTAATACTGAAGCTCATTTGTTTCCTGTCTTTCAACCTACTGTGGTGGATGTAAATAGTACATGAATTCTTTTAATGAATTTGTAATGTATATATATGTTTTGGTTTTGGTTTATTAGTATTTTTAAATAGAATAGATTTGGAAACTTACTTGTTTGGGTGTGGGTGTGGGTGTATGGTTGGTATTGGGAAATTGGCTTATGGATTTTACCAGAGCAGGAGTGGAGTTTGGATTGCATGAACAAGAGTTAGTAAGGTATACTATTGAGAAGAAGATTGAGTATGGAGTAAAGAGGATTTGAGGATAGGATTCATTCTGTGAATTCATACCTTGATCATCTATTCTTGATCATGGATTCTTTCCGGCAATAAATGATATAAAGTATGAAATCAATCACTTTGAGTATGCGTAAGACGAGTTGATGATGATCACACAAGAAAAAATCAATCTATACTTATAAACCATCACATTGAGCTTGAGATGATTTTTTATATGTATTTATAGTACAGTTAACTACAAAAATGATGAGGTTTATAACTTTGGCCTACTGGTATGTGTACAGAGTAGGAAGATAACTTAATGATGAATCCAGAGGAGATGAAAATGATAAGAATGATCTGGATCTGAAACTAACCTGAAGATTTAATACGAGGTTTGGATTTGAGACAACTGATTGGAAAAGACTGATCAAGAGATTTGGAATGAGGTGTACTATTACCAATGCTCAGGAATTTTGAACAGATTGTTTAGATGGAGATTTTATTGGAATGAATTTGTGGTGGGAGGTCCTGATGGTTGGGTGGATATTATGCTTCTGAGGTTTGGTGAGCTTGGTATTGATGCTTGGAAGTTAAGGTCTTGCAGGGCAAAACAGTTTGGATAAGTCTGAAGAGACTTTGTAAGGCCAAATGTGAGGAAAGGATATGGTTATTAGATTTAGGATAAGGAAAGAAAGCATTTGACATACCTCACAAGATCATTGCTCAACAAAAAGAGAATGTGAAGTTAGAATGTTAAAGTGAAATATTGATTGAACTCATTGGTTGATAATTGTGGTGGTACTAAAGAGAAAGATATTTCAAGTTAACAAAGAATTAGATTTCAGTCAAAATTTCATTTTTGTAATTCAAAATATCATTTTGGTAATCCAACATACCATTTTTGTAACCCAAAAATGATGTGTTGGATCATTGTAATGAAACTGATGAAAAAAATTGTAGGAACAGAAAGAAGCAAGTAGAAAAATTTGATAGACCTCTTTTTATATTTTTACCATTTTTTTTGTCTTGTTGGGAAATCACTACAAGAAATCTGCCTGTATGTTCTATTCCAGAAAGAAAATATCACATTTGATGTAGTAAGGACCAGGCACAGTTTGGGCAAAAGGTTGTGTGTTGTTACTAAATTTTCTGCTTTGAAAGTGCTTTTTGACCTTGTGATTGGCAAGCATCAGCCAAATTTCCATGTAGAGCATGAGTGACATGCAACAGGATGTCACTGGCCTACCTATTCAATACCATCCTCAATGTTTACGATGCAAGTAAAACTGTGAATGCTGAGCTTGTGGCATGTTAACTTTTAAGTGGTACATGATAGTTTTGCTCAAACTCATCCCAATCCCTTTCTTGATATCTCTAAAGCCAACACACAAGATTTAACTTAGCAAACATTTTAGATTAGCCGTGTTCAAACCTAAACCGGTTGACACAAAAACCCGGTTACCCAGTTGCTTTTCTGGTGGTAACTTTGTGTATCCATTGACAGTTCTTGACAGCTTCCAGCCAAAAAGTCCACCGGGTCAACTGGGTTTTTTGAAACCTGGTCAGGTTTCAACGCAGCTATTATAGATACCTATAGGTTTATAACTGATTATCACCAAGGAGCCAAGAAAAGATGCAAGATTATTATAGGTGTCCTTATATTCCATAAGGACACCTTTCACAGAAATGCACTTTTCACCCGTAATGGATGTGCTTTCAAAACCCATACATCTTATTTTTCATTTGGGCTTGCAAAGCCTGTGGAAATCATCCTTGAGAGAAAGATGCACAAGTTAAATCACTTTCAAAAGTTCCAAAACCTAAATGTTAGTGTAGAAAACTGTCAAGCAACCCTGGGCCAGCACCGCAGGTGTTGCGTGCTGCGCTGCGGTTGCGTTGCGGTTTTTCTGACCGCACCGCACCGTAGAATCAATTTTCAGGTTGCGGCCTGACCCGCAGCGCAACAAGATCGCTCAGATTAGTGTTTTTTTTGGGCCGCAACAACATTTGTTGCGTTGCTGTCCCCAAAAACTTACAAATTGACGTTTTTTTGGCGCTGTTGCGCCTGTTGCGTTGCGCAACTGTTGAGGCGCAGCGCAGCCTAGCCTTGACTTTTGTCGTTGCGGTACTTCCCGCAACGCAGCGTCTGCTGCTTGTTGGTGTTGCGTGTTGCGGAGCAACGCATCAAAAAACGCGTGTGCTGTGGCGCGTTGTGTTGCTGGCACAGGGTTGTGTCAAGTCACAACAGATTTGTGAGGTCCTAAAATTGGACCTCACTAATTTGTTGCAATTGAGCAATGAGCAACTGGATCAAACCTGTGAGTTACATCAAAGCCCCATAGTATATATCTGCTTGATCACAAGCCTCACTGAAACTATGTGAGGCTTGAAGATAGGAACTTGTTTATCTCAACCAAACAATCTCTGGAAGTGGTTTATCAGCCGCCTTCAAGAAGATGGCATGAAAAACCAATCAAAAAAACTCCCTAACAATATGTTAGTAATAACAAAGACCATGAAACTGCGCCTGGGCCTTAGTGTCACTTGAACCATCATTTTTTGTAAGTCAGAAAGAATTCTTGTAAGTCAACATATCATTCTTTTGATTCAAAAAGCATTCCTGTAACTGGAAAGATGTTGTAGCTGACATCCCACACTGCAGCAAACACAAACATGTAGGTGCCAGAAACTAGCACCCAACTGATGTAGGCAATAGTTTTATGGCACCTAAATGTCAAAATCAACACAAAAAACAGTGCCTAGAAGTTTGGATTTAGGGTGTCATATATTATTGGCAATATCCTAAATCAATGTCAGTTTTACCCATCTGACAAGATACTCTTATAACTCCTTCAATCTGACTTGACCTGATTTTACTCATATGATGAGATATAAAGTTTACAAGTGCCTTGAAGGTTGCAGTTCTGATCTGATTAGATCAAAGCCAAGGAAGCTTGTCTAGAAATGACAGAGTACGCCTGAGGTCACAAGAGTACTTTGATCAGACAAAGCTTCTGGCTTGTCAACAACAACACAAATTTGAACTGACCTGAGGGCACAAGAGTACGTTGATCAGACAAAGCTTCTGGCTTGTTGGGTGCCTTATCAATACTCAATCCAACGGAGTTCCGCTTTCTGATTGTCTTGTTTTAGGAGGGCAGTCCATAGACATCTTCTACTAGTCTTTTCTTGGTAGATTATCCCCTTCATGCTCTGTATAACCCTTGGTGGGTTATAAGCTCTACAACGTACTCCCAAGCCAATTTTGCAATGCACATATCAGTAAGAATGCTGATGTCATAGAAATTGATAGCTTTATTGTCAGCATTCACAAGTAGGAAGGTGCACTTAAGATAATGTTTGTGGTAATGACACTTGAATGTGTGGATTATTCCAGCATCAAGGGGTTGAACATGAGCTATAAGATTTGACTGAAAGAAGTGGAGGCTGATGTTGGTGATTAGGTTGGATGGAACTGTATGACCAGCAAAATTTTTGAGTAACAAAAGAATCTTCCTTCCTTTGATTCAAAGTTCTTGATCCCAAGATGAAAGGCACATCTCAAAGGTGACAGATGTCATCCATGAGGAGGTGTTGTTTTAGTAATCAATGCCAAGTCGAGATGGGGTGTTCTTATTGAAGGCTTGAGGAGATTTCTGTCAACCAATGAAGGAAATGTTGTAAGAAATTGAAGATTACACACTTTACACTGTCAACCTGTTACAGAACCTTTATAAAGGTGTATATGAACACCTTAGCCTGGTGTTGATGAGACACAGGCAAGACAGAAATTAACGAGTTCTAGACTTGGAACTAACCTAAGAGGGTTAGAAGGGAGATTGTAAAGAAACACTAGTAGAAGAGAAAGACAAAGTAAACAAGTTATAAGAGAAAACAGAACAGAGTATAAAAGTGAAGTAAACTTTTAGCAAACTTAACATACAAGATTGAGGATTTGAGGAAAAATGTACTTGTCCCTTTAGAATCTGATTCCCCAATGGGGGAAAAAGATACTGCTGGCAGAGCTCAGGTATGGGGATTATAAGAAAAGACACACAGTGATACAAGAACACAGACACAAGAGAAATGAAACAGAACCCCAATACAAATGAACAGCCTCCCTCTGCCTAATCTGAATGCAGAAAGATTATTCTACCAACATCCTTTTAATCAACACTACCTGTGCCTTCTTCACTTTGATTGTTAGTAATTTAACCTGATTGGTCCAGAAGTATATCTTGAGACTTGAAGACTTGGAACCATCCTTCATGAATTTGTGAACTAAATTTGCCTGGATGGTTTTGAAACATGACCCAAGAACACATGTTTTCCAACAAATGTGACATTAATCAGTATCATCAGCATTTGTAATGCACACCACAGTCAAGTATGCCTTGCTTCCTTTGACCCCAGCAGTGCTGCTGGTTGCTAAGCCACTTTCAGGGGGCATCCTGCAGCAATATCAAAGAACAAAATCAGTACAAAAAATGGGGCAAGAGAATATAAAAGAAAAGACTGGACTTCTCATCTGTATTGTAGACATCAGCTGGTTCAGACTCAGCAGTAATTTCAAGGATTCCCCTTCCTTCTTGAACCGTCTCAGGTTTTGCTGAAGCAGCCTTGCTGTATCTGGGAGAGCAATGGAGCCTCCCTGAGGCAAGACATACAGGTTAGACGTAGTGTGTACAATTGGTTTCAGCATTCCAAAGCAGAAAGGCCTTTTGAAGCTATGTATTTCCAATGCGGATTATTCCAACCACACGTATCATCGAGCAAAAAATCAAGATGAGCTACTTTTTGACCAACTAGCAACCTTTCAGCACAAATTACCAGCTGCTCTCTGATTGTATTGAAGCATATTGAAATTGAAGAAAGCTAATTATGATCAGTAAGGATCACAATTTGATCTTGATAGGCTTTGTATTAGATCATGTCAACATCATTGACCTGGAATAATTGAGAAACAATGTTATTTCTGATAACATCTTGAAAGATGACAAATGATATCAATCAAAACTTTGATCTTGATAATTGTTTGATACTTTGATTGAATTGAACAATTGATTAGGGAATGATGATAGTCAGACATCAATCAATTCAGCTTCAAGGTAGATCTGTCTATCCGAACTCAGATTGATTAAGATAAAACACCAAAAGTGTAAGACAAACTAGACAGTAGTAACAAAGAGCACAAATGCTAATCTTTCTTATATAGCAATCAAAAGGACTCCAAATAAGTGTCTGAACATCAGAGTCACTGTTGGATTGTGCATCAGAGCATGCGGTATCAATGACACTCACCTTCCTTCTTTTTTTCCCCTGCACGTCTTGAACCTCTTGACCTTGCGTCAAGAATCAAGATAAGGTCTTTCAAAATCACTGATAGGCCTTGTTTCTTGTGCTTCCCTATCTCTTTTGTTGTTTACCCAACATTCTAAATTGGTATCATTTTTGTCACACAACACTCTTATTAGGATGAAACATGTTTGAAGAAGCCATCTTCCCAATTTAGACAGCGCTCTTTGAGAGCTGTCTGTACAGATGTGTATGAAATTCTGCACTTACACTTCCACACCAAGTTTTTCTGTGCTTCGCGCAGGCTCCGATTCTTTGGTGTCTTTCTTTAAACAAGTCTATCCACCCATTGGTAATACTGAGCCATTCAGAGCTGTTGATGTTCTTGAGTTGTGCAAAGGCTTTCCATTTTTGAACAATTTGATCACCATCAATAAACCAACCAATGTTTTTGCATTCTCAGATCCAAGTAACAAGCAACACTTCAATCTTAGGAAATTTAACATTGGCAATCTGTTTGGTTTGACTACTGACAGTTAAGGATCTATCTTGAATCTTTGCTTTGTCTTTGACCAATTGACTGATTTTTGGCTGGTTGGGGTACAGAACAGAGAAATGCCAAGAGGTTGCTGTTTGGCTTTTACTGTTGGTGTGGTACCATTCAATGACTTCAACCCACTGGTTGTAAGTAATACTCTGCTTGGCAGATGATTTCTTATGGTAGGTTCTTTTAGATCAGTACTGAGAGGGAAGTGTGAGGTTTCTTTCCATATTTGAGGGAATCTTTTAAGTCATTGTTTTTGCGCTTTTTTTGTCAGTCATCTTTTTCTCAGCAGCTGCGGTGAGATCAGATTGATAAGAGCAAATGAAAGATTGGAGGGAATCAAATTGATCTGATTGAAGTTCATAGGGAAGATTATTGTCAAGATTGAGAAATATGTTGATGAGAAGTTGTTCTGTGATTATGTTTCCACCGTTATTGAGCCAGTGATACTCCTCTTTAGACAGAGCTTGTCTAGATTCTTGAAGGGATCCGAGCCAGTGTCTATGTTCTTGAGACTCTTTCTTGAGAATACCCAGTCTTTTCTCAAGTAGTTGTAGTTTGTGCTCCTTGGAAGTGACATGTGGTGGTAAACAGCAGGTTTGAGGGCTGAAGCTGTGAGATACATGATCTTTCCAATCCGTGTGACATGGATTGGATTAGAGTTTTTGAATGAAAGAGCAATAACACCAAGAGAGGGTTCAGGCGTTAAAGTGGGCATGATCCTAATTGAGTTGAACTATGAGGAATCGGAAGAAGACATACACTTGTATGTACAGCTGCCCCAATCATAATTTTGCTTCCAGAGCCCCGGGGCTCTGTGCATTACAGCCTCCAATATCCGGGTTTTTTTTGTCAAAACTCTATGCATTATTCAATTATGCAATAATTTGAAATTTGGCCCCCAGTGCCATCAGGTTGGTGGAACCCTAACCCTATGCAAATTGGCTGATTATGCATCTGCACGGGTTTGACTGTATCACTCTCTTTATTCACAAAAATGCCAATCCTTCAGAATCTAGCTTCCAACTGCTTGAAGGTATGGCTTTCTTCTATGTGATTTTTTTTGGTCCACATTTGTATGGAACTCTTTCACTGAGCTCAAAAGATATAATCACTACCACATCAAGTATGTTCTGCCCCATAGTGTGGAAAGTATTTTTTCTGAGCCCAAGGACTGTTATTCATTACAAAAGATATTCAGGAAAGTGAACAACAGCAAACTAGGAAAGAGCTTAAAACAAATCTCAAGTGATGTCCCAATCAAAGGCCCAAAGTTTCAATCTGATCCTAATCTCACCACCAAAAGGTGGAGGTGCTTATCACCAAGAAAAACCAAACCACATGTATGTCCCTTGCTCCTTGGGCTCACCAACTCCAGATATAGAGCGGAAAGTTTGGACTTGGTTGAGTCAGTAAAATACACATCCATACTTGGATGTCAAGCTGTCACCCGGCAACTATCTGGCGACATCTAGCCATTCCGCGCACCAAGCCAACGGATATTTTCAAAATCCGGACTCGGCGGATAATAACTGTCCGGTTTTTTTTTGGAAAAATCTGAATTCGATAAACGAGACAGATATCCGGCGGATATCCAGCGCTCTGGTCAAAAAGTCCTCCCTAGCTGGAAATCGAACCCGAACCCGGGGCTACCCGGGTAATTCTTTGGCCGTCCCGGGGCCATTGTGGGCTTTGATTCTCTTTTGAACTTCTGAAGTTCTCTGACTCAGACCTTATTGATATTTTTAGTCTTTTTTTCATTTGAACTGTGAACGAGATGGATTCATTCCCTAAATACACGCCTGCCTTTTTGCCAGATATCCGCCGGATATCCGGCTAAAATCAATTTTTCTTGCCCCTACATCCGACTACCGGACCGACCGGTCTATCCGGCCATCGGATAGTCCCAAGGTCCCATCCGTCACCCGGGTCCGACGGTTGCTCCAACGGATATCCGTCGGATTATCGGTTCCAGGTGACGGCTTGACTTGGATGCCTCATTCAACTTCAAGGCTACAGCCATCTGAGGACATCTCAGGTTTTTCTATTGATGGTCACTTTGTATTCTCTTATGGAGCTGATTCAGAGGGGATCTGTACTGCCAGTTGGTTTACTTTGAATATACCCATTGGGTACTTGTTTGTCCGTGATTTACACAATGACAGGCCGACTAAAAAACTTTGGAATGATGTTTCTGAAGAACGAACTCTTATACCTCAATGCTTTGTGAGTTCGAGTACAAGTTTAATCATAAGTCCAGTTAGCTTGAGTTATTTAAAAAAATCTTGATTGAAATGGACATTCTTACCTGTAGATTTCAAAAGCTTGTGACTTTTGTAATATCTATCAGCACCTTCCAAAGCAGTATTCTTGGTGTTTTCAATTTGTTTTTCTGCAATCTTGATCCGAGACACATAGTGCTGCAACACTGGGTCAAGAGAGGCTTGTTCTTTGATGAAATTGCTTCGAGCTACTGTATTGACAGTTTTCTCATCAATTGGTTTTCCTTTAGCTTTTAGATTGTCTTTCAATTGATCCGCGATTACGTTGATCTCCTTATCCTTTGTAGCTGTTTCAAACTTGCTCTTCAATGCCGCAACCAAGTCTTGATCGTATAAAATATCATCTAATCGTTTTTCAGCATCGGACCATTGAGCGTATCTTCGATATGCCTTTATATCATAGAATGCAGCCTGTTCAACGTATTGCTTATCTGTAAGCTGCGCAAGGGCTTGTGGATTGAGTGATTTGGTATTGCTTAGATGATGAGCAGCCTGATAAGTATCGGTATACGCTTGTTGATAATTTGCTTTAGATTTCTGAAGTTCCTGCAGTCTTTTCTCAACCTCAGGAAACAAGACTGCCATTTTGTCGATGAATGATTCACGGATAGACATGGTCATATCGTTCTCGGATATTCCTTTGACTTCGGACTCTTTCATCTTCTGCTTTACTATATCCTCAATCATCTTTCTAGTCTCCTCGTATGATTTGGCGGAAGTCTTCTTATTCAAGATCAATGAATGGTCTAACACTTGGCTATAGCCCAGCGAAGCCTTGTAAAAAGCCCTTTGTTCATCCTTGATGTATTTCTCCGAGGCCTTGTATAAATTTCTGGCCATACCTTCCACATTGTCATTCCTATCTGCTGCGTATCTGATAAGTCTATCAGGTGAAAGTTTTGCTACTTCGACTGGTTTGATATCTTCCATCTGCCCTTTCAACACCATTCCATTTTGATTTTTGAAAGCTTCATCTACTTCGGGAATCAATGGAGCTACCTTTTTGGCTCTTGCAGTAGGAGTAAATCTGAGGAGATCTTCCCTTATTTCCTTCGCAGTAAAACCGCGAGTATCCTCGAATTTGAAACTTGCGCTGGGAGACTCGCGAAGACTGGGATCTGCACCCTGAGATTTGCTCATGAATCCTCTTATTTTGGCAAACCAAGTGCCAATTTGTGGATGGCGGACAAGTGTTGAAGTTTGAAGACCTAGAAAGGACCAGAATCATGTGATTTAAGCTATAAGATGAGAGAAAGGAGGGATTTTTTTTGAGAGCTTCATTACCATCTGGTTTTGTATACAAGAAATCGTGGGCTACTTGGAGATCTTTAGAGCCTGTTTGAAGTGTGTTGGGGATATGAGGACCTTCTACACGACCTTTTCTCATGCTGTCTGCTATATCTGCAGTGCCAGAGCCACTTTTTGAAGGGCTCAAAACCACGGAGGTTCTCAGATCTACAAAGGAACAAGGCCGCAAAATTTATGTAAGCTATAACATTGCATAATACAGGCATATTTCACAACAACATCATTACCGTCTGGTTTTGGAAGCAATGGTTCGTGAACGGCTTTGACATCTAAAGAGCCTAGTGAAACTTTGCAGTGCAAATCACATGGAAGATAAGCCAATAATCAATAACAGGTGGATTGAAAAAAGATGTTCCACACACTCTTGTTTGCATGTCCAGCAGTTCCAACACCTTTAGCGTCTTCAAAAACCTGTATGGATTTTCCCGCTGCCATTGCGGGGTGTCCTATAACAAATAGTTTCAAATTGGCAATGACCCACACAATAATTATCCATTTGATCTGTGGATATGGAGGGTTTCTCATTGTGTAGGGGTTGATGCTGATGATTTGTCCCAAAAGTCCTTTACATTCAAGAGGTACGGGTTACTAGAAATGTGATATTGAGAGCTGGCTAGTGGGTATCCTTAGAGATGAGCAGAAAAGGACAACAATAATGACTGAATCTGGAAAAGGAATGAGAGAGATTTGAAGTGTAAGAATGCAGGAGAAGAAATGATCAAAGTTCCGGGTGAATGGTATGAAAGTCTATAATACTGATAAATCAATAACAATAGTTTTTGAAAAGAAGGATTGAAAAAAGAATTAAGGAGGTGATGTAAGCCAAAGTCAGTATTCAATTCCTAATTGATTGGTAAAAACAGTGATTGCTAAACACAAGTGGTTGGCAAGATAAGTTTAAAAAATAGAGAAATCTTAGCAATCAAGGAACTTCTTCTGGAGATTAACACAAAATGCAATGAGAAAGGCTGTGTTCTTGACTCAGTTGAGGCGGAAGCAAAGTGGAAGAACTGGCTTGTCAACCTTGATGAAACTCATTTTCCCGTGATCACTGCTGTAATTTCATCCCGATGAAACTCATCCCAATGAAACTGCTGAGCATTCTCATCAATACCGCACCAACAAACAGGATATCTGTGGTCACAAGGATTGAATATAGCAGGAATTGGTGTTTTAGCAATGCATATATTTGTTTCTTGGTGTCTGAGCCAGACAGAGAATCATTTTTATGTACGTTTCCTGTGCCAATCTAACCTCGTTTGTAGTGACTTCCGTTGCTGATAAATGTGAAGGGGGGAGGTAACGTAGGGCGCTTCCCACCATATTTGGGCCTCTTTTTTTGCTGCAAACGTCGTTCAAGGCTGTTGTAGTTGCACAATATCATAACTTCAATGTGCATGATCCGTTTGAAAGACCTCAAAAAGAAAAGATGATTTGAGAGCCTCACTGACGTTGGGTCTTGAGGCAACGTACGAGTGACAAATTCCTTGACATCAGGATTGCTACTTCTTCCACTATGCAAGATACATTAGTTAGCAAAATCCAAACCAATGTGGCATAAATGGGAAGTGGATCTTACGTGGCCAGGGGAACTGCAACTGTAGCAGCTGTGGCAAAAAGAAGATGTATGATATCAGAATACTATGTATATTGCCAGTGAATTGACAGGAGCTTGATGCGAGAGGAACCCAAATACCTGCTAGTATAGCAATGGTGTTAAAGATGACCAATAAGTGTATGGGATGCTTGAATATATCGAGAATTGAGGAAGGAAATAATATCACGAGATCAGGGAAAAGTTTATCTACCATTCGCTACATATAGTGCTGTCGTAGGCCGTCGTGGAGTCGTGCTTTTTGGTACATATAGCTACACAAGCACCGGTGCACGCAAGATGGCAATTATACGAGGTCGTGTGAAGACCAACTTGACAAAGCCCCATCAAATAGTATCACAAGAGCTATCACAGTGGGAAAGTTCCAAACCAAGAGAAAGCGCAGACACCATGTTTTCATAAACTGTGGTGCATATATTATCTTCACACCTGACTTGGCAAAAACACTGCTCTCGTGGCATTATGTATTTCCTTCCTCAATTATCGTTAAGAATCCTATGCATCTATTGGTCATCTTTACCACAATATTCCCTTACATAATTGCACAAAATCACAAAATCTTTGCGCACTGTGCTGTGACTTGGAAAGATATATGAAGATGCAAATGGTCCAAAATAGGTGACCTTCTGAATACAATCCACAAGTTGATGTCACAATAAGATGACTTCAATCATGATTGGGTGATGTCAATGATTTGTTTAGCACTTCCTCCACACAAGCGTCAATGAAGCTCTTGCGCTGTCACCCAAAAGGAGTCAGTTGTGAGTTAATCAAGGTTTTACTGGGACCATAACTAGTGTCTAATCCTGCTTTTCCAACCTTCCCAAAGAGGCATGTGGTATGTAACCCATGTATCCATACCCTGGTGGCTGGGTTTTGTTTCTCGCAGGGCATGTATATTGCTAGTATCTGGCAATATCTGTCAGTTTGAAAACCCAGTGGTGGTGCTCTAAGCGTACGCATATCATCTAAACCTGAAACTACCAACATTTGGGCTTGTTCTACACAGCCTAAACTAAACAGGGAAACATTTTGATTTACTTTAAAATTATAGAATTGAACTGTTTGTTCAAAAGTGATAATTTGAACCTTAGAACCAGGAACCAAAGTATTCTTGAACCTTTCTTCATCTCCTTCATTCATATCATCAGAAGGTTCTTTCTATATTGTTTGCATGTCATCTATCCCGTTTGAAATAAGACGAGATAAGCACTGGATACCCGATCGGGTACCCGGAAGTCTTCTCCTCAAGCCGAAGCCGACGGAGGTCCTGGCCTTTGGGAGGACGTCGAGTGTCAGAGCTCTGACACTGCATCTGACACTATTGGCCGCCCTTAACCCATGACCTCATGGGTTACGACCCTCCGTTGAAATATACCTGCCAACCTGTCCCTATCGCTGCAACCCACCATGAAATGTGACCATACCTTTCACCACCTCACCCCACCATCGCGGGTATCTCCAAACCCGACAATCCCTAACTTCACTCGCCCACTTCTTCACCATCCATCCTAACTCAATTCACCGCTCCAGCCACAACACCACCATGCTCCTACACGAATTTGTGTCACTGCTGGCGCAAGACTTTCCTCTCCTTCATTCGACTCTCCACGTATGCGATTTCACACGCTTTGTCACATTGGCCGCCGAAGTCACTGCCCGAGTTCAAGGAACGCTCAGCAAAGAACACGAAACAATCATTCCCTTCCTACGCAACGCGTTAAAGTTAGCTCTGCCAAACGATTTGTGCTACCACCTATGGCACACCACCCGCCACCTCTTGAGCGCGGGCCACGTAGAACCAGGTCTTTTGATTCAACTACACGGCTATCAACCAGACCTACCCATACCCGAGCATTTCCTGGTCTGTCCAACAAAACACTGTTTGACATGTTCAACACCTCACAAGTTGCACATCCGATCTAGAATTGATGGATACCTCTACGATGTGGACGGCGTCCACACTATCGGAATTGTCACCCTCAAATGCCCAGGTCAGTAGTGTTCCCTCACCTAATAACGTTCTTTCAAAGGTGTAACCCCAGTTGACCACCAAAATGGTAGGATGCTCAACCTGTTACTGGCCAAGCTACTACTCGAAGGATAAAATTCGGACGTATTACTCCTCCAGGTTTGGGCGCAACAAACAGACGTTCCAGGTCAGTTGTCATTTCTTCATGACACACCGACTGGCGGAGTTACTTCGAGAAGGCGCAATGCTTGCTCAGTAAGTTTTAAGTCTAAGTCTGCGTCTCCTCATCAATGTCCCTTAATTAAATTGACACAACACAATTTCTTGTTTGGTCAACAGCATCTCCAACTTCAACTTGGCCAACCTGTTCAACCGCTGCTACGTCGATCGTGTGACAACTATACCCCCACTCACCAGCGCTCCGACAATACTCCCTGATCTCTCTGAAGTCACATGTCGAGATGCTTTGGACATCAATACACTCCTCATGAAATGCAATTCTGCTGGTACCTGTTTGAGAGTCAATACCTCAGCCGCTCCTCCCGATAAACGCTACCACCACGCCATGCAAGCTGTGCTGGAATGGATAGCGTTGGAAGGTAGCAAACACCGCGCTCACGCGTGCTCTGCATGCATGCGGGTTTTGCCTCTTCCGAGTACAGACGGAACTCCAAAGCTTGGCTGTAGGTAGCAGTTTCAACTTTTGTTGTCTTGTGATCAATATCAGCCCACTGATCCACCTTGTTTTGAGCTTAGCCATCCGGGCTGTGGTGACAGACGGCATCACCATAGGACACTGGCGTTGTACCGCAACCCCCGCTCAATTACGTGAACTCGCACATGCCGAAGGCTTGCCAGCACCAAATGGACCTTGTACCATACCGCTCGACCGAATGTCTGATCGGTTTTGCCCTGAACATCTAACTCGGCTTGGCAAGCGTTGTGTGGCTCAACCATGCAAAAACGATGCCGAGGAGGGATCACCAACTTGTCACCTCGAAGTGCACATCAATGCTTACGCCAAGTTCAAAGCACATATCACCTCAAACTTCGCCCTCACCTCCATGCTTAATCGACCAGGATCAAACCGCCCGTCAGATCCCACCGTGCATCAAGATTGGAACACGGCCAAACTAATTGGCCTTGAAGACGTCCAGCAAGGGGATGAAGAAGAACGCCTGCACGAGAAGGGCCGTGAGGGGGGCGACGCTGCCCCGACTCGCATCAGCCTTTCCCGAGCCAGAACACACAACGATCAGCTCTGCGTGAGTACGTGTGGTGTCATACTTGCGCGAGAAACTTTCTATCATTCAGAAGGTGTCAGCGCTGTTCGCGTCAGTAATTTTGTCAGTTCAGTACAGGCATATGATTGTACACTGACTACCTTCCCGTACTCAGGACTTTCTACTACGTATGTTCCCAAATGCGATGCCTCAGGTATGCTTCTACGACAACACATGCAACCTAGTGAATCATATTTATCACGGAGGCGAAGACTACGGCCCGTTCATGGAAACTGTCTTTCCTGTTGACCCCTTCCATTTCCGCTCGCACAAAGAAACTGACAAGTTCTGTCAATACTATACGGACCCAAAGCTTTTCCCTGAGCTTCGCGACGCTAACGGTTGGTATTTCAATGCCTCAGCGGGGGAATGCGCCAATGTGTGGTACGGGGGGTTTGCCTCTTTGGCAAGAAATATGCACCCAATTCGTTTCAACTTTATGATGGAAGATATGATTGAAAGACGCAACGATTGGCTCATCAGGAGGTTATCCAAAAGGAACAATATTACTTTCTTAGGAGACATACCTTGGTAATTCAATACTTACTTCTGTGGTACAAAAGTAATTTTTAGTCTTTTATTTAATCATCATCAAGACTTTGTATGTTATGGTTATAAAAAACCTTTTATTTCAGAATTCTTACACCGTGCTTATTAGTTAGTGTCTTTGCCAACATTTCTTACCGTATTAAAAGAAGTTCACCATTTCAATGACAAAAACAAATGAAATGGAAGGTCGAGACAAACATTTCCATCCATTCAAGAATTGTAGAGAAAAGCGGAATTGCCTTTTGGCGTAGAGAAAGGCGGAATTTACATTTGGCTACCCCACAAACGCTGGGCAGATGAACATAAGTTTGAAGTTTGTGAACAACAAGCAGATCTTATCTATCCTGAGTCTGTCCTTGTTGGATTTTCACACACACCTTGTACAACTTGAACATGAGGTTTTTCATTGGGGTGGAGAGCGACGATTTCCAATGGTCTCATTTGATCATTCGCTGTTGAGCAGATTACACAAGCAGGAGAAGGTTTTGTATTAAAAAAGTGTTCATGGACTTTATTTTGTAATGTGATTTAAAATTTCTGGAAAGATACAAAAAAAAGAAAAGAATCTTTGATATTGGTAATTCATTGAATGTTTCAATGGCTTTAGAGTAATCTATTTGAAATCGGTGAAACCTCAAATAACCTTAATCAAAGCGACCCTTCCACACTATCTTCAACAGATCCCTCTCTGTCCTCGTCTGTTGGTACCCAAACCTCCCAACCCGTGATGCTTGTGGCCCAAGATTCAGCACCCGTAGCACTTAAAGGTGGGGCAACAGGTAGGTCCGGTAATTCTGCAAGGAAGCAGAACTTACAACATACATGTTCTTGGGGAAAACGGCAAACAGCCCCGGGCCCATGATTGGAATGGATCCAATTTCCGCGGCTACCAGTGTCACCAAAATGTCAGACAGACTTGGACCAAATGGCGAGTGCAAGTGAGAATGAAAAGCAACTTACGTGACGTCGTGGACCACGGACTCAGTAATGACCGGTCCTACACCCTGCAACCCAGCAATGAAGCTTTCCCCCCCGCTGACGTGGTATGTCCAGTGTGTGAAGGCGTTGAGCAATCCTCAGATGGTGCTGGTAAGAGGATGGAAGTTCGTCGGTGATACTGGGGAGAAATATGTGTCTCCACTATAGACTTCCCGTGGGCCTTGAACAATTTCTTCCCCAGTAAAGCATTTGTACACACTGCCATAAGGTGATGGAAAGGCTTTGTGCATATGCACAACCACGTTTTCTTGAACCTGTTCGGATTGAGACCGCCATTAATAAATTATCTGAAGATGTCAAGGTACACACAGGAACTTACACGCAATAGTGATATAGCTTCCCACTCCTCGGCCGTGAAGTTTCCGGGTTCAACACGGGCATGGAGATCTTTGAGAAAGCCATCGAGGGAAACCGCAACATGGAAGTTCATTTGAGCAATGTTGAGGTAATCACGTAGGGGAGTTTGATTATGGTCAAAAATTCGCACTCCCAGTGGAGAACTGAGGTCCCCGCGCGATAAAGTGCCTTGGTAGGTTGAGCGTAAGTCCCACCTATGGACAAACTCTGGTGTGATCGCAACATGGGCCGATTGACTGACAAATCGCCAGCCAACATCGTTATCAAGATTGGTTGGGTCAGGACAAATCGCCAAGACCGACGCGTTGTTGTGGATCGAGGGGTGGTCAGGCACATAGACTGGAAGCCCTCGCCGTCCCAATTGATGTGTATCCAAAGATTGTGTGAGTGTAAATAAGCGTGATTGGTCTGGGCAAGGCGTCAGTGTCCAAATGAGAGGCAGTAGAAAATTGGTTGTTTGCTTACCAAAACCGCACAAAGCATGCAATGTGTTTGGCGGGGGAACACCACTATCAGCAACGGGGTTCACGTGTTCCATAGTGTAGGTCGCGAGAATCTAAACCACATTTGAACGGAACAAAAAGAGGATCAATTGTATCGTACAAAGGTACAGCGGGAGAGACGCGATAGCGAAGAACATAGCTTACGTTTAGGAAAAACAAACTCAAGGTAAGCACGGTCGATGAAGAGGAGAGGAAAAGAGGATAGAGACGTATTGAAGAGATGTGATGAAGTGAAGTTAAGGAGGATTGATGAGCAAGATTAAAGAATAATCAAAGCAAGTGCCCCTGGTTAGGATAGCCGCGTACTCAATTTGCTTCACTAGCTGGCAAGGTTATATGGCTAATTTAGCTACTTACTATATCTGTGGTGTAATGAGGCTATAAGATAGCACGCCAGGGGGAGAAAAATGGGGTTGGTCACTCTTCATCTGGTTATTATACCTCGTTTGCCAACTTTTTTTAACAAGCTAAGCTCACAAGAGGGGCCCATCCTGTAGTGCAAAGAGAGTGATTTCGAGCAGGCGATTTCATTCTTCACGCTGGCGAGGTGGTGGCTGTACGTATGGTGTGGCGGAATAAGGGCACAGATGACGGATGTAGTCGATACACAAAGAGGAGTGACAAAGCCTACTTAGTAAAGGCCCAGATGCATTGGGCACAGATAGAAGGGGGACGTTAGTTCCAAAACATATAGGAAAAACGGAGGCCGTGTCGAGAATCCATGTCATTCACCCAACTTTCGCTTCTGACCACCCTGCACACTGGGATTTTCTGGTTTTGGAACAGGTGGTGGGCACCCGGCTTGTACATATTCTGTAAGGAATTGCTGGCGAAGAGCTGCCACGGTCACCGGATTTGACATCTCAATCTGCTGTTTCTCCCAGGCTTGTAGCCTGACCTCCCCAATGATGTGGAGCCATTGGGCGTACCGATAAGCAGTACGGTCACCACGATTGAATCGAGACTTGAATACCTCGTCCCACGCCCGTAGTCGAGGCATGGTGGCCATCAATGTAAACCAGTCCATGAGTTCGCTCATGGGACCATCGTCGTCTGGCCACTTCATCTTCGCAACGCTCACGACTTCCACCTGTGAAGGAAGAATTGTACGGTCTCTGTTATGACAATTGAAACACGAGTAATACTTGAAATCTGATGGCACTGACACTCGCATCAGATTCATGCCCTGTGCCCGTTGGCTCCTGGTTTGGCGCGGTGAGCTTGGGTTGGGAAGTGGTTGGAATAGGTCGAACCTCGCGGATGACAATGATTTCATCATTGTCATCGTCTTCAGCCGTGGATGAATTAGGCTGCCCTATCTTAAGACCAGAGCTTGTTTCGGGTGCCAGAGGTGCTTCAATGGCCGTGTCGTAGGTAGAACCAAGGTAATACTTGAAGCGGGGACAATTTTCTTCCGTGATTTGTGAGCCTTTGACAAGGACCTGACGGGGAGTGAGGGGAAAGCGGCAGGGTATGTCTATTGAAAGGGTACACTGGAAATGAAAACACAATCAGTCAAAAAAGGTAAAAGGAGTTGTGTAGAAGATAATGATGCTCTTACCCATCCATCCAACGAGGGATCCCAAAGTGAGAGGGCTTGAGACCAACCATCGGCGTCCGAAAGACCTTCAATGACAGCGGCGTCATTCACAAGGTGCTGGCATTGATCAAGGGTAAACTTTGGCCACTTGGAAGCGATAAAAGAGAACATTTTGGGTGGTTCCCCGCTCTGAAAGAAAAGAAATGTGAGTCTGAGTCAATGGCCAAACCCAAAAAAAGGCGCAGTCTGGCTCTGGCTCACTTTTAGCCATGCGATGATCTTTACAACTTTAGACTCGTCAACGTCTAGCCTTTGATCGCGTTTCATTGCTTCGGTGCGCTCCTTACGTAGGTCAAAAAGCCGGGCTAGCTGAGCATGGTCCATTTCTTTGGCAATGCGCGCGCCACTCTGTGCGCTCATCCTCGGAAGGCGTTTGTGTGTGGGTAGCGGGGCGGAAGAAGCTGGCGGTGCTAGTGGTGTATCTTCTCCTGACGATTCCTGTTCTAAACACGCGAGGACCGGATGGATGTTTCGAGTAGCACTAGTGCTGCTCTGCGGCGCGGGCTGATTGTGCTTGATGACATGTCCTTTGGCTGGACATGACACTGCTTTGTCTCCGAAAGTTTGACAGCACTACAAACACATGATTTAAAACAAAATGATGATTTAATGCCAAGGCGCGGGAAGACTGTGTCGGGAGGGTGGAAGCTTACCGAAGCGCAAGAACGATAGAGGCACCGTTTATTGCCTTTCCGTACATCAGTCGGTTGGTGTGTGCTAGTCTGCCCCCCGACTCCACGACAAACAATTCCATTCGTGCGCTTGGGAGATCCGGGTTGCGATGATGGACCAGTTGACTGGAATAGGCGATCAACCAATTGCTGGCTTGAAAACATCGCCAGCCCTGGTTGGTTGAGGATTACGTCTTGGGCGTTCGATGATGTGGCAGGGTCACGATTGTTCCGTCTGTTGTGCAACGCTTGTACAACTTGCTGGGGTTGGTACGGAATGGGTGGCCAGTTGCCAGCGTTGATAGATGCTATCTCGTGATTCAATTGCAAAAAGGACCAGGTTCGGTACCAGTGGCCTTGTTCACCGCGTGGTGGCTTAATGGCACACTGGAGGGAGGTTTAGGAATACAAAGCATAAGTAAGTGACTGTAGCTGACAGAAAGACACGATGGAAGGCTCACGGCGATGCGCCACGCGCTGGCCAGTTGATTGATGTATTTTAGCTGGGTGTTCTTGCCAAGCGCGTGACATGCTGGACATTTTAACCCCACGAAACCGGTGTTTAAAGGAAGGGGTAGAGGTTGCGACGGTTGGACACGGTGAAAACTGGCGTCGATGTAGCGCGGAGACTTCATGATTGGCGACGATTTCGAGCGAGGTGGAAAGGAAGAGAAAGAAGAGAATGGTGGAGGGTGAAGACAGAGGGCGAGTAAAGGAGGGTGGTGGTGGGTCGTTGGTGGGATGGCAGGGGCGGGGTAGAGGCCCGCGCACTGCAGACATTATTCGGGTTCCCCAAGTGGGCAGGGAAAAATGATTGGGAGTATGATTTGTCATAAAATGGTCTATCACTCCACACCTGAGCCATAACACCCACACTACATATGTGTAGCAGGCTCAGTGAATATGTGGTTATCATGTACATACAGTTCTGCTCAGTTATCTGCTCATCAGGACAAGTTATTCATATGTAATACATGCTGTAACTTCTTTCAGATTGAAAAAAGCTTCCAAAAGATTGACTACATACACTGACTCAATGTTTTGGTGTGATCTCATCAACTCAACTGCATGTAACACACTTTCTGTTACTAAGACATAGCTTCAACAATATTGCCTGAGCAGCTACAGAATTATATGTAGTGAATTTTTGGGAAAAAAATTCAAAGTCGAAAAAGTTACATGTGGTATAACATGTGATTTATTTATTCTGATGGGCAAAAAACTGAGCAGACCTGTATGTACATGATAGACAACTATTGACTTAGCTTGCTGCACATATGTAGTGTGGGTGAAATGGCCCAGGTGTGCAGTATTAGATTCTTTTATGAAAAACTGTACTATTAATCATTTTCCTCTGCCAAATTGGGGAAGTTGAATGATGTTTACAGTGGCGAAATAGGAATGAGGACCGCGCGGTTTCTGGAGGTGTTACGGCAAGTGTCTAGCAGGTGTGGAATGTGGGAAATGTGGGAGGGGGCATGTCGCGGGGGGTGTAAGGCTGTGAAAGGGCCGGAGTGCTTTTTCACGGGGGGGTGACAGGGGGGAGTGTCAGATGTCTGACAGTAGTGTCAGAGTCCTCCCGAAAGCCTGGTGTTCCCGATGCCGACCGTAGCCGGCTGCGGCCCAGGGTAGCCCCGTGTCCGTGTCAGAGCCTTAGCCTCGGGGCTCGTCCCACGCGATTTGTAAAGGGACTGTATTTCGCTATTTGCAAGGTTTAAAGGACTTGCTGAAGTTTCGTCACTGGTTGTTGAGCTGGTTGGGTTGTGCGATCTCAACCTTTCTCATCCGCGCACGGGCCAAATAAGCCTGAGAAAGCCGAATGCGCTAACCAAAATGAATTGACACATTTCAATTCTTACACATCATCGCCCTTCATCGCCACAACCAAATGAGAAACGGACGCTCTACCAGTTTACCAAACATGACATCATAGGACATCATATATGAAGCATATGTGGAGCCTATAAAGAATATATAAAGGACATTGGTAAGTCGGAGGTAGCCCTCACTCCACAAATATTTCTCAAATAAAGCTTGAAGTTGAGCTACATATTCCTACCTGAACCACAAAGACTTTATCTGCTTTCTCGTTATCGCTTTTCAAGATGCGCTTTCATTTTGTGTTTGTTATCCTCGCTTCAATGGCAGGTAAGTACTTGGGTTCTCTTTTATTCAAGCTGGCTTGTCGTTGCTTCTTTGGTATGTAAAATGTCTGATTCTCATGATCTTATCTTCACATCAGCTACAATAAACGCCCTCCCCCATGCAACGTAAGTTTGTACTCTTGTCACGTCTTGGGCATTCAGTTCGCTTACTCTGGTTTTCGAGCGCAGCGTTGATACCAATGACAATGTATTGTCACCGCGTAACTTGCCTCCAGAGGCCAAGTGAGTTGCTCCTCTGTCTCTCAGTGAAAACCTAAACAGATTGTATACTGACATTACGCGTCACAGCTTACGGAGCTTCAATTGACGTACCTTCGAACCGCAGGGTGACCCAGACACCATCAGCCACCTGTGCGTTATAATCCTTTATCTTCGATTCGAAATTTACTAACGTGGCCGCAAATTGGATAACAGTGTAACCAGGACCTGGCCTGATGACAGCGGCACTGGTTTTGAAACGTCAACCACACAGTCACCGGGGCATTGAGCAAATATCGTGGAACCTCTTGCGCTCTGTCCCAAGGCCTAGCAGTTTAAATTTGGACTTTTTATTTTATGTACTTCACGAGCTGTGTGGTTGGTTTAGATCGCCAGCCAGTAAATGTAATTTTTGAAGGGATCTTATGAAGGATAATGATTCGGAGGAAGAATATCTACTATTACAAATGACCCTCGTCATAGTTGGACCGTATGGGTGGAAGTGACTCGATTTCTACCCTCTAAAAGCTTTCAAAGAGAAAAATTGTTTGTGTCCCTCGAGATTTTTCATTTTTGATGCGCGCCAGGAGGTCCCGATGTGCGAATTGACTCATACTACGTATAGGATATATTTTGGCGGAAAACTTAACCGTCAGATGTGATCATGTTGTATTGAGCAGCTTCAGCAGTTACCATTTTGTTTGTTTTTCCGTGTCTAAAATTGCACAAGTGTTGCATGCACAATAGCCCATTGAAGGATACTTTTGTTTCAAAGACCCCTAAAGTCCTGTGTCTGATACGAGAATATTATGCAGCACATCCAGTGAGCTGAGATCACCAAAATATTAAAATATGAGCATTTCCAAGTGAAAACTTTACAACACACTAGTGAGACAAATTACAATCAGTCAAAGGAGATACAACAACTTTTTCTCTGATTGTATGAGGTGGTTTTGAAATGGCATTGATCCATTAGCACCCCAGGTTTTCGCCATCTGTTTAGTAACTTGATTGTGTTCAATGACACCAAAAATTACGCTAATTTCAAATTCAAGTCAAACATTTTGTCCTTCCTCCTCTTATCAAGTCGAGTTTCCTCTTCCTTGTCTCTCCTACCAACCCTCCTACATTTAGATTGCACCTCAACGCGAAGTGGGTCTTTGTGTCTATAGAAGTTCTCTAGAAAAATATAAGTGTGACTCTTAATTCCATAATCATCAATATAGTCTGTAGCTTGAACCAGAAAAATCTTGCGCTTGCACATAGTTTGAAGATGAACAGATTCAAAATGACGCAGAGGGGACATCATTTGTTAGTAAGGGCCCGTTCGGTTGCCATCAACCTCGCAGGTGTACGCTTGCCAAGCGTATGCTCGCGCATGCGCAGGTTGACCAGGTCTGCCTCGCGAGTTGTTCGAGAGCCTGTGCTGTTCGGTAACCCAAACTTGACCTTCTGAAACCCAAAGATCATGGGTTTCATGAAGGGGTATAATTCTTGTATACACCATATATTATACATACTAGAAATATTTTGAAAAACATCCAAAACATCGATTGAAGATTGATCGATGTTTTATCTCATCCATTCACATCGATTGACGATCGACTATTCATCTCATCAATTTCAAAGTTGTCAACTTCAATTCATAGGGAAAATTGAAATGAATGAGATTAAACAAACAATAGAAATATGCTTGCTCAAAAGGGATCACCGATTTCCTCCCTTGTGCATTTGACCCAAAGGAAAACTGAATGAATGCGGTTGTAATTCAATATTGAGGTCTAGTGAACAACTTGATACCTTTTATCTTAGCTCTGGTAACTGTATCAGTTATATCACCTTGAGGGAAGAGACTACGAGACTCGAGTACGCAATCGGTCATTGAAGGAAGCCAAGTCTATGGCAGTAGGCAGGTCAACCTGCGAGAATGTAGCAAAACGGCCAACCTGACAGGTTGACCGATTTGGCTGGTACTACCTTTGCTAAAAAGGTTGACCGGGTCGACCGCACAACAGAAGACAAGAAAGGCCAAATTTCGCCGCAGCCTGCTGCAAAGCCGCTGCGCAGCTCGCAGAATCCAAAATCCACCCGATCACAAATCTTCATATTTCTGGCTTTGTAATGTCTTGAGACTCATGCAAACTATATCTACGACAAATGTAGAGCTTGGCATGACCAGATTGACCGTACAGCCGAGCCCAGCTTTAGTTCAGTGAGATCGATTATGCACATTCCCATGTTTCCCCATAGTCTTCCTAGTGTAGTGGTTGACATGGCACACGTGATCTATTGACATTCAAGTGGTGATGAGCACTGGTAGTGTGTTCGAGCCTGTGTGTCCTTTTGTGCTTTTACATTTTGGCCAAATCATAGAAAAAAGGATAAGTCTTTTTTTGAAAAAAAAAACTTTCATTTTTCTTGCTCAGTCAAGAGCTCAAATGAGGTTATCATAGGACAATGATTGCACTGACACATCCAAGATCAAAAACTTGATCTCATTTCAAAATTTCAGCAAAAGAGAGGGTACAAGTCAGCCTCGAACCCATGCAGGCCAACCTTTTCAATCCACAATGCAGCTGTTTCATGCCGTTCGACCGAACATTCTTGTTGTGCTGGGGTTAAAACAAGTATCTATTCCGTTTACAGCTCAGGTGAAGTTAGAAAAACTGACTGTACGCTTGATTTCAACATAATGAGCTAGATATATGTGCTTTATGATCAATCCCAAGACATTACAAAGCCAGAAAGCGGCAGTTCATGTCGATCGTATGAAGATTTGTGATCGGGTGGGTTTTGGATTCTGCAAGCTGCGCAGCGGCTTCGCAGCAGGCTGCGGCGAAATTTGGCCTTTCTTGTCTTCTGTTGTGCGGTCGACCCGGTCAACCTTTTTAGCAAAGGTAGTAGACCTGAGAGGCGTACGCTTCACCCTTTTTGAAAAAGGGCGTACCGAACGGCTCAACACCCAGGCGTACGCTTCAAACTGCCTTGAAGCGTACGCCTGAACTTTTGGCTGGGTCAACCTGCGAGGTTGACGGCAACCGAACGGGCCCTAACTCTTCTCATCTTCTTTCTTTCCATAGTATCCTAACTGAGTCATCTAGAATCCGTCAAATGTCCTGTGATCAATCCGATGAAACGCTATATGCCAAGATCCCACTTTCGGAGGCTGACCGACATGTCGTCTATGTAGTGTTTCAAAATAGAAGCCTCTTTTCGATTTGAAATGAAAGCTTTCTTGACGAGAACTATGCAATGTCGAACAGATAGTCCAAGCAATTCACAACATACAAATCCAAATCTCGAGCGGAAATTTTGATAGAACTAAACTTTCCTGAGATGATGAGATGATTACACCATTCTCGGCCGTGTTCTGATCAGAATCCATACACAGGAAAGACGGAGCTGCTTAAATATGCGGTGGCACAGTCGAGCTTCAAACATCTACGGCGTACACACATATATGTTGATCTTTTCCTTTCACTTGATGGATGAGTCAATTGATGGCGGGTAAATCAGATGCAGGGGTCAAAAGAGGGGACCATCACCGAAAAGAGTCAGATAAGCGGATGGTTGTAAGGTTCATTTTGTATACAAGTAATTATGTGAGCTAACCCCCCGAAGTGATCAATCTAATCATAATTCCGCGCTGATGTTCTTGTGTTTTGCGGGACAACAGGGAAAAACCTGGAAAAACTTGGATATGGTTTTTGCCTGAGATGGGAAATGCAATGCAAGCTGCGATGCACAAAACTCAACAATTTCAGAATCACACGAGGTGCATATAAGATACAACATATAAAATCGGAGCTGTTTCATCGCGAGCAAATTCCTCAACACTCCCTTTTTTCCAATCTCCCTTTGCAAAAACGCTTGACTAGAGCTGTTCCAACTTGTAAAGCTAAGGCTCGTTTACTCCTTGATCATCAGTATCTACCTTTCGATATGCGCTTCAATTTGATACCTGCTGTCCTCGCTCTAATCGCTGGTAAATCAAGTTTCTCTCCCCTTTCGGTGCTGTCTGCTGCCTGGCATTATATTTGTCTGATATCAACATTCCTCTCATTTTCACCTCAGCTACCACGATCGCGATGCCCAATGCGATGTAAGATTCTCTAGCAGTGTACCACGAGTTAAGCTTAATTAAACAATAAGTCGATTCTTCCGTAGGAGAAGGATCGAGCCTCAAGCCGAAGCATTGAAGCCTCGTCACTTGCATGGAGATCCCAAGTAAGTAAAGTCTCCAGAAATTTTGTGCGATCTCCAGTGGACCTACCGATCATCGCATCTCATCCTTACCATTGGTTTCCTTGCCGCCTCTTCAGCCTACAACCACGATACAACTCATATTTACCTTACGGCCCGGGTACCGAATATGGGTCTTCCGGCCACCACAGCCACCGTTAGGTGGATCGTACTGCATCAGGTTACATTTTACTACATATTGTCAAGCGTTTCAGAATCCTCAATCACCTGATGATGTTGGAGGAGGCTGACAAGAAGTCCAGGGTTTCACTCGTTTTTGAAGTTCTTATCTTTCACATCCCTACTTCTGGTTCATCGTCATTCACATTCGTCTCATACTTTCCTTCGTCTCTTGAACTCTATTTTCACTTCTTCGGATCGGTCTGTTATCTATCTATAAAATCGGTGCTCGCGTTTTTATCACTGGTTCCGGATATTGAAAAGCTTGATTGCAACTGAGCGAGTCTCTTAATTGTTGGCTTATCAGATCATTCAGTTCTCAACCCCAATTCTATGCGCACTAAGACGTGGTATGTTTTGCTTTTATATGCTTATCCCGGCTGAGAATCTTTTTACTATTGTGAATGAGATTGATCTTCAAGGATTGTAAATTTATGGTATCATCCTAGACTCTCTGCTCATTCTCTTCTGTTTCTATCTTACTCTATCCTTTTCATATTTATGTAGATTGGTTATTTACCTATCTCTGAGTCTTTAAGTCTTGTGTGCCTTTGTTTTCTTGAATGTTCTTTGGTGGATTGTCAACACCTAACTGCAGTCTCATTGTAAAGAAATCCTGTCTCGAAGCAATTTTGGTCATTGATGAAGTTTCATGGCAGGCGTATCCCTCTGATATGCACTTCTGAATACTCAAGAATCTGTAAGAGAATTCCTCACGCATATATCAACTCGTAAATTTACCACCCTCACATGGAAATTGAGTATGTAAAAAGCTGACCCAAAAACAGCTATGTATGAGCCCATCTTTTTTGACTTAGTAATAGCAGTCAACTTATTTTATCATGATAAACTACCTATGTAGAGACTCTTGAGGGGAATTTGTCTGAATCTTGAAAGGCAATCTCAACATTGGTGCTTGTATGTATGTACATACTAGTTTTCTAACTAAAAGAAGGAAGATTTGATACATAAACTTCCATGAGATCTGTTTTCTTGAGGATGAACTTTTCCTGGAGTCAGTTATCATTATCATTTCTGCTGATCAAAATTTATCACAATTCTCATGAGCCTTCAATGAACTCTGAAACTGTTAAGGAACTTTTGCCTCCAATTTGGTGCATTCCATACCAACTGCTTTTTACAAGCTGACACCAACTCACAAACAAGACGCGTGAAGAACTTTGGCTATGAACTTCTGAACTCGATTGATTTGTTGATGTACTCGGTGCGTTTGTCTTTATGTAGCTCGAAAAAGCCCCGGCTCGGTCGATTTCGATTACATACACGAGTTTATGGCCAAAGTGAGTTTGTGGTTTACAAGAAAGTTAAAGTGAGTCTTCTAGAATTCCATTCCACGTTTCAGCATTCCACGTTTCATCATCAGACCAACAAACCGAAACAATCTGAAAGTCAACATTACAAATAACCTCATCTCAATCAGAACTCTAAAACACAAACATAATGAAATCAATCTTAGTTACATTAATCACCATCTTACTATTTATCACCACCACCAACGCTGGTATCTTTAATTCAAAAGGAGATGTCAAAGCAATAGACATAGATCGATTGAAAAAACATTTAAAAACTTCAAGTAAAGGTACATTTGTTGCTTTCTATGCTCCTTGGTGTGGTGTAAGTTTTTTTCGCTATTCTTTTTTTTGGGAGGGAGGAGGGCGAAGCTGTTTCTGATTGGTGGCTGACATTTGTTTGAGTCATATTTTGGATTGATTTGATTTTAATTGAATCTTTAGCATTGTAAAAGTCTTCAACCTGAATTCGAAAAAGCTGCAACAAATGTCAAGAATTTAGTCGTCTTTGGTAAAGTTTTTGATCATCTGATCCAATCAAAGATTTATTTAGACTCTGATATATTTGGGATTGTTATTATAGCTGCTGTAGATTGTGATGCAGATCAAAATAAGGCATCATGTGGTCGAGATTATGGAGTCAAAGGTATCTCTTCTCAAATCTCTGAATCGAAAACACACCATCACCGAAACCAAACTTGAGATTTTTTTGATTGACTTGATTTTTTGAAACCCCAAAACTTTACAAAGGTTTTCCTACAATTAAATATTTTCCAGGTACACCAGTAGCCATGGATTATGATCAAGAAAGAAAAGCTAAATCAATGGTAGATTATTCATTAAGATTCATGCCAACGTTTGCCAAGAAAATTAAATCTAAAAAAGATTTACAAGAGAAAATCTCAAAATCATCTAATGTTAGTCTTTTCCTAATCCTATGATGATTTGAGCATCTCAGTTCAAAGTTAATTTGTTGTTGATCCCTTTTTTCCATAGGACCGACCATTAGTGGTACTTTTCACCACTGCTACTGCTACTACTCCTACTTTCAAATCTTTATCTAGTGTGTTCCACAAAAAGATGGAAGTTTATACAGCTACACCAAAAGCGTAAGTAATCTACATCTTTTTCAACCCAAAACCCAAAACCCAATCTCAAAACCCAATCTGATAAAACCCTTTTTCTACAAAAAACGAATCGTAGGATTGGAGAAGAAACAGCCAAAGAACTTTTTTCAATGGAAAGTATACCAGGTTTAATTGTTTTCAAAGGAAACACAGATTATGAAAAGTTTAAAGGAAAGATGAATTATAACACATTATATGAATTTATTAAAAAAGAACTTCAACTTGCTGAAAAATCAAAATCTGAAAATCAAAAAGCTAAAGATGAATTATGATTTGATTTGATTTGTTATATTTTTTTTCTTGCAATTCTGGGGTTTTGGAATTTTGTAAATCTTGCAAAAGAAATGCAAAGGAAATTTATGGTTTTTAAAAAACTCAATTTTTATAAGTTATTGAAGTGGATTTACAAAGAGTAGGAGCACTAGACTAGACAATAATGGCCGGAAATTTTCGAATCGTTTTTCCATGAAGTAATAATACGCATACAAGTTGTACAAGGGTAAACAAGGTTTACATGGATAAAGTTCAAGTAACAAAGAAACAAGCGAGAGATCAAATAGGATGTGCTTGTCAATGTCAATGAGGAACTGATGAGACCGAGTTTATCAAACTGGTTTGTTTTTCAATTTGTTTTTCAAGTTTATTTAATTCATCAATCAAAACCTTTTTCTCTAATCTGATTTGATTCATTTCTTCTATGCCTTCAACTTCTTCTTCTTCCTGTTCAACTGTTTCTTCTTCATCTACATAAGCTAAATCTCTTTTCTCAATCTAAACCGAAAGAAGAAGAAAAAAAAATTAAGCCCCACCCCGCCACCACAAAAAAAAGTTAATTCGATTGGATTTATTTGAAAGGAAAACAAACAAGAGTTCATGATTAGTGATTGCTTACAGTTGTTCTTAAAAGTTGTTCACGAGTTTGTAATCTTTTTAATCCTTCTGATGATTTGATTAATAAACTGTTGATTTCGGGATCCATTTCATTTCTTGCTAAAAATCGAGCTTGTTTGATTTCTGAAACTGAAACTAATTCAAAAAACTTTTATTTTGGTTTTCAAATTTTGAAAAAAAACCAACTGATTAACATTGATATTATGGATGATTTGATTTGATGTGTGAGAATGAAAGTGGATGTTACTTACTTGAGTGTTTTTGGTGATCGTCATTGTTCTGGGTAATTGTGAAGTAACTTGACTTAAAGTTTCAACACATGATTTCAACTAAAAAAATAGAATGGTTTAAAGAAACATCAGTTTTTTCGAATCCTATTGTTCTGGTATAAGTTTAAATCGATCTTCATTCAATAATAGATACTTTACATTTTGATTAGTTCGATTTAAAGATTGAGCTGCATTTCTGAGTGAGATTAATGGGTTTGTTGATTGAGAAAGTTGATGGGATGTCATGCTTGGTTTGGAAAAGAAGTGGATCTTGAGAAGTTTTGGTGACCGTATTTCTTATTCGATGATATTCACAAGCCTCGTGTTAAACCGAAATTTGTTGATCGAGGATATTTGGAATAGGTTTCATTTGTTGTCCTTTCGAAATAAACAAGAGCTGTGTGTTTTACTTCAAGCTTTCTAGAGATAATCGGAATCGATTCAGCCTTTAACTTGCCTTCAAAGTTCATGGCATTGGAACTTCAAATCTCAAAGGCCTTCACTCAACTTTCACAGGTCGTGGGCACGACGCGTCCGACGTACACGAGGGCAGGCGCTGGCGGGCGTGCCCGAGCGGTGCAAAAAGGTGGTTGTATGCCCCTGGGTTTGTACATACATGGTGGCTATCAACAGAAAATCCAGTGCTCAGATCATCCACAACGGTCCACCTACTTTGCGAGCCCTGGAACAGACCCCCGATCCTGATTTTGTGGATGTAGGGGGTCAAAAAAACCAGGTGTCCACAGCGGTGCACTTGAAGTCAGGGGCCAGAACTCGATTGAGTGATATGGTATGCTTGTACCATATCATCTTGTTTCGAGTGCGGTTTGAGACGTGACTATATCGGTCACGTGGAAGCAGTGGCACGTGATATTGGGAGCCCCTATAGACCTCGCAGATGTGGGGGGTCCGGATGGAAATCTGGAGGCCCCCGACGTCTCACCCCCAATTGTGCGAGCTCCGTTGGAGCGTTTTTTTGCGTTTTGACCCCCTACATCGCTGGGGGCCCGCAAAGTAGGTGGACCGTTGTGGATGCTCTCAGTGGAATCCGTGAGCCTCACTGAACGGTGAGGCGTGAGTTTGCACAGTTACCCGCAGGTATATGTAATTTGACTGACTGTCTGACGGGTCGAACAGTCTCACCCCCGGATCGAGAACCCGTGTCACATACAGTTCCTTTCCATCTCCTTTAATCTCTCATCACCATACCACAATTAGAACTCATACTAAGAGCATCTCCAACGCTCGCGAATCTGAATGACTAAACGTTATGTTTATGTCAAAAACGTAACCTGTATTGCTGTTTTTCAGAAAATCGTCCTCCAGCGCCGAGGGCAAGGTCTCACACCTGGCCCACGGTGCGAACTTGGTTTTTGGGAAATGACACACTCCCATGCTCAGGTCCGCAAATTTGCGGACCTGGCTGAATCGCTGAAAAACCAGTATCTCAACGGTTTTTGCCCGAACATTGACTAAAATAATTGTCCATATGTCAAACTCGTTATGTATTGTGATAATAAGATAGGTAGGTGACTGCTCATGTCTGGACAAAAAGGGACCTTGAGTCTCTTTGAGTGACGTGGGTTGAACCTCAAGAGGAATTGAGAATGAAGTTCAGATTGTGCGCTGGAGGGACCTGTCCTGACATGTCGCTGAAAAAGAAATACAGCTGTCCAGCCAAAGAAATAAATTACCTGTATGAGTCATTCAGATTCAGGCGCGTTGGAGATGCTCTAAGAGCATCTCCAACGCAGTCGGTATCTGTACAACTCATACACATCCGAATTGGGCCTGCTGAAGAAGTACAGCAGGCTGTATTCGTTTTTGAGAATTGACTACCTCCAACGCGCACCTGAGGTGCCCCCACCCAAGGTTATGCGGCTGCCGTAAATGCCAGATACTTATCTTCCAAGTTGATAATAAGATGCCATCAATCACAATCGATGATGTGATCATCGATTGTGATCGACTGAATGCGGGAATAAGATTACCACGTTCGTCCAATACGCGGCAACTCTGTCATTCCTCTGTCATTCTCCAAACGTCAAATTTTTCCTAGCGATTTCGAGAACTTGACACGAGAGAACCGCGAAGCTGAAAACGAGGGATCACACACATGGCAACTTGTGACAAATCATGTGCGCGCTGGAGGTTGGTTTTTGTGGCCAAACCGCTAAACGTAAATTACAGCTTACGTTTATGTCTAAATGGCTACGTTAAACTTACGTTTACAGAGTCGCGTTGGAGATGCTCTAAGTATCGTCCATCACCCCATTTTCATCATAGGCCCATCCCATCGTCCATGCATAAGGCAAAGAAAAGCCAACAACACAGCGGATGTAACAAAGCAAAGCAAACCATACCCGTTTACCACGGATGTAATACCAATACCTACAAACATGTATGGAAGCCCTCTCGCCGGCGAGTGTGATTATGATTGAAAGAACATTACCCGAGATAGGGCAAGTACCACAGAGTATGATACCCTTCGCACGGTCAGCAACCATCCCAAAAAGACGTGCACGGATGAACAATAAGCACAAAGAGTTATCATTAGGGTTATCAAGCTCAGAAAATTCGAACAAAGTCCAGGTGTAAATCAAACATAGTATCTGAGCGAGGAGGCAAGTGTTTTATGTTTGTTTTGCTTCCTCAGAATTTCACCGGCATGGATGCAAACAAACTTCAAATGGGACAAATCAAGCACATATGCACGGAAGGACAAAAGATATTCCTGACATACCTATCTGACAATTCACCACGATGATACCAAAGCATAATTAATAAATCAAAAGCTTTGCTCATCAAACAACAATTTTGGAAACATGCACAAAAAACAGTCAAAGCCGCATAGAGGGGTTTGTAGTGACTACATATACAAACATATTCCTGACCTGCTTGTTATGACCTGTCACGCGTGTTACATGTAGAGTTCATACTAGTCTTGTCTCCCGTTGTGCATATTGCTTTTCCTCACTTAGCAATCTACTATATTCACGAGACCACCCTTAAAGCTTCTCTTGCATCTCCCTCTCGAAGCTACAACACTGCTTTGCTGCGCTTCTATCCCTTCCCTTACCGCCACAATAATATCAACGTTCATCCATCTGCTTTCCTACAAGTCACATTCACTGTCCTACCATATTTTCTATCATCTCCAACACATTGCTTTAAGTTGTTTTATTCCTTACTATTGGCCCTTGACCTACGACCTGCCACACTCAATCCAAATCTCAATCTCATTTAATCTTACAAGCCCCATTTTTGATTTCTATTTGAGTCTATCTTTGCTCTCGACGTACTTCATTGTGTGTTTTATTTTTGACTTCATCTTGCCTCATCTAATTGCTCTTTTTCACATTTTGATCACACCACAATGCTTGTCAAAGAACTTATGAAGCAATTATCTGAGTTGACCCCAACAATTCACGACACCCTGACGTTGAGCCAACTTTGCAACTTTGCGGCCCTTGCAGCAGATTTTTTGAAGAGGACAGGCGACACCTACGGACCCTCCTGCGAAGAGGGCCCACTCGAATTCTTGTCTCACTGTCTCGACACGGCCCAGCCCCCAAGTACATGGGCTCAATTGTGGTACTTGACGCATGATGACGCCAATGATTTGATGGCATGTGATTACGACCCCTCTCACTTCTACCATCATGGAATCCCTACCTCACAACGTCCTCCGAATGCCATCAAGATTCCACAGCACACATTCAACCCCCCTACCTCCATTTGTTTGACATGCGTATCTGTCACTGAGACCGGTTACCACGAAAACGTCCCACTAGAGATGCGGCCCCAAATTTACGGATACTTGTACGATATTGGAGGGGTTGAGACATTGCAATACTTCACGGGTTATTGTCGCCGTAAGTTAGCCAGACACCTCATACAATTTCATGCCTATAACTTACAATGAATACCACACTAACGACGAATGTCATCATTACAGAATGTAATACTACCTATACACCCTGCTATCTGTGTCGTGAAGAGTATTGAGAATACTATACTAAGACTGAAGGACAGCCTGAGTATTATTTTCAAGTCTCCCAGCATTACTTCATGACCCACAAACTCGCGGATTACTTCAACCATCTTCAGATGCTTGGCAAGTAAGTTTTGCTTTCTGTCAACCCTTCCCTTCTTGAAAACCCCAATCCGCAGTTGTTAATCTGGCTATATTGTCTGCAGGGTGTCTATATACAACTTGACCAACTTGTACAATCAAACGCATGCCCCATTTGACTTCACTCACCCGAACGATTTTGCCGAACCTCGTTACACTCGCCCAATCAGTCAAGAAGCGTGCTCTCTTGCACTTGATATACACCGCCTCATGCTGAGTTACAACAAGCGTAACATGCGTTTAAAAAACGACACTGGGGGCGAAGACTCTCGTCGTTTTTTTACCGCAATGGAAAATCACACGACCTGGCTTCAACATGAAGGTTCTGAATTTGCTACTCACATCTGCTCTGTTTGCACTGAGGTTGAAGTAGCTCCCGATGGCAAAGAAGGAACTAGTACGTACAATCTTTGTTTTGACAGTGTTGTTTCAAAAAAACTGCTGATCTTTGTCCGATTTATCTCCACAGTTATCTGTGCTTTGGTGACCAATGGAATCACTATAGGCCACTGGGCCTGCAGCGTCTCAGAAGTTCAACTCAAGGCTCTAGACCCCGAGTGGCCTCTGATTTATTGCGACATCTCCCTCGACAAGGTCACCCACCGCTACTGTCCTAGACACCATGAGCTTCTTAAGGACCACTGCCAAGCCCAACCTTGCGTCGACCCCGTTGTTCCCGGATTCAAAACTTGCAAGAACCTCGAACATCAAGCTGCGTACAAGAGCTTCAAAGACCGCAACTCATCCCTCTTTGGCTTGCCTCGCAAGTTCAATCGTCCAAACACCCGAATCCAGATTGATCCCACCGACATGCTTTCGGCTGAAACTGGCGAAATGGTCTTTGGTGAAGAGGAATTAATGTACGCTGAGGTTGAAGAGAGGGAGCACGAGGCGGCACGTGACGGTGGCGAGAGTAGTGTTGGTTCCAAGAAGGTATTGTTATCTCGGCAACGATCTCACAACGAGCAATTTATGGTGTCTTGTTGCGGTGTGATTGTTGCAAGAAAGACCTTCTTTAAATCAGAATCTGTGCCAAAGGTCAAGGTAAGCACCACCTCTATTTTGGTGATGATGTGCGTTTTCCTAAGCTAACTTTTGCTAACGTGCCTTTTCCTCCTTCTTCAAAAATCGTATCTTATAGGATTTTATCACAGAGACTTTTCCAAAAGAGATGCCACAAGTTATCTTTTATGATAACGCGTGTGGTCTCTACGCCCACATTCGCAACAACCCTCACGATCTCGAAACATTCAAACATACGTTCCTTCCTGTTGACACCTTCCACATAAAGTCTCACAAGGAAACCCACACTACTTGTCGGGATAATAATGATCCCCACATATTCCCTGAGCTGAAGACATCTGACGGAAAATGGAGATTCAACGCATCTGCCGCCGAAATAGTAAATGCCTGTTTTGGTAGGTTTGACTCTATCTGCCGTAACATGCACCCAGTGCAATATAATTTCTTTCTTGACGAAATGATTCGACTTCACAATGTCCGTCTTTGTGAACAAATTAGACAGCGACGAAACGTCACTTTCTTAGGCAATGTTGAATACACTGCCACTCCATTGTAGCTATGTTGTTGATTTTATGCCACTCATTTGATAATTGTCACTCATCTTGTTTTCAAATCATTCATTTAGTGAGTGTTTTTGTCCCAATTTTTCCTTTGCATTTTCATTGCATGACTTCAAGTCATTCATTTAGTTTCTTTAAGTCGTTCCTATTTAGTTATTAGTGTTGTTTTCATTCTACATTATCACTCACTCTTCAAGTCTTTCATTAATTAACTTTTCTTTCATTAATTAACTTTGTTCAAGTCCTTTGAATTTCTATTGATTGCAAGGGTCATCATTGCTTGTTTTGATGCTTGAAGTGACTTTTTGATTAAGAAGTCACAGATACATGATGCATCTTGTCACAAATTTTTAAGACAGATAGGCAAAGTAGCATTGCATCGACCAAAGCAAAATAAAATATTGACATATTCACGATTACTCACGAGGTTACAAGAAATGAGACATACTGACAAGAAGAAAAGTGGCCATAAGGGCTATTCACACCTGTTTCATGACAAAGACAGTTGTAGATTGAGATCACAAAATAGAAATAAACTGACCGGCAGCTGAAAACAAACATTTGGAGTTGAAATATATATACAAAGAATGTGTATTTTAATATTCACAATAAGCACTACACTGAATAACAAAAACAAATATTAAGCACGGTTGAGTTTGACACGTTTGGGAGGTGGTTGGTCATCAAAACGTGAATCGGTCTTCCGCCACTCAGCATTGAAGTGATGCTTGCGGGCGTCGGCCACCTTCATATCCCCATGTCGGTCAACAAAAGGTTTCAATCTTTTGTCGAGCGCTTCGCACCAGCGGCAGTAATGTGATATGGTGGAAATCACATAACGAAACCTTGTGCCAAAAACTGCCACAAAGGCTTCTTGGTTGTCGTGTTTATTTGGGCCATCAAGTGTAAGTTTGTATAAACGTAACATTTCGTCCATGGTGGCTGACTTGGACCACTGTGGTTGACGCCTTCGTGTGGCTTGTTGACTACTAGATTTGTCTGGAGTGGCAGGATAGTCGACCTTGGAAATTTCAAGTGACGGAGACCGGGCACGCTTCTCGGGTGGTTGGCGTGATTTGGAAGGCCCAGGGGTACCGCCAACATTGTCAAATTGAAGTCCTTGGGCGGGTAAGTTACTTTTGACGTGTGGAGGTGACTGGCGATGTTCGGGCTCCGAGGACGACCGCAAGGTGATAACCCTACCCTTGCCTTTTCCTTTTGCTTTTCCTTGAGGTGTAGCTGAGCTTTTCCGTTGAATGAAAGCACACATAGTCATGGCTCCTGTCTTGCCTCCGGTGGAAACAGAAGCTAAGTGCCGGTCAACATCGTGGCAATCTTCAGGTTTAATTTGGGGGAAAACAACCAGGATTTTGCGCGTGTTGACAGGGTACGTCACTAATATGTCCATCGACGTGTGAAGCTGATGTAGAATAGGTGTGTTAAAAACATATAAAACCCACTATCAGTCAGAAGTAGGGTCACAAACATACCCATAATTGATTTTCCTCGTTCCAAACTTGCAAATTGCCTTTCCACTCCGGACCGAGTTGTTCAACAACTAATGCCTTCATATCAAGGGATTCTTTGAGTGCAAAATCAGGCCAGCTTGCGGCGTGAACCTGACCGCCCCATGATCCAAAAGGGTCATCCTGATAGGTTCCCAAATTCAGCAATTGCCTCTGATGTCATTGAAGAGGATAGCAGGAGGAGATCTCACCTTCGGGCCCGCCCATACCACCAGCGCGATGGTCCTACTGGCAGTCTTGTGCTGGACGGTGCGTCGTCTCGCTGCGCTTTCTTGCTGTAAGGTCATTGTTCGGTATTCGTCGAGGAAATCCGTTTGTACACGTCCTTTATACTTTTTGACACCCTTGCTCCGGCTGGCCTGAGTAATTGCTAGGCTACCACTACTTTCATGGTCAGGGTCTGCGACAGAAGATGATGCTGCGAAGTCGCTGAGGTTTCTGGTTGGTAGCGAAGAAATAATTGAGACTCTGCCGTGATCTTTGATTTCCTTCTGTTGGCGTTTGGCCATGGAGTTGTGCTTGTTGCAAGGGTGACGGCCGGAGGTGTTAAGCTTTAGACAACACTGTAAAATATGCATTATCATCAGACAATTGTCAAAATTGTACACTAATCCTTGGTTTACTCACAGATTTACAAGCATTAGCGGCGCATTTGTCATTCTTGCGTGGTTGATGCCCTGAAGCAATTTTCCCTCCTATTCCCTTGCATTCGCGGTCTATTCCAGCGGTTGCGGAAGCGCCTGCAGGACGGCCTTCGGCACGGTTGCTGGTTCCAGTGGCTGGCTGCGTTGCCGGTGGGGTCGGTGGCGCATGCATGAGTCGGTCAAGGTCCATTGTGCCGGCAGAAGGATCAATGACTCGTCGATTTACTGCCCGGAGTTGGTCTTGGAAATGCTTTGAGTTGTATGTGCGAATGAAAGCGTCGTCGATGGGACACTATGATTGAACATTGACAATCAGTTGGCCTGACCCCTTTATAGAAGAAAGAAAAGAGTGTGTAAAGGTAATGTTGAAATACCTTTACACCAATTAGGTGTTTGTGTTGAGATTTAAAGTAAACTGTCAAATGTGTAGGTCTTTGCTTGCAAGACTTTGATTTGCAAATCAAGCCAGTCTCTGTGTCAGTGGGAAGAGGCGGTAACGGTACACGTCGATAGGGATTAATGGCTTTGAGTTGGTAATTTGGGACTTCAATCGCAGGCATTGTAACAATATTGAAAAGGTTGGAGAATATATTTGCCAACAGTTTATATATCGGTTGAACCCAACCAATGCACTTGAATTCTTCAGATTCATCCTCTACGTGGTCTGCATTCAATGACCAACCATCTCCAACTTCTACTTCTTCACCTATCCGTCCTCCGCCTCCCGTGCTCACTTTGTGGTCATCACGGCCAGTGCTTGCCTTTGCTGGACAAAAAGGTCAAGTATCTTCATATTGCTCAGTAAGATATGGATAGATAAGGATAGGGATCGATGGATGGAAGAGTGAATGAATGGACCGACAAGGACATACATAGCTGCGAAATACATGACAGAAGTAGATATTTGGTTTCAGATGGGCGGCCTGTATGTATTGCATATGCCAAAAGAGATATACCAATATAAATGGAGTTATGACAGTATCTCACTGCGTTACATGCGGTGAGGCTCACCGCTCACCGCTGTGGTGAGGCTCACGGATTCCATGAATCTCATTTTGCTCTCGCTATCAAGAGTTATTGATCAGGAGAATCACCAAAGTTTCAAGGTATTTTGATGCTAGAAAAAGCTAAGTAGACATTCACAAGTAAACAAGATGGTTAGGATTGGAGAATATCATAAGTTGATTTAAAGTGGTTCTTGGTACTTGTTGAAGGATGTGATCTAAGACTCTGGAGTCAAATGAAGATAATGACCAAGCTGAAATTGATTATACCAAATGAACCAGTCTTAATGACTCAGTCACAATAATGGATTGGTTTTTTTCATGTGGAGTATTTACCATCATCCTTGGGGTTTCCAATGTTCTGTTCAGATGTCACATTTTTGAACCTTTCTCAATGTCAAAGGTCAAAGGGGGGATGTGATTTAAAGAGATATATAGTGCTTTGAGAGAGGATTGTAGTTATCATTTGGTTTTCCATTTCTTCTTTTTGACTGCTGTGTGCCATTGATCGGCATCATGGTTTTGTGGTGAAATTTCTGTGAGCATATATTTGTTGTTTACCATCTTGAATTTGTAACATCTTACCCTGGCGTGCTTCAACCTGCACAAGGATGTAAGATGTTTTCTTTTTAATTGGCTTCTTGACGAGATAACCAATGTTCATCTACATGTTCCAAGCTGCTTGGGGTCTTCATTCGTGTACGCGCCACACAGTAACAGAACCTGCGTATAATCTCTGCCTTTTAGTCAAAAGGGACCGATGACAAAATATTTATCACCTTTCGAGAGACCTTTTCTTTTCTCAGAATATTGTGAGTGAAAAGATACAGGTAGAAATTGAATTGTCTACTTGTTTGATCAAATGAATACTCTGCATAAGTTTGTAGATTCATAGATTTCCCTGAAGAACAAGTCACAAGGCAATATTCTCCTTTGCAGAAAGTTGAGACAAGAGTGACGGATAAACAGAACAACATGAAATACATGACAACTAATAGCATTTGGAGCAGACCGCCAGTACTTGGATCGATAAGGATACAGAAAAAAATCTGAAGAAAAGTGAAGCAACGTCTGATTAAAATTTTTTCTCGTGCGATAATTTCAGATGAAAGAGGACGAACATCAGAGAAAGTGAGGTCAGAAATGTAGGCGCATATTGTACAATTTCAGTCCACTCAGATTTCACGGCGACCTTTCAAAGCATATTGTATTCCTTCCCATTTGAGTTCTCTAATGTTCAGATAAAAAACTTTACCCGTTAATAGACTCTTCCAAATCAAAGAAAAAACAAATGTGTCAACATACATTTTATCATTTTTCTGCGTACCCTGCACAACTGAGCTTCGCGCTTTTAAAGAATTGAGACTACAAGAGTTCAGAAGTGAGGTATTTGGATTGTTCGTCAGGTCTTTGATTAAAGATCAAGTAAAGAGATCACTCACTTCGTATGTTCGGGTAAGTTACGAGGCTTCAAATCACTGGCACCACTGGCACCACTGGCACCACGAGTCTGGAACCTTCTCTCATAAACGAACCCATCAAAAGTTCATTCAAAAACAACCTCATATAGTATGAGAGATATGAATCTTACGTCTTAATGGGCAGTGCAATCGCAATAGCTGAGGAAAACATCAAGCAAGTAAACAGGATCAGAAACACTTCGTATCAAGGAAGCAACTGTATATTCTTGTGAGGAAGATGAAATAAATTCACCTGCGATTGAAATTAGAACGCATAAAATGAGATTGAAGCGCATATTGAAAAATGATATAGTTGATTGATAATATCAAACATTCAAATTGTTCTTCTAAGAAATGTACAATTAAATTGTTTGCTTGAGAAGTAAGAATCACTGCCACTCCATGAAGGACAAAGAGTGACTATATATACTCATATCCTGTTCGGCACAGTGAGTTCCTTTAGTTGTGTGCAAGTTTTGTCATAACCAACTAATTTGAATGATAACTATTTGCGATTCGATCCCGCTATGCATGTAAATTTATTGGACCTCTTTTACTGCATACATATAACCTTACTTTGTAATATCAAAAACTTTAGTGTAGATTTTCTTTGAAGGGGTTCACTTATGACGCTTTCAACTTTAGAGTTCACTTTTATTCTTGGTGCAATTTTAGATAGAAAAAATATGATCTCCATGATGATAATCAATTTTCGAAAACCCTGATCAAAAAACCCCGCTAATCTGGTTTAAGACTTGAAGTTGAGGGCAAAGTTACGTAAACCAAACTTTTAGAAATGAAAGGGGATCGTACCTCGTTCCATTACTTTTGCAATTATGAAAAACCCTGGCATAATTTTAGACTGAGTCAACTTTGAATTGATACAAAGAGAATTTTCTTTCAGAGTTTCATTCAAGCTAATTTATGCGTCATTTGAGAAATATGATTTGAAAGGTAAAAATCTCCTTACTGTACTACTTTACATTTCTGGTTCGTTCATTGTAATTAGGATACAATTAAATATTGATATCGAGCCTCATTAATTGCACTTTATATACAAGCTACCAACACTTGTTGAGCTTCACCTTTCAAGATCGAAAGATATGAAGCCAAGCAATTGTATATCAAAAGATCCAGGTTATAGAGAACAGGGTCCATAGACAACCGTATCACAATTGCGTATGAGGTTGCCTTTTTGTAATGAACTTTGTTCTATCATTCATGTAAACAATCTTCACGTCTTTCAACCTGCTTAAGCTCTTCGTTTACCTATGTAACGTCACACATTGCAACAGAAGCTTCATACCCTTCAATTTCAAGCTTCCAGTCAAGTATGAGTGATGATAGAATAGTACATTGCATAAAAGCAAACTTTTCTGCTCCCAAAATATGATGAGTGGCACTGGCAAGATGCGGGTAGATATTTTTTCTAGTTTGACCATTGGATTATTTACAATAAACAGAAGATAACTCTCACAACGCAATTGGTATCGCAATCATGGTAGCTTAGGTGAAAATCGAAAGAGGTCATCAGTTGTAAAGACATTTTATATCAGTATGTAAAGCAACTATATATCTGATCAAAAAAATCAAATCATTCCATCTTCGAAATACTTTAACTACAGACATCTGCTGATATGCTTAAGATGTGAGTGTCAACATAATATAAACCAATCTTTCATAAATAGATTGATTTCGTATTTCTTTGCAATGTAAAGTTTTTAAAGTGTGATTTCATTTAGGAAAATTATACGTTCTCCAGTATATCATGATTGACTATTTTGGACTTCTTTTGCTTTATATTGCAAGATCAGATACAATTAGGATAAAATCTACACCGAGTCCTATTCTCTCGTTGATTACACTCTATATCAATTTACCGAGACTTGGTGCACGTCAAGTTGTCTTTGGGCACTGGGGGTAGAAAGATAGAAATATACAGTAGGATAGAATGATCAAGTAAAGTTTTTTGATACGTCCAATCATTTGTTTGGAACCATTAGAGTTGACTGGATCTTCTGCTTCTTAACAATCCCTCTGATTCCTCACTTTTCTGGTGATGTGATTCAAAACCAGAGTATGATCGCACTGGAAATTGGACTTGATGTGGGGTTTTTATTCTCATTGATCTAAAGTTTATCACAGAATGATCACCAAATGGTTTTTGCGATTGATCAAAGGGAAGTGCGTTCAAGGCAGTGCCTTTACGGTCTAATCTGGATGGCCCCAATGCACGGAGCGAAGACGCGTGATGACTCGTTTCTCTTTTGTTGTTCCAAATTGTGTTGAGGTGATTCTTCAAATGCCGTTTTAAGTTGAACTGTTGTGGTAAACTTATGAGACCTGTTTAAAGCCATGAGTGGTGTTTGTTTACCATATATTTTGAATTGATCATCACTTGGATTTGTTACACGTCAGACTTTCTTTGCTTGACTCGATCGAAACCAATTTCCACTTCAATTCTTCAAAATTCACCAAAAAGAAACTCAGAGGTAAACAGGAAAGTCAAAGTAAAAGGCAAAGGCCCCCAATTACCTCTGGTCTCATGTCTCTCAAGACTGTTTACCCACTCATCTCTCTTAGTCCTCAAACCAATCGAAACGTCTTAGCTTTCTTAAGGCTTGTGGTGGTTTTATTCATTGCTGGTGCTGCTGTTGCTTCTCGTCTGTTTGCTGTCATTCGCCATGAGTCTATCATTCATGAGTTTGATCCTTGGTTTAACTAGTAAGTCATCTCTTCAATCATATTCAAACTCATCTTCACATTCATATCTTGCTAACTTTTATTGTTCAAAATCCTTCGAATTGGGTAAACAGCCGTGCAACTAAGATATTAACCGAACAAGGTTTTTATGCTTTTTGGAATTGGTTCGATCACACAGCATGGTACCCACTTGGTCGTGTGGTGGGTGGTACCATCTATCCGGGTCTGATGGTCACTAGTGGTTTAATCTGGAATGCTTTCCGACTTTTCAATGTATGTTAGTTGCTATTATCCCCCTTCCCAATGAAACATCAAACTTCGTAGTTCTTAAATGACTGATTCTGCCTCTTTGATCTATCCAGATCCCTGTTGACATTCGTAATGTTTGTGTACTCCTCGCTCCTGGATTTTCAGGTTTGACTGCCTATGCTGCCTACCTCTTCGCAAGAGAACTGGGCCAAAAAACTACCTCCAAAGGTAAACCTCAAACCAAATTGATTGGTGAAACAGGCGAGGGTACAGGTTTATGGGCAGCACTCTTTATTGGAATTGCACCTGGTTATATCTCTCGATCGGTTGCTGGTTCATACGATAACGAAGCGATTGCCATCTTCATCTTGATGTTTACCTTTTATTTATGGATCAAAGCTCTTAAGCAAGGATCAGCTCTTTACGGTTCGATGACAGCTTTGTTTTACTTTTACATGGTGGCTGCATGGGGTGGTTACGCCTTTATTACCAACATGCTCCCACTTCATGCTTTAGTCTTGGTCCTCATGGGTAGATTCACCAATAAGCTTTACATTGCGTATTCTAGCTTTTATGCCATCGGGACCCTGGCCAGTATGCAGGTGCCGTTTGTTGGATTTCAACCTATTCGTACATCAGAACACATGGCTGCACTCGGTGTCTTTGGTCTTTTACAACTCGTGGCCTTTGTACAATTAATCAGAACTCATGTCTCAAGTAAACAATTCCAACTTTTGCTTCAAATCGGGTTGGGGACGATTGGAGTCTTAGGAGTAGCGGTCATTGTCATCTTAACCAAGCAAGGTTGGATCGCACCTTGGACCGGTCGATTCTACTCTCTCTTCGATACTGGTTACGCCAAGATTCATATCCCGATCATCGCCTCTGTATCAGAACATCAACCGACAGCCTGGACGAGCTTTTTCTTTGATTTACAAATGCTTATTTACCTCTTTCCAGCTGGTGTATACTTATGCTTCAGAGAGCTACGTGATGAGCATGTTTTTGTGATCATTTATTCAGTTCTAGCTAGTTATTTTGCTGGTGTCATGGTTCGATTGATGTTAACTCTCACCCCGGTTGTCTGTATCAGTGCTGCTATGATTGTTTCATCAGTCTTTGACCTTTATCTCGATCCTGCTCAACCTGAAAGTGTCGAATTTGGTGCTGCATCCTATACGACTTCGATGGATACACTTTCAAGTACCGGATCTGAAGTCAGCGGTCCTTCATCCACTCCTAGCAAGAAGAAAAAAGCACACGTAGCTTCTCAATCGATTTCATCAGTCTCATCAGTCACTTCAACTGCATCCACTCGGACCCAAAAATCGACTCGATCAGCTAGTTCATCCACTTACACAGTCGTACCTACACTAAAGGCTATTTGGGGACTTGACACTCGTTTTGCGATTCTCTCTGCTTTTACCCTCTTTAGTTTGATCTTTGTACTGCATTGTACTTGGGTCACTTCTACTGCTTACTCATCACCTTCAGTCGTCTTAGCCTCAAGAAATCGTGATGGAAGTACGAACATCATTGATGATTTCAGAGAAGCCTATTATTGGTTAAGGATGAATACCGAAAAGGAAGCTAAAGTGATGAGTTGGTGGGATTATGGATACCAAATCGCTGGTATGGCTGATCGTACTACATTAGTTGATAACAATACCTGGAATAATACTCAGTAAGTCCTTCTTTGATTACTCGAAAAAGTTGAAAGGTAAATTCATTGTATTATCGTTCGACATGAAAACAGTATTGCAACCGTCGGTAAAGCGATGTCCTCAAGAGAAGAAGTTTCATATCCGATCTTGAGAAAACATGACGTAGATTACGTCTTGGTCATCTTTGGGGGTCTTTTAGGATTCTCAGGAGATGATATCAACAAGTTCTTATGGATGGTAAGAATTGCAGAAGGAGTTTGGCCAGACGAAGTCAAAGAAGGGAACTTTTTCTCTCAAAGAGGTGAATATAAAGTAGATGATGAAGCTTCACCTACGATGAGAGAAAGTTTGATGTACAAGATGGTACGTTTTGTTCATTTATTTGGTTTGGTTTTGGGGTTGTTTTTCATATTACTAATTCTTCTCCTTTTCTGATTTTCTAGAGTTATTATCGATTCCATGAATTATTTGGAGGTCAAAGAGCACAAGATAGAGTAAGAGGACAAACTTTACCCGAAGCAGGACCGACATTGGATACATTAGAAGAAGCCTTTACATCTGAGAATTGGATTGTAAGGATTTACAAAGTTAAAGATGAAGATCTTTTGAATCGAAATCATAAAGATGCTAATGCGTTTACGTCCGGAAAACGAAAGAAAGCTGGAACTAGTAGAAAAAGAAAGAATAGACGTAAAGCTGCTGCATAAGGATTTATTAAAAAAAAGGTCTTGAGATATTGATCTATAAGGGAGTTGATTCTTAGTTTTGTTGTCTCTCTCCTTGTTTGGTTTATCTCATTCTTTCTCTCTCCGTATTCTCTATACTGGAGCTTGGAGTCTTTTGTGTCTGCGTGTCTCTGAAGTTTTTTTTTGCAAGAAAAGGCAAGTTGAATGTGTATATATACATATAAAAAAGACACTCTTTTACTTTGGAGCATTGATGAAAGTTTGAGCGTCGAGTTGGAGAAGGAGGGAAGAATATGTATTCAAGAAATACATATGTAGGTTTCATCAGAATATTTCATGTTTTACGTTTTGAAAGGACTCTTGATCAACTTCCTGATAATGGTTCCAGTAGGGGGTGTTATTATCTCTGTGCCCTGCATGGTTTGAGCTGGGTGATGTGATGATCATTCCTTTCAAAACGGTTCAAAACACCTGCAATTAAATTTAGACCGCGTAGTAGACTTGACTTTTCAACAAAATTCTCGAAAAGGACTTGGCCATACAAAGGTCATCCAAGACTCGAGTCTCCTGAGGGATACATCAATCTGATATTTCTGTAAATTTTGATCATGTCCTTGGACACACTTGGAGGAGTTCTTTGAAGCAGTGCACATTACGATGGGGGAAGGTTGTGAGTATGAAAGATGTTCAATTCAATATATGTACATGTTTACAGAAAAAAACACCAGAGTACCAAAGTCTAGTTAGGTCTTGTTCATGGAAGAGTGAGTGACCTGAAATAAAATTCGACCTGGTATCTAAATTTATCTCCTTGCTCTAACAATAAACGATAGAAGATATTCAAGAGTGGACTTAGAGCCATATCGAGCGATTCAAACATGGGGAACTATATATGTTTGCAATCATTTGTCAGCCTTTGCGAACGGCGAACACATGTTCTCAAGCTTGGAATGGAAAGAACAGACATGTATAAACTAACGTCTCCTGTGCCAATCTAACCTCTTTTGTAGTGACCTCCCATGCCGAAATATGAGTTGACCCAAGGGTTATCCATAGGGTGGGTCATTACAGGGCTCGGGATCTCCAATTTGGGCTTCTTCCCTTCCCTCGTACGTCGTTCAAGGCTTCGCAAATTATCATAACTTCAATGTTCATGTCCCATTTGAAAGACCTCAAAAAGAAAAAGATGATTAGAGAGCTTCACTGACGTTGGGTCTTGAGGCAACGTACGAGTGACCAATTCCTTGACATCGGGATTGCTACTTCTTCGACTATGCAAGATACATTAGTTAGCAGGATCCAAACCAATGCGGCATAAATGGCAAGCAAATCTTACGTGGCCAGGGGAACGGCAAGCGTAGAAGCTGAGGCAAAAAGAAGATGCATGATATCAGAATACTATAATGCCAGTGAATTGGCAGGAGCTTGATGCGAGAGGACCCAAATACCTGCTAGTATAGCAATGGTGGTAAAGATGGCCGATAAGTGCATAGGATTCTGGGTTATATCGAGAATTGAGGAAGGAGATAATGTCACGCGAGCAGGGTTTTTGTCAAGTCGGGTTTGAAGACCACAGTTTATGGAAGCATGGTGTCATGCTTTCTCTTGGTTTGAAACTTTCCCACTGCGAAATTTCCATAGCTCTCGTGATATGATTTGACAGATTACATGCTATTACAGGGGCTTTGTTGAGTTGGTCTTCACACGACCTCGGATTAATGGCCATCTTGCGTGCACCGGTGCTTGTGTAGCTTGTGTGGCAGGTTAGGACCCTGGAAAGCGCCTGTTGAGGTGTGTGACGTAAATTCCGACGTTTCTCTGGAAAATTTTCAAAAAAAAGTCGGATTCCGACCTTTTTCGTCGCTGACATCTCAACTGCAGGGAAAATGGAGGACCCCGGAAAGCTCCTGGAGAACAAACCGTCCTCGATCCATTCCGGCCCCGGCCCTCACACTTTCACTATTTGCCCCGAGGAGAGGTGGGTTAACATGGATTTCTCGGTGGTAGGAGAAGCGCCTTGATCAGGGCTCTCGATTACATATACTTTCAGTTTTGTACCACGTGTAATCACCGAGATATCCGTATGTAAGTACCCGACCCGAGCCGGTATGGATTTTCGTCGGTCTGGGGGGGCAAAAGTTACAAATCACACATTTCCCAAGCCACCAGTCATGTTCAGGGTCAGACATGTGTACCATCTGATAGCCCTCGTTGAGGCGCATCTTTTGCACCTGTCACATCTCTGGTACCATGTGACATGACTTCACAAAACACCGGTATCCGAAAACCCCCTCAGGACGGTTTGTTCTCCAGGAGCTTTCCAGGGTCCTGAAAATGGTGTTTCCAAATATAACATGACTCAACAAGCTAGCCAAGTATGTAGATGAAAACAACAGAAAGGAACAACAAAGAAATTTGAGAGAACAAGTAATTGAAAAAACGATTTTTAAACACGTTAAGGATTGGCATACGATGATCTAAAGAATCTAGACAGCTAGATGGAGACAGTATGATCAATAGATCACATATATCAATCTGTGTCTACCTTGGCTCCAGTAGCTGTTGAAGCTTTGAGCTGATTTTTGAAAGCCGTGATAATTACTGCGATCGAGTAGATAGTTGAGCCTTGAGATTCAGCCCGAGCCCCGATCGCTACCCGTCGAGTAGTGGCTCGCCCGGCCCCCGAACCGACGGGTAGAGAGACCTCCCAAGCCCGTTCGGGGGTCCCCGAACGAGTTTTTTTTGAAAAATTGTCTGCCCGAACCCCGACCGGGTTCCCCGCCGGGGACTCGCTGGCTGGACCAAAAAGGGTCCCTCACCCAGGTTTGAACACCGGACCGGGTCATTTATCGATATTGATGCCAAATACATCGAAAAAAAGTGTCCACTTGATGTTTAAATTGCACTCAGGGCCTCACATCACAGCCATGGCAGTGCTGGCAAGGTTCCCATGTGCTTGGTAGGGCCTCCCCTGACAATGGACTAGGTAGTTTTTACCTGTGATGGAGTGTTTTAAATACATTTTTTACTCGTCGGGTACCCGGCGGATAGTATTTTTTTCGATTTCTACGCCCGACACCCGACTCGCGGGGATCCCTGATCATCGGGGGTTGTAGAACCTCCGCCCGAATCCCGGACCTATCGGGGACCCCGTCGGGTCCCCGATCGGGGGGCTGGTCCGGGGCTCAGGCTGACTTGAGATGGAGGAAACACATATAGCAAAGGTCCACTCGTCTGCAGCCATACTGTTGTTTGGCATCTTTCAACATCTTACAGATCTCTCACTCTTTCTTTGATCTTTTCCTAAACTTAACAAAGTCCCACGCTCGCCTCGAGCAAGGCTGAGGCGAGCGAGGGACTTACGCCAAACTTGTACGGTCCATAACCTCGCGGTAGAGGATTTTGCAGGGAGCCTCCTCAATTCGCTTTTATCTCATTCCACACCGAGGTTTTGGCCGTGATCCAAAGATAAAAAATATGCGCCTTAATCTGGCGCATATTGTACATTTTTTTCACCGAGGAAAGCACTCCTATTACGCAGATAATAGATGAACAAAATTGACTATTTTCACCCACACCTCCCAATTGCAGCGGTTACATGTGTGGTTTACATGTACACAAAAGCTATCAAAGCCAAAACTTTGAAGCCATTTTGTTCATGGAGGGGAGCCGTTTCCTCGGTGAAAAATCTGTACGATATGCGCCGGAGTACGGCACATATTTTTTCTCTTTGGACCATACCAGAATCCTCGGTGTGGAAAAAGTTAAAAGGGATTGCAGGAGGCTCCCTGCAAAAGCCTCTACCGCGAGGTTATGGACCGCGCAAGTTTGGCGTAAGTCCCTTGCTTGCCTCAGCCTCGCTCGAGGCGAGCGTGGGACTTTGTTAAGTTTAATCTTTTCCTGTGTTTCATCAAGTTTTCTCGGACCGTTTACGTCACAAACACGAGAACATTTGGCCACCCACTGGCCACACCTACACCACGGGTCAACTTTTTGACAGGCTTGATATTGATCCGATATACAAATTTTTTACATCGGATTGATCTCGAGATGAGATCGGTTTGATATCGGAGACCAGAAGATTAGCCTCCACTGACAGCCAGCCAACAGAGCTCTGGCGGTTGTGCAATCCTGCCTCACGCCTGCTGTATAACAAATAGTACGGTAAGCACATCAGTGCTCTCTCCAAGGAATCGGCCTCCACAATGGTAAGTGATGTGGAAGGCTTCCGCCGAGGAGGAGAGACTTGACTACAAGAGAAGCTGTACAACATATCATGCATGTGACACTCTGTGGTGCAGTTGTGTAACCCCATAGCTCTACAACATGCTGGAGCTGGTCATCCAAGCCCCGCCACAACCAGGGCCAATAACAAACCTTGGCAAGACAACCTGAACAAAACCACACGCCCGACCTTTTCTCATCAAGGATGACAGCTGAAAATTGAAATACAAAGTCAATTAAAAGGCTCAAAAGAAAGGAGAATACCTACATTGTAAAGACATCAGTACTCCTTTGTCCTAACTAGATGGCTGTTTCTACAATTTGATTCTATTGGTCAAGGTCTCAGGGCCTGTCAATCAGCCACTGAACCAAACGGGTCCAATATCATTATGATATCGGACCAAGATGAAATTGATATCAAAAATTTGTATATTGATTTGAGATCAAATCAATATCAAATTGACATCAGGCCAGATGACATCGGTTGGTATCAGCACTGACCCGTGGTGTACAATTCCGACCTATCATGTCACTAACATGTCACTCGCAACACCCAATTCCAACCTTTCCCGTCACTAGCATAGGCCTAAAATCGGACCAAAAATCAGCCTTTTTTGTCACACACCTCAACCAGCGCTTTGCAGGGTCCTGGCAGGTTATTGACAGATGGTAACACCTGGATCTACCTGGATGGTGGGTATGAACCCAAAAGCACGATGGCCTACGAGTCCGACGGCACTATATGTAGGGAATGGTAGATAAACTTTGTAACAAAGTCCCTGCTCTCATGACATTATTTCCTTCCTCAATTCTCGATATATTCAAGCATCCGATGCACTTATTGGCCATCTTTACCACCATGGCTATACTATCAGGTATGTATTTGGGTTCCTCTCGCATCAAGCTCCTGCCAATTCACTGGCATTATAGTATTCTGATATCATACCTCTTCCTTTTGCCTCAGCTGCTACACTTTCAGTTCCCCTGGCCATGTAAGATTACCTTCCCATTTATGCCACATTGGTTTGGATTTTGCTAATGTATCTTGCATAGTGAGAAAAGTAGCCATCTTGATGTCAAGGAATCGATGACTCACACGTTACCTCAATATCCAACGTCAGTGAATCTCTCAAACTATCTTTTTCTTTCTGAGGTCTTTCAAATGGATCAGCCACATTGAAGTTATGATATTTGGCAACTACAACATCCTCAAACAACGTTTGGGGCAAAAAAAGAGCCCCAAATTTTGTGGCAAGCTCCCTACGCCAACCGGCCCTATGGGTGTACCTCCCACCGCCACATTTATCGGCGGCGGAATTCACTACAAACAAAGTTATATTGGCACAGAAGTCATACATACATGTTTGTTATTTGAATTCCAAGCTTGAAAACATTCTTTTGTCAATGGCAAGGGCTGATGAATGATTGAAAATATGACTCCAAGTCTACACTCTTGAATTTCTTTTATTGTTTATTGTCAGGCCAAGGAGATGATTTTAGATACCAGGTCAAGTTTTTGTATTTCAAGTCACTCTTTTTCATAAACAAGCATGAACAAGAGGACAGCATGGGACTTTAAATTTGAATAATAGAGAAATAAACAATGCAAGCACAAAAACTTGAAAAGTATATATCTTTGATATCACAATGATGTGGAACCTCAGATCTTGGCTGAACTCAGTTTTGTTGACTGCAGCACTCAATGTCTGTGCCACATTTGTGCTCAGGATCACGTGATCACAACCCTCCCAGGACAAGACACAGACATCCATACAAAAATAAGAAACATATAGAAAACAATGAAATATATCATGCAAGGACCTCTGTATCAGCCGGAGTCAAGTCAAAAATAAAGCTTTTCTACCGAGATAGACCAAGATAGAGAATCATTTGAACAAATGAGCTGGAATCTTTTACCACTAGACGGACTCGGTTCCACCAGAAACAGCGCCTGCATAACTTAAAAAATGAAATTAAATCACAAAAACGTAATGAAAAAAATGATTTTTTTTCAAAAATCTAAAAGCTTATTGTCAAGAAGACTATCAAATGAGTTTTGGAATTTTGCATACTTAACTGTAACAGCAGGTTATCTCCAGAATCAGCTACCTAACTCTATAACTGAAGGCAAGACACTATACAAAATACTTTTCACAAAAAACATAAGCTTAACATCTTACAATACTTTGATGCAACAGCCTTTGTTCATATTCATCAAGGCCAAAGATCCTCAGGAAAACTAGAGGATAGAGCAAGAAAATGTAGTATGGTTGGTTATGTTGAAGGAGGAAAGGGGTGTATGTCTTATGATAGAAAATCAAAGACCATCTCTGCATCAGCAATTACACAATTTCCAATCAAACAAGATACTGATCTACCTCAATCACAACCACTGGAAAACACTCTTCTGATTCCTTGAATAAATTACTTGATCCTACTCAAAATCCCAAAGGCAGGATAGAACATATCATAAACACCCTAAAACTTGGAGATTTTACCAAAGATCAAAACTTGATAAGCAGGACAGAGCAGCTAGTCACACACTCAGCAGCTTACATTATTTGAAACTTCTCAATCCACCAAGATCTTACACTGAAGCAATGAGCTCCAATGAATCATCAAATGGCAGGACACATGCGATATGTAAAAAGGCATGATGGACAACATGAGATTATAGAAGGTAGAGGACTTACCAACCGGTCTTGTACCCATAGATCCAAAATCCACTTATAAAAGTTTTGGCAAAAATGGGACCCCAATTAAATTTAAAGCTAGACTCATCGCAAGATGATTTAAACAACAAGAAGGCATCAATTACACTGAAAATTTCAAATCAACAGCCACATTTGCCGGTTTGAGAATTATTCTGACAATTGCTGCCTGTAATAATTGGTCCATGCACTCATTTGACATATCATCTACCTATCTTCACAGTGATATTAACACACTTCTTTATTTTTTCAGTTCCTACAGGATTTATCTGTGAAGCAATCCAATCGAATTTGTGGTGTGAGCTCAATGATATATTATCAATCATAGATTACCAGTCCCGGTTTAAACCTGTTCTAACTTGTATACCATGCTTAAACTGTACAGGGGGGCCATCGGTGGCTTCCTGGTTTGCGTGACTGAGAAAAAGGTCTCTAGTCTTGCTGACCATGTGCCTCGACTTTGCCGGGTGGGTGAGTGGTAAATTTTGAAATGATATGTAATCAAGCTGTTTATCTGGAATTGTGTGGTAACAATGAAGTGACTCGGAAGATTTTCACTTCTTCCAAACATGCTTTGTGTCACTTCCCTCACTAGAAGCATCTTCTACATCTGTACACATTTCTCAACCGTGGACTTACACACCAAGTTGTCCCTTGGTTGGTGCTCACAAAGGAACAGAATAAGTCTTTGAAGGAACCAAAGCTTTATATGGAACTAAACAAGGTGTGTGATGCCGGTAGAAGCATATAGACAATATCATCACATCAATAGGATTTAAATCTAGTCAATACAATAAATACCTTTACATCTACCATTGTGAAAACAATACATACATCATCTGGTTACAGAGCAACAATGGTGGAGTTACAGGAAGCTCAGAAAAACTATTAGATGAAATTCACAATAGTGGTGCTCAAAGTTGACCCGGTTTCAAGAAAACCCAGTTGGACCAGTTGCTTTTTGACAGTAACTTTGTGTATCAAGTTGACATGTTTTGCCAGCTCCCAGCCAAAAAATTAACTGGGTTGACCAGGTTTTTGGAAACCAAGTCTACTTTGAGCACTGCTCATAAACTCAAAGAAAAGTCATTGATCAGGTGGGCAAGAAATTTGGATCAAATTATCAGAGTCAATATTACTTGTCTTCAAGTTGGTAATTTTGATTTATCTCAAACAGGCCTTACCAAGAAAAGAAATCAATCATTTTTACCAGATGGACGTTCAGCAAAGACACTGATGTGCATTCAAAAAAATTCAACATCACCAACAGAAGAAGAAGACAGAATATATTCAGCAAAATACCTCTCAGCAATTGGAAATGTTAATTATTTATCTGTTGCAACACATCCTGATATCTCTTTCATTGTTACATATCTTGCAAAATTCTTGTCTGCCTCAAGGAAGCAGCACTGGAATTCTACAGAACATCTGATCAGATGCCTTGACACAAATGGTATACAACAATTACTAATTTAACCCATCAAGTCAAAAGGTGATACCCCAATCCATACTTAAATTGATGCAAACTGGGGTTGTGAAGGTGCCAGATCCCCACATGGGTTTATTAAAAAAATTTCAATTGTCCAATCTCTTGGACCTAAAAAAGGCAAACCTATGTCACATCATATACCTGTCACTCCAAATATATGCCAATGGGCACTGCATTTAGAGATGCAGTATGGTTGAGAAATTTAATAGAGGATGTCACAGGTAAACACAACATTGTAAACATGTATTGCAACAACACATCAGCAATACATGTAGATCAAGATAACTCTTTATACAAATGCACATGTCATACTGAAAGAGAATATTATAATATAAATGAGAAAACTCACAAAGGAAGAATTACCCAGAATATTCAAAGGCTTGTGCAACCAAAGTAGCTGCTACTGGGTAGCAGCTACAATCTACTACATACCCCTTTCTGACACGCAGGCATTGGAAGTGTCCAACTGTGAGACCTACATCAATGTACAGCATGCACAGACTCTTTAGCAACCATCCATGAACAAATCTGTATTGAGCCTTCCCAAGCTTTTTATTTGGCGCTCACCACTGCTCCACCTGTTCAAACTGAAAATGAGAACATCACATTTCCCATTACAAGCGGAAGCCTTGGAATGATAACACTTGCTTCACTGCCATGTTTTACACCCCACACCCATTCACCCAAATTCTTTTCACATTGCCAGCTGAGTTCACAAAGATTGTATGTATTCTTTGAATAGCTTTTATGGTAACAAAAGTCTCATTGACAAGATTGAATCAATTACCTTAAACTTATATTTTTTGAGGCACATTTGATTAAACTAGTTTCCATGTCATCAGCAATCTCAGTATATAAGAGCTTTGAAGTGTCAACGTTTCAAAGAAAATATATTTTGTAGTTCAGCTCAATAATTAGATACAATTCAGTCGATTACAACTTCAACTTGTTTTATATGATCTGTTTAAGCTGTCTAATCCGTTTACTGAGTAAAATCAATGCATTAGGATCCATTCCCCCTCACCTCTTAACAACTCCCAGAGTCTCTGGTCTAGCACTAGCAAGCCTATGTCATGCTTTGATGCTAAGGTATTCAAGTGTATGAATTGATAACCTAACTCGGGGATATAAGACATAATTCATTGGCTTCCAATTGACACACATTGTGCTCATTACAATTTTTAATTGGACAATAAAGAGCTGTTTAGAGATTAACATAGGGGTAAGAACACTAGCTTTTAACAAACAATCAGATCATGAAAAATCTGACTAACCTTTCACTTGTATTCTACGCCAGATATCCAGATCCACGTTCTTGGGCTGTGGTACAGTGTTGAGGGTTGTTAAATCTTCACACCCTGTACTTGTAACACATCAAATGCACTATCAAGAAATCAATACATCCAGTCAGTCAAGCACCTTGAAGAAAGGACATGATATTCTTCTCAAATAACTGAATGGTTTACAGATGCTCACCTTTTCAGACTGGCAGCTGCTCTAAATTTGATTCCTGCTTGACCCCAAGCCCTCTGTGACAAACAAACAGCCTGAAGATACTTGAGTTTTTGTATGTTCAACAAGCCACTCACTTGTCAAATCCTTTGGGTCCACATGATTATACTCCACCTCATAGCTTGGCTGATTCATTTCCACAGCTTCTAGACCACAAATTGACCTTAGCATCTGTATGTGAGCATTGGATCAGGTGTAATCGTGGTAGATCATCCATGGGGATAGAACAAATCTGACTTGTATGTAGCCTTGGTTCAAGCCAAACCATGTGAGAATCTTGATCTGAAAACTTGATGACTTCTGACTCTAATGAAGGCCTTTATCTTGGTCCTAGTCTGACACCTAATCCCATACTACATCAGTGATGGACTGGTAAAGAGAGAGATGTATCTCTGAGAAAGAGAATAGACTGGCCTTGGACTTCTTCATGAATATGAACTGCCTTGTCTAAGTCATTTCTAACAATATCACGAGTTTGAGTTTCAGCATGAGCTTTCCAACAAAATAATTGATTTGTAGTATTTTGACTGTTTGGTTCATGAAGCTGTTTATATCTCTTAATGGGTGCTGTGTGGGGTTTGAGGTGATGGATAGATGTTGTCTGTCCATAATAGCGGCCCTCCATGAGGGAATCTAACCAGATGTGGAGTATTGGCACAGTGATTGTGATACAAATGTGCATCAGAAGGACGGTGAGGAGTCGGATAGGATGAGTGTTATCAACAACAAAGATGGATGGGGATACAGTGCGTAAAGGCTAATCTTAACTACAGGTCCTGGACTGGCTAGATTCTGATACTATGGTCCATAGGACCCAGGGACCCCCCCAAAATTTTTTTTTTCACCATCCTAACAATTGGGACCCATACCTAAGCCACCTAATTAAGCCCTTAGGTACCTAGCCTATGTGTGTAAGTACCTAGCTTATGTGTGTAAGTACCTAGCTTATGTCCTTAAGTACCTGGCTTACGTCTCAAGAGCCTATATTATGTCCTGTGGGTCCTAGCTTGAGTCTTTACAGTCTTAGCTTAAGTTCTTACAATCCTACCTTTCAGCTCCTCTAAGCAATTAGGGAGCAGAGCAGCTCTTTAAGAAATCTCACAAGATCAGTTAGCAAAAAACACTCACAGTCTGTAGACAAGAAGTATGAAAAGCAGTCACCGAGTGCAAGAATTTCAAAAGCATTTGTGTAGGGTGTCTGGGATGATTGATGGGTTATCTGATGATGAGCAGATTGATAATTGTGATGATTGAGTCTATGTAAAGATAAGTCTTTGTAAAGAGCATGACACTGTAAAGACTGTGTCATTGCAAAGATCAATCTGAGTTAAAGAGTGAGTTAAGGCAAAAATTGCTTTGAGGTAAAGATCAAGTTAAGGCAAAGATCAAGATGATGTCAAGATCAAGATGTAAAGATTGAGTTGTTTGTTTCAATGTGTAACCATATTGAAAGGATGACAAGACCATGCACATGATATGATCAAAAGGCAAAAGTTGAGAAGTCAAATTGAGCAAGAAAATACCAAATTCCACGTGGATCAACAGATCAGGATGATAAGGAGAAAGGATTGAGTGAAAAAATGATGTTTTGAGAGTGTGTATTGCCTCTGTAGCACGTTCCTCACGGCTGAAAAGTCTGGATTTGTCTCTGACCAGAAATTGGGACCGGGGCCGGACCCAGCCGGCCCCAAGTAAAGCTGTAGTTGAGATTAGCCTTTATGCACTGGAGAGTTTGGTTAGCTTAACACAAGCCCTCTCTGTGCGACCACGTCCGCGCGCCTCACAGAGGGGCTTGCAACTAATTGTCAAATTATGGCATGGAGACTCCAGCCCTTAAGTCCTCTTAAGTTGTTTTTTGATGTTTCCCGCTTTCCTTGCTGATAAACACCACTTTACCTTGCAGGGAAAGTTGTTTGGAATGAGTCTCTACACATACTGGTGGCCGCCTTTGGTTGGCACTCTGAGTGGTGTAACCAACCAAGTAGGTTGAAATCTTTACAATCTCTGCCTGTACTGTCTCGTTTTTGATTTTACGGTGCAAATACAGCCCGTAACCCCTTTACAAGTGAGACGTAAAGCCTGGATACATGTCTTGCAAAAAGAATGACAAAGCATTCTGTCCTGGTTGATCAATGGTCAAAGACATGTAGGAGCCATTCCTGAACAGAATTACCTGCAAGGAAAAGTGATATTTATCAGTGAGGAAAGCGGGAAATATCAAAAAACAACTTAAGAGGACTTAAGGGCTGGAGTCTCCGTGCCAGCATTTGACGATTAGTCGCAAGCCCCTCTGGGAGGCGCGCAGACGTGAGGAGTTTTAAAACCTTGGATTGAATGACAAGGTTTAACGTTCGAGAACATTTTAAACATTCTTCTGAAAGTTATATTTAATGATACACAACCTGTTCCAATAGCTGATGGACCTTTAAGGGTGATTGTAGTTTGAATAGGTGAATCCATGGCGTTTGGAGGAATTGTCAATCGACCATTGAAGATGAAGGAGCGACTGATTTCTCTTCATGCGCGTTTGGAAAAGAAGCAAGAGGGGAAAAACAGACACTTACTGAAATTGAAGGATAGATTACATTGATCAAATGTTCCAAAGCATGATGAGGTTGAATTGGACTGTCTGTTTTCAAACATGGAGACTGAGTGGACAAAGGACTTTCTTCCTTTGCAGGTGTCTCATATGGAGGCTAGGGATGAACACATCACATTTGACCTAACAGATCTCTGGAGTTGCGGACTTTGCAATTTGAGTGATGTTTGTGGTTGGCGTCTGGTGACGGTCTCTCGGCCTTTTTGAGTCAGATTTCTGCCGCGTGAAGAATGGTCGGTGGCAGGCCGCCTATTGCTGGCCTTCAGGCCGCTCCTCAATCTCAATTTTCGACAGAATTGCTTGCCGGAAATATGCCTGACTGCAGCCCGCAAATAGATGGCCTGTAGTCAGTCTCCAGGCCAATTTTCGACCTGACCATTCTCAGATGGCGTCAGGCCAATTTCTGACAAAATACCCTCCTGTGGTGTAAAGAGTTTGGGCACTGTTTCCGAAAGGAGGGTGCTGCGGATTTTCTTGTGTTAGAGTAGCACAATTTTAGTGGGTACCGTAGCCGCTACAAAGTTGCACAACCCTTTGGTTACTCCCGAATTGCCCTATACAATTTAGTCTATTTTGATCGCGTTCATATGAATGTGCTTTCATTGGCAATTTGTTTGAAAGCTTGAATAAGGAGACACTTCACTTTGAAGACTTTTGGCTGGATGATCTTACCTGGCTTACACGAAGACAGGAGATCAATGACTGCCATTCGCCCATGTCATACATACTGCCACAAATCAAATATATTTGAAAGGGTTGTGGACAGGATACAACTATAGGCCAGGTCATGCGAGGGCCACGAAGTCAACAAAGCCAATGAAATCACAAGTTCAAGCTACTGCGTTCTGAGATGGAAACGGCTACTGATAAAATGTACGGCTACTGATAATATCCTCAGGCTTGACTGGTCTTTGTTGGGTCCGAATAGGTATTACCGCCTCCATTGTCATATTGGTTGTAGTACCTGGTTTCACTGTTGTCAAGTTGTCAATGACATGAGTGACTGTTTAAGCTCCAACCAAAGAGAGAGCAATGAAGAAACGCACAGTTTGCTGCCCGAGAGCACGCCACCCTGACTTTCGAAAGTCGCACGTGGGTTCAAACTGTGGAGGCGACGACAAATCGCAATTATGAATACCCAATCGAGACAGATTTTCAGTGAGAAAAGGCCTGGTATATCAACTCACTTGGCCTCTTGAGGCAAGTTGCGGGGCATCAAACTGTGATTGGCATCAGAACTACGGTCGTAAAACATAGATATCAGTAAAACTAATCCCAAGACCTCAGAGTCATATGTATACTGAAATAAGTCAAAGCAAACTCACTTCGCATGAGGCATCGCGGTTATGGTAACTGATGTGAAAATAAAACATACGTCGCAATCAGACTTTTGTCAAGATGAAGCAACGACACGCGAGTGTGACGGAAAAGTCAATAATTTACCTGTGATGGAAGCGATTACAGCAAAGACAAAATTGAAACGCATTTTGAGAAGCTTAGATGAAAAGAAACGGGATCAGATGTTCGTTATTCGAGAAGGAAAAGCTCAAGTTCAAGTTTGAGAAAGGATTGAAATAGTGGGGATATGGGCACTGCTGCTGACATACTAGTAAGTATATATAAGAAAGTCAGGTTCCGCACCGTTGCTTCATGGAATTATGACGAGTTGTGTGCTGTCCAATGATATCCAATTCACATATCACGCCTTCGTGAATGCGGTGCAGGATGCGAGAGTACCTGCGATGGCTCTCCAAATTATGTAATCCCTAACGGTGGACGGGAGTTCGAAAGCTGACAATTAACTGTCGAACTTCGAACTGCGATTCAGCGCAATTTGCTAAGTACATACTCAAGTTTTCCCGCAAAAGTCGAGCAATTTGGCTACATGGGACATTGTTTCTCGAGCTCCAGTGAAATCGATCGCACGAGACACTCAACGTCGTCAAAGGAGCACTCCATCAAGCTCGCTCTCGCTCAGCCTCAGTACCACGGCGTTAATACATCACGTGGACATGAGCGAAATCCCATACATCCGCGCATTGGCCGATGTTGGAAAGTAATCAGCAACTCGACAAATGCAAGCATCTCACGTACTATGAATTTGCAGGAAGATGAGCCTTGGAATTATGAGCATCACCACCATTGGTGTGGAAAAAAGATGCATTTGGTTGTCTGTACATTGACCATTTGATGGGTCATAGCCTGAATCACAAATTTGCCCAGAGCTCGACAAAACCACGGCCGTGCAATAAAGACTTGAAAACGACTAATTGTCCAATTTGTTGAGGTGAAAGCATTTGAGGGAGATATCTTGTTTGATTGCTCCAAAACAAGAGTAAGGTAAGGCAATACCTGCTTTTGGTGCTATTTGGGCAGTGGAAGCAAGATTGGATGGGGTCTGGAACCCTCACAATAAGTGATAAAGCAAAAAAGGCCGAAACTCTTGCTGTTGTGAGTTGAAAAGGAGGACTTTAGCTGGAAATCCATCCCTCGACTACTTGGGCAGGGGAGACTTTGATAAGTTTATAAAAACATGAAGCTCGAAGGGAGAGATTCTTTTTGTTACACAGGTACGGTGAGGGCTTTTCCCTCAACAGGAATCCTTGTACGAGTTCCAACTGCCAATTTCCCACTTGTATTCACGATTCCTGTGATGGATGTTGTAGTGAATAGCACAGAAGTGCCGCCGGCTCATAGCAAAGGAGAGTCACTCCAATTCACATCCTGCCCACTGAAATTCTTTACACACCTGGTCAATAGACTGCGTGGGAGGCAAATCACAATAGCAATATACAAATCTCATTATATCAATTCTAACAACATATGCGTACCATCAACACACATAATCACAATGATTATCGGATTCAATTCAAGAAAGAGATACAGATCAGTCATTCATTCACATTTGGAATAGATCTGAAAATGGCAAAAGATGGCAAAATGGTCAGATCACTTCGTCAGCACAACAGTTGAGGATGTCTATGGAAATATACAACATACACATCATTTCAGTAACTGAGAGTTTGTTCATCTTCTTCGCTGCCTCCGTACCAAGCGCTTGATTAGCAATCGATTGTTTATCCTCTTGCAATTTGAGAATACGATCCTCGATTGTCTAAAAGAGAGAGATTATCAGCATGAAATCCAACTACAATCCATGTGTTGAGATTTGCTTACATCGGCGATCGTTATTTTGTAACATTTGCTATAGAGCAAACAAGGCAACAGATCATCAGCCAAAAGCTCAATAAGTAGCCTTTGAGAATGTAGACAATTCAACGCACACATCATCGCGTTGTCCAAATCGATGAGCCTAGGATCAAATCTCTTAGCAAGGATTTGTGGCCAGGTAGGTTCAATGGAATAGGAAAACTCACCCGATCAAAGGCCTAGTTAAAAAATCCCAAAACAAGTATTAGAATCTTAATTTGAGTAATCATAGACAAAGAGAAATAGTCTAACCTGTGATTCGATTGAAGGATTCCACCAGGGATCCATCAATACGACTCTTGAACAGCAAATCAAGTTGAGCCCAACACTTCCACCTATGTGGGTCAACAGTGAAACATCTGAAGATCAGCCATGATTTGGCCTACAGATCGTGCAGACTGGATTGAGGAAAGACAAGAGACATACACCGAAGCGAAATCAATAGAACTGTGCATTTTGGATCGTGTTTGATCTTGTTTAAGGCTTCCGCCTTTTCATCCGCAGTTTTCGCACCATCGTCTAACAGATCAGAAATCTATGTTAGCTGTGACCAAAGCAAAATAGAGTCAAGGGCGTCTTCACATCGTGCATATCCATGCTTGGCTTTTTTGATGAAAGGTTCGATCAAATCCAAAAACGATGTAAACTGTGTTATAGGAGTCAAGTCAGTTTATCGTCGCGGCGTACGTCACTCTGATCAATATCTTCACTAACCTGCGAAAAGACGATAGTCTTTTTGGGCTTCTCTGAGCTTTCGCTCGCGATTTCGTCTAAAAGCTCGAGTAGTCTTGAAATCTTTGTAGATGCGTTCATTCCCTCGAATGTCTTGGCCATTTTCACCCGCCGCTCACAGTCCGCGCAATGCGGTCCCGGTAGCATCTCATCGACCAAGACTTCCAAGCAGATGGCACATGTAGGAGCCGCTTGTTTAACGCCGAGGCCTCCCATCATATCAGCTAGGTCATCCACCTTTTCATCGATTTCTTCTTGGGTGGCTGGGTTCGGAACGGCAGCCTCCAAACTCGCCAATTCAGCTTTTTCTGAGCCCAATGATGGATGTAAGGTAGCTGTTGTGTGCCATTGAGGGAAAATCGATGCTTAGATGCTATTGACGAGTTGGACGACGCGATGTATGGTGACTTACCCTGCCTCATCCTAAGAATCAAAGTCAAGATCGCGATATAACTCTATGAGAGCTATTAGTTAGCCAGCATTGCGAGATATAAGGAAAATGATTCATTGCCGCACATACGTACCCTTTGCATATCACCGCTTTCCGCCATCTTGGCCATCCTCTCAGACATACGCTCCTCCACAGAGGTATAAAATTTCTCCTCCGCACTGGTATGTAAGAAAAGATTAATATACGATACTCTGTCGGCATCATATGTTATTTGACTTACGAATCACGAAAGGTGGTTCGAAGAAGTATAACTTCCTTGCCAGGTAACTTGAGAATTGGGTTACCATCCTTATCCTTTGAATCCTTCGAGCGTCTTAATAATATGATCTTGAGTAATGCCTGAATCTTGGCAATCGCAGCTTTACCTTTATTGCTTCTCATAGGCTTCAATATCTTGTCATTAAAATGACTATATTCGTAGAAAGGTTTAACGGAAGGTCCAATGAAGCGGAGAAGCGGATAGATGTCCTCAACACCGTTCTATTTTAAATTCAATAATTCATCAATATTGCTGATCAAATGAGACTTTATGTTAGCTGACCTGGATTGGTGTACCAGTCAAACACCAGCGGTATACAGTGTTCAATTTACAGCATGCTCGAGCCTTTTGACTATTTCGGTTCTTGATCGTATGGGCTTCATCCAGGATCACCCGCCAGAACTTCATCGGCTCTCCGTCCTCATAAACAAAAAGCGGGCTAAGTTTGGGTTTCTTGGCGCGAGGTTTCTTGGCCTTGGATTTGCTGAGGATCTTTGTTCTGGAACTATCATCTGAATCTTCATCCTGCACAGGTCCAAGATCTCTTTCGGCAATCTTCTTAGGATCTGGCCAATCAGATACGACAACTGTGGACGAGTCAATACAGAATTACAAGAGCGTTAAGGATAAGACAATTAAGCATAGTAATGAAAGGTCATCCGGATAACGAGGTGAACTGACCATCATACGTGGTCACCACTACTCGGTATTTATGTAATTTATGAGCGATATTGGCTCGTTTAGGGCCATGATACTGAATCACGGACAGATCCGATTTTTGTTGAATTTCTTCGACCCATTGATCTTTGAGCGCCAATGGACATACGACCTGTATATACATATCAGAGTAGAATTACAATTCCTTCGAACACAAGTTGTGGAGTGAGTCAAATGAATCTTACCAAAGTAGTCTTCGGTTCTCCTTTTATGGGCTGCGGGTGAGCCTTGATGAGAGCGATGGATTGAACGGTTTTTCCAAACCCCATCTATAGTGAAGCAATACAGCGAAATCAGTGGAGGTCTTACTCAGAGTATCGCGCATAAATATGGTCAATAATACGAACATCATCGGCTAAGATTCCACCTCTTTTTTTTCCTTCTTCTCGGCTCCGCATCCAATTTACACCCAAGACTTGATGAGGTAATAATTTGCAGCTCAATCCCTCGGGCATAGTAGCATCTACATCAACACCATCCATATCGCCTTCGTACATGCCTTCCACTAAATCTCGAAGGGCTTGTTCAGTATTTTGCGCTGACATATACTCATCCTGTTCATTATCGTTCAAGTCGAGTCCTAACGGGTTAGCTTCCTCGTCAATTTCGCGAGTCCTGTGGACCTTCTCCTCGTGGCTCTTGCGATCCGGGTGGGCGTTATCCTCCTCTGTGAGACCGGCTGCAGGATCATAGAGCATTCAGAACAGTAATGAAACAATAAAGGAAAAACATACAAGCAACACTCTCACCTAACGTTTGAGAAACGGACCGACCACTGTACACTGGTAACGGAGGTAAACCAACCCGTGCCCGGTCTGAATTCATTTGTGCATACGCTTTTTCTTTCGTCGAGATCTCATAAAATCCTGGATCGGTATCTGAAGGAAGAGACGATGCACCGGAGTCCCTATGTGACATCTCGCCGTCGGTCACGCAGATCTGTGTGATGAATAGAGTGTAATCGGGCACAGAGGCGCGAGGAAGAATTTAAGATGTTGAACACTGGGCAGTCTTTGTTCCCTTTGAAGAGTGCAATCCAGAACGTGCGGTTTAAATAATGCCCACTGTTAAATTTTGTTCGTTTCGCTATTGTCCTTGGCGCGTTGTTTTTCAAAGAAATAAGTTGTATATGTAATCTTACCTAAGCACCTCGACTCGGATCATAAGTCCAAATCTCCTGCAGGGACCAGGGTTAACCCCAAACCCCTAAAACCCCATAAGCAGGTTCAAAAAAACTGTAAAAAGCTAGGAGATTTTTCAGGATTTTTCCTTTCATTTGACCTCGAAACCCATACATACACCGCTCACGGCGCAAGGCCATACCATTGTGACGACAGACTTTACACTTGAAAGTCCCTTTGAATAGGTAAGCATCAGCTATGTATCAGCTCTCACTACACGTAGCGACAATTCCTGACAATTCCCACCCACTCACTCCCAGATCACACCAATTTGTGATCCAATCTCAATTTGTGAAACAACTTCAATTGGGATTTTTAATTCCTCATGCACGCTATGAAATGGTGATAAGTTTATAAAATGTGAAGTTAACTCATTTTGTACGTGACTGCGTGAAGGGTGCATACACATAGTGGAGGAAATGATTTGAAAGCTTTCATCCACAGCCAAACAAAGCCTCATTTGCCTTTCAATAGTGTCCAAGATTCAATTTGGTGAATCTCTGAACGTAAATCCACTTGTGAGCTGTCTTGCCACATTGTAACCCTCCAGACGGTTTACGTAGTCACTCAATTTCGGGGATTTAGTACCAGTCAAGCTCACTTGGGTCAACTGAGTGGGTTTGCGAATCCTAAGCGTAGGGAGGTGTACATAGTGGTATGCCAATGATTGACAGTCAGTTCCAAAAAGCTTGCTTTGCCCGCAAAACCCGAACAACGGCAGTAGATTTGTGTCACGCGTTTATCAAACATTCATCTTGGAAAAGAAGACGTCAAAGTGAAAAAGTTCTCAAGCCTTTCATCCAAATCATAATGTGGTATATAAGAAAAAAAACCATGAGTAATGACTGTATTACGCAATAATTTAGGTAGCAAAAAAGGGTCCTTCCCATTCTAAAATCCAATCTCCAACAAAGAAAAACAGTAATCAAAAGAGAAAGCAAAATACCAAAGATTTCAAAAAAGGTAAATCTTATTAAATAAAAACTAAATATATGTAATCAAAGTTTGAAAAAAAAGAATGTAACCCTTAAGGAAACCAAAGCAAACGAAAAACCATCTTTACAATTTTAATCTTTTCAAGATTTATATTCTATATTGTTAATCTTCAATAAATCCAAAAGAAATCAAATCCCACTTTCTCTTTGTGTGCGATCATCATCGAAAAAAAATCAAAAAATCAGCCACCATTCGTACAATTAAAGTTATCTCGTATCTATCAATCATTCCATCATGTATTTCAATATTAAATTCTTGCCTTCCTAAATCGTAAAAAAATCGTTTCCATATACTTCACATTAAACCAAGCATTCAAGTTTGTTTTCTCGTCTTCTTCTACTTCTTCATCCACCTGCTCTTCCTCTGATACTGTCACTTAATGTTGTACTAATACTTTTTCGACTTAGTCGACTGCTAGCTCGAGGTGGGGATGTATCTAATCTCTCAACTGTGGGTTTATCTAAAAAGGTCCAACAAAAATTGTTAACAACATTTCAAAAATTCGAATAGCAACAACTACTCACCTTGCATAAGGATACCTAAATCTTGCATGAGTTGAGACTTACGCTGAGTTTTACCAAACTGACTACTAATAGTACCAGATGGTGATGAGTTGCCCACCGAATTATATCTTGTACCATCTAATATTGTCGAACTTTTACCCTTGATACTGCCAGAATATGATGCGGGTGAGATCGCACCACCTAACCTGTTTCGAAGGCTATTGATATTAGAAGCTCGAACACTTGGACTATCATGTTGTCGCATGTTCATTGATGAGTTACTGTCCACATCATGATATATGCTACTCAGAGATGAAGCAAGGGCTCCTCTTGATGGTGGTCGGCTACCACCCATTGGCCCTCGAGATGGTGGTCGGCTGCCGTGGTCATGATGCCGTGAAAGTCTACACATAAAGGAAGAAACGGAAGCATGATTAGCCAAGTTCCTCTCTGCTCAGTGAAACTACGATAAACTCATGTTGAAACAAGTCACTTCAGTCTACTTACGTTCCGACATCGTGCTTTCCATTACAACATGCCCGAACATTCTCGAGTCCTTCGAATGCGTCATCCATTGTATCATCTGCTCGACTATCGTAACTCATGCTAACATCTGTTTCATCAACAATCTCAATGCTATCGTTTCCTGATTGATCGTCACGTTGATGTCGATGATGTTGATGTCGAAATGAATCATTATAACTTGTAAAGGTTGTCTTCATACTACGACCTGATCGCGATGCTTCATGTCTGAGAAACTCGGCTGCTGGCGTACCCATTCGTTTCATTGGACTCAGGCCAGTGTAACTAGGTCCCTTACTAGCCTTGGGTGTAAGACGTTCCGATGAACCGGTTGACTTCATTCCTGGGCTCCCTTGCTTGTAAGAGTTTTGGGCATAAATCGCCTGCCGGATGATAGGTGGGGTATTCAATGCTGGTGGTTCTTGAGATCTAAACCTTGCCAGCATAGGATGTCGGGAAGTCAAACTTAGATGTGGCGGCCGTGGTGAATGATTATTCACACTGTTGGGCGTGGTAGTCACTCCGGCTTCAGGTGGTCCCCCAACCTTCTCGGGCCGCGTGAGTAGATAATTGATGGCCTGGTGTTTATAAGAAGAGTGATAAGTAAACAGACGATAATGAAACAAAGTGAGGAGATCATACATTCAACCATAGGTCATGACGTTCCCTAGTAGGTGCTGTAATCTTCATCTCTCGATTTGGAGTTCGGATCACCAAACTATACGAGGCAAGGCCTGGAGGCATCGAATTGGCATCATCGATTGATCGTACTCCCTCAATAAACACTACAACAGTAAGGAAAATAATCAGTAAATATAACCGATAGATCAAATTGAATCAGTAAGGACACTCACCACTTTTGGCTGTTGACTGATTAGTCCCATACGCCCCTGGATCTGAAGTACTCCAATACAATGTTTTGGTGTACGGATGAACCCAAAAGAATCGACGATGACGTTTTTCAGTGAAGCCTCGGTTCAAAGCTTTCGTAGTGTACTTGTAGAGAAACTCTCCGATCATAGTCTGTGTGATGGCGTGAATGGCATTGGGATCGGATGAAACTGAAGTGGATCGATTGAAGGAATTAGCAATTGGATCCACAATATCACCAGGCTCACTCGTTCGGTCTGTTCGATCTGAGGTTATGGAATGACCACGAGATCTTTGACTTAGTCGATCAGATGAGCCTTGAGCTAGAGCAGCGTGGTTAAGTGTATTGGCTCGAGCTCTGTGCTTTTCGCTGGCGTATTTCTTAGGTACATGCAAGTTGGCTACCCCGAATTGTCCCATTTCATCAACTTCAGATACGTCCGATTTGTTGAACGAATTCTTAGATCGCGCGAGATTGATACCATTCTTGATCTGACTGTTTGAAGCATTAGGTATAGTTCCACCGCGTACTATTGAAGGCGGCGGCATACTGGAATAAGATGTGCGGTGACTTATAGAGCGAGGAGCGGATAAATTGGAAGGGCGTGATATTTGTACTTTTTGTAGAAGCTCCGGGGGTGGTGGTGATTTTGGTCTTGATGGTCGAGAAGGTGACCTTGAAGGTAGCGGTAATCTTGACCTTTTCCCTCTTTCGATAGTGGGGACGGTAGATAGAGCTTCAGCTAAGCGGGAGTTGGCTTCTACATTTGCTTGCGTGAGAGTCACAGTAGGATCGAGAGTGGCCAATGGCAAAGGACTCTTGTTCTGTAGCGGAGCTCCGAGAGTCGTTTCATCACTGGCGTCGTCGAGTATCTCAGAATAAATTGAACAAGGAGCAGATATGAGATTTTCAGAAAATTCGGACATATGAGGTGATCTCAGTCGGACATCAGTCTGTACAGTGGAGGTAGATAACGTGCGCGACACGGTTTTGCCCCGGCCGTCAGCTAATGCAGTAAGAAGGCGCCGTGAAGACGTTAGCGGACCGCCGCCAAAAGTCATGACTGAATCTCGAACGCGGGGTGAAGACTCGATTCGCTTCCGAGGGAGTTCCATCACGGCCGCTTCCGTTTGAACGCCGACTTCAGTAGTGGTCACTGGCGGATTTGACGCTTGTGGGGCTTTCAAGTTCTGAGATGTCTTCTCTTCTCTGGGAGTGAGGGAACCTTCAAGTGATGTAATGGACTGTTCAGAAACATTCAAATTTAACGCTTGCTTGGCATTTGCCACACTTTCAGCCGCATCCTCAAAGTCTTCGGCGTCCGTATCCAGGATCTCCTCGTCAGCAGAAAACATCTGTTCATTTTCACTCTCAAACTCGCTTGTCTTTCTCAAGTGTTTCATTCCTGAGAATCGCTTAGATTGCCGTGCTGAGAACCGTTTGGTGTTGCTTCGTACAAAAGTCGAGAGCCCAGCGTTAGGAGTAGTCACTTCGTTAATCTTGATAGTTTCATCTTTGGGGACCGAGTTTGCTACCTGGGATGTAGTGGGTTCCTTTTCAACGATTCGATCAACTTGAACTTCGACAATTCGATCCACAGGCACCTCAACAATCTTCTCTACTTCAACTACCTTCTCTACTTCAACGATCTTTTCCACTTCAACTACCTTTTCCACTTCTACAATCTTTTCCACCTCTACAATCTTTTCCACTTCCACAATCTTTTCCACTTCCACAATTTTCTCCACTTCCACAATCTTTTCCTTTTCCACCTCTACCAATTTCTCAACCTCTACAATCTTTTCCACTTCAACCTTCACGATCTTCTCAACCTCTACCAATTTCTCTACTTCAACAATCTTTTCAACCTCTACCAATTTTTCCACTTCCACAATCTTTTCGACCTCTATTAATTTCTCCACCTCTACAATCTTCTCTACCTCCACGATTTGTTCCTTCTTCGGGTCAGGATCATAGGGTAACCTAATTGTATCATCCTCGTCCGAAAGGTCTCGATTAGTCACCTTCGTTTCTACAACCTTCTCTACCGGTACCTCGACTATCTTCTCAACAATCTTCTCTACCGGTACCTCGACTATCTTCTCAACAATCCGATCCACTGGGACCTCGACAACTTTTTCAACTATTCGATCGACGGGCACCTCGACAACCTTTTCAACAATTCGATCGACAGGCACCTCGACAATCTTCTCAACTATCCGATCCACTGGCAACTCGACGATCTTCTCAACTACGCGATCCACGGGTACCTCCACAATCTTCTCAACTATCCGATCCACCGGTACCTCCACGATCTTCTCCACGATCTTCTCAACAGGTACTTCTACAATTTTCTCTACAATCTTCTCGACAGGTACTTCCACAATCCTATCTTTCATGACTTCCACAATCTTTTCTACTGGTCTTTCCACCACTTTCTCCACTTCAACTTCTACTCTAACTTCCTTTTCTACTGGTACTTCCACTCTGACTTCTACCAGTTTGTCCACGTAAACAATCTTTTCTGAATCAGTTATAGGATCAGTCATAGTTTGCATATCACTATAAGTTTTCGTCGATTGTTCATGAATTCCTATCTGACTCCGTTGGGAAACTTCTTCTGTTAAATCATGGTTGGATGTCGAGCTACGAGGAACGCCAAAGGGACTGCCAGTGTTGGAAGAGAGCCAACTATGATCAGGTGTAGATCCATCAATCTTACGAAGAGCTTCCTTCAATGGTCGATAATCACGCGTCTCATCTCCCCCATGTACGTTTCCGTCGTCGTCATCATGAGAGGTCGGAGGAGGTAAGATGAGTTGAGATCCTCCATCGCCTCCCAATTCCTGACCAAGATGTGCAAACGCTGGATCCATCGTCCCACCAAATGAATCGCGGTCAGCTAATGCGAGATCGCGGCTGAGATCAGAAGAATGAGTTGCTAGCTCGAATTTTTCACGTCCAGATTGTAATGATCGAAGTAGGTCATCTTGAGTTTGCTGGTTGTTCGCTTCGCCATCCTCATCTGAAGCCGAACTCATGGCATCGGCTCTCTTGGATAGCTTACTGGGCGTACCTCGGAAGCGACCTCGTCGATTTGCCAACCCGCCTCGTGCACGACCTCGAAGTAGACTTCTAGGTGTACCTTTCACAGGTGAACCTCTGTTTCTACGTTCCTCTTCTGCATCATCATCTTCGTCATTATCCATCGTGTTACCAACTTCAGAAGCATGTTGTGATGCCGCAGTAGAAACAGTTGAAGATTTCTTTGACCGCAATCCACTCTCTTTTTCACGTTGAAGAGCGTTCCTGAGTGTACTGATTGTACGTTGAGCGTGGGCCAGCGAGGTCCGAAGTTGATCATTTTCAGTGGCAAAGCCAAGATTGGATCCAAGGCCTTTTTGTTTCATTGGAGAGTCATTGAATAAATCACCCTCGTAGAAGTCGCCGAAATCATTAGGTGACGCCGGATGATGGAGGTGATCTCCGGTCCTACGTTTACCGGGTGTCATACGGTTTTGAACAGATTCATCTTCATCATGAGGGGTAGTTGAAGGATCAGCTGGATCATCAGATCCTGAGGGCGAGCTCGCAACAACGGCCTTGATGGCTGATTTCTTCTTGACCGTATCCAACTCGATTTTGATCGTATCAATTGTACCTTGAAGATCACTTCTTTCACGTTGAAGTCCTGCGTTGTTTTTGCGCATCATGGCAACGGTGGTTTGATTTGCGGCACGTTCATCAGTCAGGACCGTATTGAGCCTTTCCACTTCTGTTCGTTGTTGATCAGAGGTTTGTTGAAGGTGATTCAGTTGTTTGAAAAGTTTACTACGTTCTGTATCCACCTTGGTCTTCTCATCCAGTGCTTCTGTCAATTTAGTGTTCAGGTCTTGTTTGCTGAGTTCAAGATTCCAATTTTCTTCTTTAAATTGTTCTGGGAAAAGGAAAGAGGTAAAAAAGGATGATACATGTGAGTAAAAGATGAAAAATATCAGATCGGAGATTCAAGCGAAATCGAGACGTACCAACACTGGCTTCGAACGTCCTGATACGGTCAATTAAACCTTCGTTGCGTTCCCAAAGCCCTTCTCTCTCCTCTTTGGACTCCATAAGCTCATCCTCCTTTTCTGCCAAAAGAGCTTGTAAACGTCTTACTTCGCCCAACAAGCTTTGACCGATTTCTGTAGCAAATTCAATATCGTTCGCTCGATGCTGAGCATTCCGCGCACGACGAATGGATGATTGATTCGTTGCTGGAGGTTCGTGTGACGAAGGGATTTTGTGATGAGGTGAGAAGATGGTGGGTACAGCCGGATGTTGATGATTGAGAGGTGTCACAGGAATCGCTCCATTAGGGCTCGTTGATAGAGGGGTAGAAGGTCTACTGATCGCGGCGATCTGTTCCAGAAGACATACTTCTTCAGCGGCCAGTTCAAGAAGCGCATCAGGATCCAGAGTTTGAATTGGATTACTTACCTCACCGCGAGCTTGTCTCCAGATCTCTGCATTACCCTCCTGCCAACGCTTCATTTCAACCTCCAATTCTTGAACTTTCTTCCTTACATCTTCATTGAGTTCGTTAGCGTCATCCTCGCTTACTTCACTCGTACCCGAATCTCGCGATGGAGGTGAGGGAAGGGGATTGAAGTCATTGGGACCGGGTGTTCGTTCACGATCGCGTCGACTTTGCTTAGATTTGGAGCTGGAGTCCACCACCAGTGCACCTGAGGCTTCCAGCTCAGAAATCCGTAGTTCAAGCTCGGCTTGTTGTTCTAACAAGGAGTTACCCAGTTGACCAGCGAGTTGGATTTCATGAGATTTGGCTTGTAGAAGTTGATCCAATCGGTTTAGCAAAGCCTGAGGAGTCAAGGATGACGTGTTGAGGTTGGTGCATGAGAGAGCACGAGGTAATGAAGTATTTAGATGAACGAGATGAGGTGGTAGAGGCGGAACAGGAGGAATTGAGGAATAACCATAAGGATTGCCGCTGTTAGGTTGAGAATAGGGATCGCCTGTGATCGAATCTAGTGCGTCACTACCTTCAGTTTCATAGCCAGCGGATTTGATGGAATAGGGATGTGGTCCATCATCATCAGGAGGAGGGTGATGTAAGAATAAAGCCGAATCTTCATCGTCTAGAGCCGAATTGCGTCTAAGGGTTGGTTGCTTTGAAGGTGAGGAAGGAAATGTGGGACTGCCACATGGTTCGGACCTGGCCGATGAAGGCCTCGTGGATGGAATGAAAGGTGGAGGTTGAAAGGAGGAGTGTGCCGTCCGAGATGCGGCAGAAGACAATCGAAGACGTGGGGGAGCGGGCCTTCGGCGAGTTGAGCCGAAGGGATCTTCCGACATTTTGAAAAGAGTGTTCTGAGTATCCTTGATGTGAGTCAAATTTCGTGCAAGCGGCTGAGTGCTACGGAAAGATGTTGGATGTGATCGGAGGGTCGATAGGCTAGACGATCGATGGAAGATGAAGTGAAATCGTGACTAGAAGACGAAAAGAGGTAGAACGTTCGAAACGAAAGAAATGATGATGATGGAAGGGCCCGAATTGAAAGTTAGATGATGTGACGACTGATATGCCACGCAGAATAACGATGATGATGATGATGTTGGTGATAGGGGTAAGTGAAAGAAGATGACTTGAAGGGTTCAATACAACGGCAATGAAAAGACTGTGTATGTTCTATCTAAGGTTGGACAATGGTAACATAACTAGTTACATATGTATATGTCCACTCGATTCGAACGATTTGACCCTCTATGTATGCGAAACTTGAAAAGAAGAGAAGCAGGTTAATTTACGATTCTATACTTCTGTTTCCAATTCATGAAAAAGAAATCATCAATGAAATGAACCTCAAAGGACTTCAAAGGACGAAAATGTAAAATATCCAGGGGCCGAGTATGTGAAAGCAGTGTGTCTTGCCGCGAACTAAAAATCACCAACGAGAGTGTGTAGCCAACCGTGATGAGATTGTTGAATTAGTCAGAATCAAATGTTTGACTTCAAACTTGTTCAAAGTATGAACAAACGGATCGATTGACTGACCTTCAAGGTGATCGTAGTTGCTTGGTTGGTCTTCCAGCTGATTCCTGGTTGGGAGACCAAAACTGATCGAAGTGCTGAAATGATGAGACGAGTTGTAAGTGATCTCTATGGTTTAATGCAGCGAGAGGCGGTGGGTAAACTTGTAGTAGCTGTTGGAAACAATCCTCGGATCGATATCAATTTGTAAAACGAGCGAAATCCAAATTGGAAAATGAAAACTTCGCACGTGGACAGAACCTAGAAGTGACCGAGCCGAATAATAAAACGTAATACTAGTACACACAGATACTTTCATTCAACTTCCATATATCCTTGAAAGCAGAACTGACAAATGGGCGAGCTGGTAATCGAGCAATTGCATACATATATTTTGGTCAATTATGTACAAACTTTGATCATAAAGTCTTCAAGCTCATCCATATGAACAATTCGAAGTCTGGTGATGACAGCATGCAGAAGGAAGCAAATGCGATTTATAAACCCCGGCACGATGGGACTTCAAGTTTGCGATTTACTCTGATTTACTTCCATTCCGTTTGAAATGCAAGAATGTAAGAGACAAGCATTCTAGGAAATTTTATATCTCAACTCAAAATCGATTTCTTCAAAGAGATCCAAAGGTAGTCTTGGAGTGATAAGGTCAACTAGTCTATCAACTTTGTCTTTGTATGCAACTTGAACATTTCAACTTCATTGGATGGCTCATTCTCTCAAGAGCGACTTCAAAGTCGAACGACGAAATAAGAGGTTAAACTTATAGTGGGGAAGTACGCGATGATATGGATCATTAATTTAAATCCGCATTGTGACCAAATTTCCCAACTTGATTATGATAACCGCGAGAGGCGAAACCTGTTTAAGACCATCAACCTTGACACTATGTCAAGATGGTTGTGGATCTCTTTGACTTTCAAGCAGTTGACTGAAGCATTGGCGAACTCAAATAACTCGAATATGTGGTAAACTCTGAAAAGACTCGCGAGTCACAAGAAAAAACTCAGAAGAAAAGGTGAGCTTGAAGTTCAAAATGCTCAAGAGCCCTTGAAAAAAGTAATCACGCAAGCTGTGAAGCATGAGTTTCCCAAAATGGTACATATATCAAGCTGCTCTTCTATAGGTCAACCATACCCAGCAGTCATCAAGAGACTTTAGAACCCCGACCTCCAATTGATCCACAAATTCTTGAGATTGACAGAGTCTGGACTGATCAGTCAACTCATGTTATGTGATCTCTTTCTACTCACTAATTTCTTTGGCTTTGTCTTTGTGCATATTTATTGTTCTTTCTGTGACTCATACTGATCTATCCCTTTGCACCATCCATTTTTTTGGTTCTTTCTCGGACCTTAAATACCCCATTTGTTCAATGCTTTCTCTATCTGGACACTCAACGTTTATTTAGTAGCTCAGCCCCAAGTATCCTTAGGTCTACCAGAACAACATTCATTCCCAGGAGATATACCTGTTAAAACTCCCTTTTATTTCATTTTTTACGTCAATCCAGGGCTTTGACTTCCTATCAATTGCAAAATTATTTCTGTTTTTCATCAGTGAACTCCAGCCAATCATTTATACTTATTGAATGTCAGATATCTATATTCACAAGTTTGCTTTTGAATTCACCCGACTTTCCTTGATTACGTTTTACCTACTACTTGAGCAAAGATCAAATATATTTCGCAATGACCACAAATTAAACAAACTTCATTATGGACAATATAATGAGAAAAGAAAAAATAGAAGAACAAAATGACTGAAAACATACTATGAGTCAATATACGACAAGAAGATACGTCACAAGTAGGAATGTGCTTTGTAAGTGTAAAAGAGAAAGAGTTTGAACAAAGGAAGGGAATATACTCTATGGAGACTCATAGACGGGTTTTATAGAAAGAACTGAATAAGAAATAATAGTAAGATCTCCCTATCTTGTGTTTCTATCAAATCTCATTGTCTCTCTTCAATTTAGTTGTGCATAGTATTTTTTTCTCATATCATGTTCCTACATTTCATCTATCATCAATCTCTCTCTATTTTACCCATCAAAGTTATCTAAGAACTGAAAAACTACCAGATCACCACAACACATCTTGTTGATAGTAATTGACTTCAGGACAAGTCTGCTACCAATCTATTTTTTTCAGGTAATTAGAACTTTTGATGGTTGCTCATAAAAGGAATTGTGGTTGGTAACTTGTTTTTAACAAAAGGGAATGGGATATTTTGGACTTCTACATATGTAAAAGTACTGATTGTCAGTTGCCTTACAGCTTATCTTTGGTCTATAACAATGATGCCATGCTGTTGACCACCATCTGTATCTATCTCATTGTGTTCGCTTCTGTCGGAAAAGGCTACTTTTCCATGTTTTGTTCCATTATCTTTTGTGTCCTACCCTCCTCTGATACCAATTTATCTTTTGTTTATTAGTTCTATTCTATTCTGAGATATTAAAACTGTTGCTGGTATTATTTTCATCTTTTTTAGTATAATTTGTTTCATTATTGTTTTTTTAAAAAGAAGAGTGAACTGTTTTTTAATCATTATTATTACTTTTGTAGCTTGTTATTTCTCACTACTATATTTGAGTTGGCTCTTTTAAGAAAGAAATTTCATTTGTTTGATTGTCTTTTCTATTTTTCTTAATGTTATTTTTTCTCTGCGGTATTTATTTTTGTTAGGTGTTTTTACTTTTATCCGCTACCACCCCGTAGGGTGTTGTTATTTGTAGAGAAAAATTATCACCCTAGGCATTATGCCTTGAGATTTTGCCCAGACATGTTTGTTTTATTAAAAAGCAATTTTTTATTATGTTTCCATTGTAAGTTTACTTATTCAAGTTTCTATAAAACATATTTGTCAACATTTCTTATTGTAGACATAGTAGGGATGATCCAATAGTCCTTAAGTAAGTTCCACCCACCGAGTTCTTGCCAGTTATGATCTTGTTCTAGGTACTGATCATCATCTTTATTTGAGAGTTTTTTTTGTTTTTACTAATTTCTCGTTTTAGTTATTTGAAATCCACCTTTGTGTTTAAAGATCTCAAAAGCTTTCAGTTGAGATGTCTTCTTACAACAGATAACAACTCTTTATATTCTTCAATTCACTTTACTAGTCACAAGATCAATGAGATCAGGTGACATGTAGAGGAAGATTACACTTTTCCTTATGTTTGAGATGGCTGGCATGTTATGTATCATGATGAACTTGAATGGAGTGTTTGAAATCGATCGACGTACTTCGCAACTTATAGGCTCTCAATCTACATCTTATAGACCAAAATTGTTTCAAGGCCCGTATAAGATTGACCTTTGAACACGGAAATTTCTGAACAAAACATACTGGTATGTGGGTCAAGTCATCTACGGATTGACAGCTTATCATATCGGCACTTTATGAATCCTTCAAGCTCTATGTGTTGTTGGAGAATGGTATTCTCGAGTGATGTTTCAAGTCTATTAAGGCTGTAGTTTATTTAGACCAATCCGGTAAGAAGGAAAGGTGAAGAGGTTGTGAAGGCTTAAGTAACATATCAATTCAAGAGGAGGATTAAGGAAGGATGTCCGCTTTTGGTTAGATTAAAAGAGTTTTGTTTAAAAGTTGTTTCAGTAATTGTTTTACGTTGTGTTTGTTCAAAATGTGTCCTGGTTGCTTTTCCCTTATCAACCCCCCCTCTCTCCCTTCCGAATCTTTTTCCCCATCGAGGAATTAGATTTTGAAGGTGAGAGTCTTACAAACATTTTTCCCTTATACAAAACCATTACTAAAAATTAACTTTGTTCTTTTACATACTCTGGTTTCTTTTTCTTTTAATCTTTCTTTCGTCTTTACTTCTCTAGTTTTTCTTTACCTTTATATCTTCCTCGCAACCTCGTCAGGTTCGTCTAAAGGAGTTTAGCACTCACTTTCATCTGTCAGCCCGTGTCTCGTCAACACCAGGCTAAGTGTCTTTTACACCTTTTGACAGCTTATCATATCGGCACTTTATGAATCCTTCAAGCTACATGTGTATATGGAGGACAGCTATGTATGCGCTACTCCTCTGTGCTCTAAATCCTCATTTTTCTAATGAAGCGTGGTGGCCGAAGGTATATTCTTGTAGGCAATCCCTGAGTCAGGCCTCGATGTTTCAAATTGACTACGGCATGGCATTTTTCGGAGTATGGTGTTGACAAGTCTCAAAGAGATCAAAGTAAATTTTCTGTTGATAGAGTCACGTTTCATCAGAATTTCTGAGTTTACGACAAAACTGCGACTCTTTGCTTCTGAGACAAAGTGCCGGCAAGTCTGAGTGATTTTTATCAAAAAACTATCGAGATTGACCAACGGCTTCACTCCTCGAAATGATGCACTATCTTTACCTGATCAATACGCTCTTGATAGGATCAATCGGCCAAGTAATATGTGTTTCAGTTAATCATGGATCCATGGAAATAAGAAAGTCGATTTCCAAGCTTCATGAATCACCACGAGCTTTCAATAGTGGGTCTGACAGTCAAAATGTAGCACATATAGCGGCACAACCAGCCACTCAGGTCTGTCCAACCCCAACTCATGAACAACAAAGGGATTCGGAATTACAGGAGCTCTACCATATGACACTGAATGCTAGAGAATCTCAAGGAAAAAAGAGAAAACTATCACCCGACCTGAATATTTCTCATCATGTCTCTGGGTTTCAACATATGGCTCTCATGACAGGGGAACCAACCAGGAAGCCTCAGTTGCTAACAACTCCCTCTCTTGAAAAACATAAGGATGTGGAGATACAGTCGCTCTCTCATCTTCCACTCAATGCTAAAGAAACCGAAGGCAAAAAGAAAAAATTATCATTTGACTTGAATCTTCCTTATGATATCTCTTGGACTGAATCAGGAAATGAGTCACCTAATCATCGCACAATGACAGATCAAGTGGAAGAATATGTTCCAAAGCATGGATCTAGCTACTACTTTTATGAACAACCAAACACATTCACATCTAATGGGCCCCATGCTGTAGTTAACACTGCTTATCACAAGGGAGAAAGGGTATCCAGGTTACAGCCAAGGCCAAGGAAGAAAGCTTTGACTAACACTAACAAATCTGGAATATTTCAGTACACAGAGTTACAGCCACCACTAGCTTCATCGTCCAGTAGAATGTCCAATGCACGCCGAGATAGGCAACGTGGACCGGCTATTTTTTGGAGGTATACCTTCAAAAAAAGTGGCGAGTCAACCCTGCTTGCTGACCACAGAGTTAGAAAGATAGGAGAGCGCTGGCATATGGTACCATCCTTTCCTGCTATTGCACAACAATTGAAGCAACAAGGATTGAAATTGGCCATTCATAAAGGTCTACATCCAGAGGACTCGTGCAAAACAAGATTGGCACCTTGGTTTCATACCCTGGAAATGGACATGCAGAATAGATTTTGTCTCAATACTGGAAGCAAAGAGGGATCATATGATATCCATTTGGCTGTATTAAGAGCAAACAATTATCTTACTATGCAATTTTTAGCCAGTCTCCAAGTGATTCACTCTGCAGGTCTAAATGAGATGGATAAACTGTTTCCTGATGGATTGGAATTTATTGAACGTTTTTTGGATAGTTGGAGGCAAGTCAAGTGGGATGGTGCACTTGTTCAAAGTATTGATACTTCAAAATGTTTGGGTACATACACCCCTTTGCAAATATTGAGTCACTTTTTGAAATCATCCAGATCCTCACAATTATCATTATGCATTTCTTGGAGCCTTTGTAATGATTGGTACACTGTGTCCACTTACACACAAAAGAAAAAGATCAGTTTTGAAGATTATGTTATAATGAGTCACCAGTACCTAGCAAGAGCAGAAGTATTTCCTGAATTGGAAGTAGTACCTTTTAGTGCCCCTGACATGTCTCAAATGAAAAGACATTCTTTAACAGAGATACACTGGGAAAATATTTCTGCTGACACAAATCATTACAGAACAGCTTGCAGGATGATGAAAACAGTAGGAGAAAAAGTCTTGAAGAATTTATTGGATAAAGGCTCATCACTAGAATTCATCGAATCCCATTGTAATCACATGGCACAAAAGGAAGTGAAATGGCCACACTCATGGAAAGGGAATATCAATTCACTCAAACGGAGGGTCAAGAATGAAGTTTTCCCTTGCACCCTTGGTATGATTCAGCTTCTTTATCCCTTCAATAATAAACAAGAAGAACTCAATCCAGCAGTTGTTGAAGGTTTTCGGTTTCTGAAGATGCTTATCAAAAGTTGGGGAGAAGATGATTTGGAAAGAGCTTGTGAAATGGAATCTTTCAGTGTTAAAAGGTTTCATAAATTTGATGATGCAATCTCAATTGCACTACTCTCCCATTTGATGAAGTTGGCTCCTGACTCAAAGATACAAATTGCTTCAAGTGTGTTTTGGGGACTTTGGCAGGTTTTGAAGAAAATGGAGGGGTTTAAATTTACCACACGATTACCTATCAAAAAACAGTCTGATTTCATTGAAGCTATAAATAAGGCATGCATTGAATCAGGGTAATTTCATCTCAGTCATAATCATTTTCAGGCCTGACTTCTTTCTTCTTTTTCCATTTCCCTTCATATCATCAGCACTAGATTAAATTCATCACAATACATGCCTTGGAAATCTCCAAGAACATACATAATTTTCTTGAGATGTTAAAGTCTCATGACCTTCTCCAGATAAATTCTATCCTGTTTGTTAATCGAGGCACCACAAACTGCTTGTAAGAACCTTTGAGTATATGACTCAGATGAAAATTTGGGGAAAACCTCTGATACTCTAAAACTGAGGACCTGGAGTTATTTTTGTGAGAGGTATATAATCTCGCAATATCCACAGACCCAGTCTCTTAAAAAGAGCAAAAGAGATGCAACCAATTTGTTACCCCTAATGAATAACAGATAGAAAAAAAGAAATGCTAAAGAATAACTGTTGCGGGCATAAAAAATATGAAGAGCTGGGTGAGTAAGAGAGGAAATGACCTATAGAAAAAGGGAGATCACAATTTGTAACCATGACTGAATGAGGCATTGGTCTGATTATACAACTCTTGTCTGAGACTGTGCCATCATGTAAGTTTGATCAAATCAGTATTGCCACACCTGAAGCAGAGGCCAATTTTGGCTTGACCATTGAGATAAATTTGGTATCATGAGACGTCTCTTTTGCCACACTGGGCTCTTTTATATCCCATCTAAGCTCGAAGATATCCCAAATATCTAATCTGGGTTCATTTTGGGGCAAAAGCGTCACACTTGATTTCCGCATGCTGCGTGTCAGAAAGCACACACTGGAGTTATAAATCCTTAAGATCCAACAACAGTTCTTCCTTAGAAGTTACCATCTGTTATTCCTAACAAGGATCGGTGCGATGAAACTGTAGGAGAAGCTGCTTGAGGTTTCATTCCACAAGCGAGGGATGGATGTCTTTATATAGACATCCATCTCTGCAAAGTACAAATAAGGAAATAGGTGGGAAGATACAACGCGGTGATGTCAGAGACATCGAGATAAAGCTAGGATGGCCGGATCCGTTGGTACTTGGATCCGGTCGACAACATTGGTAGACGAATCCGGGGGATTTGTCGATAAGAGAAATGAGAGTACATTTAAAAAGCACACAAAGTAAAAGGAAAAGCATTCTTGAGAAAGCGGTGAGGAAAGAAACAGGTAACAAAGAGAACAATGGGATTCAGGGTATCACATCACCCCCTTTTTAAGTATGGAAACTTCCTAGTTTTCAGCACGGTTTTCATTGTGTTGTATTTCGTCGTTTAATACCTCCGACGCGCCGTGCAAGTAGTAAGAGAGAGCGCCCAAAGCTCTGGCGGAGAAGTCTCTGAGATTTCTGTTTGCTTCATCTGCGTATAACTCGTTATGTAGTTTTATTGCCAGATCTACGAGGTATTCTTCTCTTCTCGCTAACAACTCTTCTCGTTCTATATCAACAGCGGGTTGCGCTAATTCTTCTTGCGCGTTTGTCACGTTTGTGGAGTTCCCGAGAGGCATAGAAGAATTCCGCGGATCTTCCTTTATAAAGTTTTAAACGAGCTCCGTTTACTTTAGCATTCAAGATATGGCCATTCGCAGTCATTAAGGAATACGTACCGTTGGGGTAACATTCTCTAACAGCAAAAGGGCCATCCCATTTTGGATGCAACTTTGATGGTCGTCCTTCAAAGCTCCGTAGGACGAGATCTCCTGTCTTAAGACTTCTTTCCGTGTAGGTCTCTTCAGTTCTAGTATTTTGTTCTCGTGCTCTTGAATTAAGATCTTCGATAAGCTCGTCCCGTCTGCTGGCGTGCTTCCTGATGTCTAGGTTGCGTTGTTTATGGATTAATTCCAAGTTTTCGATAGAGTTATTGAAGTTAACACTTACTTTTTCGGATGGTAGGCGGGCCTCACTTCCATAAGCCATAAAGTAAGGTGAGGCTTTCATTGAGTGAGAGTATGATGCTCGGTGTGCGAATAAGCATGAGTTTAAGTATTCGTCCCAGCGAACTTGATTGTAGGGGCTACACATCTTCCGTAAGGCGTTCAGGAGTGTCCCGTGAAAACGCTCTACTAGGCCGTTAGCTTGAGGGTGATACGCGGTTGTAGTTATATGTAGGATGCCCATCTCTTGTACATATTCCCGGAATTCGCGTGAAATGAATTCCGAGCCGTTGTCAGTAGTGATTTCAACGGGTAAACCGTGGTTTAATGTGATTTCTTTTAGAAGGTCGATCGCGGCTGTGGCGGAAGTCCTTTTGAGTGGCTTCGCGTACGCCCATCCAGTTCCATAATCGATGGCTGTTACAAGATGTTGGTGATTATTAGTAGTTTTCACGAGTGGTCCCACGAAGTCTAGGCCCCATTTTCTGAAAGGCTTACCTCTAGTGATCATCTGGATAGGTAGGGTTTGTTGTTTTGTTGGTGCGGCATGTACTTGGCATGCTGCACAGAGCGACACCGAGTTCCTGACGGTCTGGCTTAAGCATGGGAACCAGTACCGTTTCTTGACAGCGGTGATGACGTCTTCGACGTTCCGGTGACCCAGGTCTTCGTGAATCTGGAAAGCTAGAGATTCAGCTCTGCCTTCATTAGTTGCCACAATTCGAGGGATCGTGCTTAAATTTTCGTCCTCATATAAGACCATTTCATTCTGGATCATTCGAAACAATCCGTTTCCAATTGTGGCTGGGTCGACTCCGGCCAGGAGTTTTAATTTGTATTTGACTAGGACTTTATAGGGATCTTTTTGTCCGTCCATGTTAAAAAGTGGCTGTGCCACTTCTGGTGGGTCGAGGTCGAATTCGGTGTTGGGTTTTCGTGACAAGGAGTCTGCTGCAAGTTGTTCTTTACCGGGTCGGTATATTATGTGAGTATCAAAGAATTCTATCTCGTCTACGAAACGAGCTAGTCTTTGGTTTATAAACTTCTGAGTCTTGAAGTGTTTGAGGGATTCGTGGTCGGTTCTGACTAAGACTGGGGAACCTTCTATGTATCCGCGAAAATGTTTTAGTCCGTGTACAATAGCGAGCAGTTCTCGCTCTTGGGCCGAGTAATTCTGTTCCGTTTTAGATAGTTTTCTTGATTCAAAGGCTATTGGACGTAGGTTGTTATTTTTAAGATTCTTTTGATACAGAGCGTAATCAAAACTTCCAGTTTTAGGAACTTCTGTCTGTTCATCTTGCTGTAACACCGCGCCGATGTTTGTTCCTGACGCGTCGGTGTCCAATACAAATGGGCGGAATGGTGTTGGATGTTGGAGGGGTACTGATCTTGACAGTGCTTCTTTTAGTGTATTAAAGGCCAATTGTTGTTCTTCCCCCCAATGAATCGAAGACCCCGGCTTCGGAGATCCCTCGGTGAGCTTATAAATTGGGGAAGCAATTGAGGAAAAGCCTTTAATAAACCTTTTGTAATAGGTGCAGAGGTTTAGGAATCCTCTCACCTTGGAGATGTTATCAGGTTGTGGCCATTCAATGATTTTGTTGATTTTTTCTGGGTTAGTCTTGATCCCACTGCCGTCCACAATATGTCCCAAAAACAGTAATGAGTTTCTGCCCCATTGACATTTTTTTGGCGAGACTACTAACCTGTTTGATTTTAGTATTTCGAATACACGTTTAACATGTTCCAAGTGTTCCTCGGGTGTCCTAGAAAAGATAATAACATCATCTAAGTATACCAGTGCAAACTTGTCAATGACATCACGGAGGATGTCATTCATCATTTCCTGGAACGTTGCCGGAGCGTTGCAAAGTCCAAAGGGCATTACTGACCATTGAAAGTGTCCCTGTCGACATGTAAATGCTGTTTTTTCTTTATCCTGCGGTGCCATGGGTACTTGCCAGAAACCGGATTTTAGATCAATCGTGGTGAAGTACTTCGCGCCCGATAGAAATTGATACGCGTCGTCAATTCGCGGTAATGGGTAAGCATTTTTACGTGTTACTTTATTTAGTGAGCGATAATCGACACATACCCGTGTCGAACCATCGGGTTTTTTTACCAAAAGCAAGGGTGAGCTCCAAGGGGAATCGGTTTTTTCGATTATTCCTTGTTCTAATCCTTCTTCCACAAATTGCCCGATAAGCTGGTGTTCCGGTGGTGTCAAGGGACGTCCGTGAGTTTTAATTGGTGTACTATCGCCTGTGTCAATAAAGTGTTTGTGTTTTCGTTCCACTTGCTTGATTTCTTCTTCGAAGCATTCCGGTGCCGTATCGCGAGCCGCCTTTTCGAGGATACTGTGTAGTGCATCAACAGCCATAGTGTAAAGATTGCTGCCGTTTGGCCTTGGAATGAAGTTGTGGCAGTGAGAGTTTTTTTCGATTTCATATTCCATATTTTCAAAATTGATTTTTGGCTTATGTTCTTTGAACCAGGGCATCCCTAGAATTAATTCTACGTTAGGTAAAGGTAATACGTATGCCTTGATGGTGAACCTGAAGAAGCCGCCATTGTTACAGTTGTCAATTTCCAGTTCGAAGGTCGCTGTCTTGGTTGAGGTTTCGTGCGCCCCGTTTGCTAACCTGACTTTCTGGCCTTGAGTCTCTTCAAGCTTAATCCGGTTAGGGTGGAGTTCGATCATCTTCTTGATCTTATCTTCGGAGATATAGTTTGCCGCAGCCCCGGTATCAAGGATGGTGGCCAAAGGGTAGTTTCTGAAGTGGCTCGTATAGGTTGGTAACGATGAGCTGGAGTCACTATGGGTTGCTAGATCAACTATATTAAGTTGTAGGCTTTTGTCATATAATCCTCCTTCTTCAAGTGTTAGGATGGCTTTGTCATCGTAATCTCCCAGGTCCTTAGGTCCGCTAACTGCATAACCCGTCCACCTAGGTCTCTTTTTGCTATGATTCATAATCTTATTCCATGATTCAACATGTTCAAGTTCTCTTTCTCCTAGCTCCTCCCTAGTTCTTTCTCCTAGGGGTGAGTGGAAGGGAGTGTTGGTAAAACCAAACCCGTCAATCCGACGACCGTCCATTTTTACTTCAGGGTAGGAGAATGTTCTCTCACCTAGGGGTAACAGGTGGAGGCATTGTTCAGACTCTGTTTCGGGAGTCATTTTTGCCTTTTCGTCCGTGGGTAAAGTTGTCGGGAACGGTAAGTTGGACATGTCGATGTTTGCGAGTTCTGGTGACGGAGATCTTTGTTCATATCCAGGGATTGGTAGGCCTAGGTACCCTGAATATCCGGACGTGAGCGGTGGGCTGGAGTGTACCAGAATTGGGTTTTCACTCGTTCCTTCACCAAGTGAGTCTTCCTCCAGGGGTCTTTTCATGAGGTTATTCACTTGCTTGGCATCTAGGTTGAAATATTCAATACCTTTAGAAATGGTTTCTGGGCTATCTTCATTGCCAAAAATTAGGCACGACTTACAACATTGGTATGAGAGATCCTCAGCTTGTTCCTGGAATAGTTTGGTTAGAGCGTCACGTTCCTTTTTTAGTTCTTCCGCGCGCTCGGGGTTCTTGAGGGTTTCCTTATAAGCTTTGACCTTCGAGATTAGGTCCTCTCTTCCATCAAGATCCGGGTCGTCAAGGTTCAAACTAGATTCCTTTGAGGCTTTCATCATCGTCCCGTCGGGACCTATGAAGGGTGTGGTATCCATTCCGCGAGAGGTTCTTGGATCTATATCTATCATTAACAAACTCTGTTTGCGACGATCGCCATTCGAATAGCTTGGCTTCTTGAAGTTTGGTTTGGAAGGTTTTTTTGAGTTAGTGCAGTTTCGTGCGACATGACCGTGTCCGTGACAATTATAACATTCGGTCTGAGAGGTTACCTTCATTTTCTCTTTGTCCATCAGGTCCAGGTCCATAGGTCCTGATGAGTTGGTAACCGCGGGGGGTTTTCCAAAGTTTGATGACCGATGGTAGTGGTTTCGCGAGAAAGGTCGGCTAAACTTGCGTTCGAATGTGGGTTTGCTCTCTGGTGTCTTGAAGCTGCGGTTATTAACCTTGTTGTGTCGATCACGTTCTCTAGCTGCGGAATAGATTAGTTCCATATCTTCTTTATCAACAATTTCGGGTCGATTCGCCCATTCTCGAATGTTAGCAGGGAGCTTATCCAAAAATGCGAATTTTCTGTCGAAGAAGCAATATTTGTCCATGGGTAGTTGACAAGACAATTTTCGGAATTGTAAGATGTAGTCATGTATGTTGTTACGGTAGTATAGTAGTTTGATTTTTTCTCGTATCTCGTCCATAGTTAGACTGAAGTTGTATTTTTGAAGAAACTTTCTTCTGAACTCTTGGTAGTCGGTGATGATTCCTCCGGTGGCATTTTGTTCGGAGAGCCAATACATCTTGGATTCCTCGTCCAAGTATGCCCCAATCATTTCTCCCCACTCGCTCTCGGGATAATGATGGATGCGAAAATTAGATTCCAGTTCTAGAATCCAGGTCTCCGCGTTGTCGCCGTACCCTTCAAATTTTCGAGGTTCCCCGCGGAAGGCGTCGGGTTTTTTGTTATAAGTGTGTTGTTGGTTAGTTTGTAATTGTTGGATGATGTTCTTGGTGTCGGCGAGTTCTAAAGCCTGGCGTTGATATGCTTGTTGGTATTGCTCCCGAAGTTCCGAGAGTGCTTGTGCATGAGCCTGGGCAGTATTCTGTGAGTCAATATTAGTCTGTTGAATTTGGGCTCGTAGGAGCCTGATGTCCTCCGCTGGGATTTGTACGAAACCGTTTTGTTCATCCATGGTTTTATTTTATTTTCTGTTCTTTTTAGAAAAATAACGGATTGTCTATTAACAATTTTTCGTGGGACTTGATCAGAGTCTACAAAAAATGTACGTACTTTATAAAGATTAAAATCTTCTAGTTGTTACTTTGTTGATACCTAAAAAGGTGGTGCGCGTTTTCTTTGTTTGGTTTGTTAGTTGTATGTTTTGAGGACTTTTGAGTCTATCCTTTTTTTTTTCTTTTAATCAAAGAGAAGCAGTCGTTTGAGATATAATCGAAATAACTAGCTAAGGAATTTGAGAATAACTCACGACTTTAAGATATCGAGCCTGTGAGGGTTAGTGCTGTTTGGGTTTTTTTTCGAGATTGAATTTGATTGGTGTTGTTGAGCACTGTTTTGAGAAGAGGAGGTCACAGGTTTAGTAGGGAGTCTTCTTTTCTTCGGTTTGTTTGGGAAAGGTGTTTCTTTTAGAAAAAAAAAGGAAAAGGGTTAATTTTTACTAACAAATAATTATTTGTTATTCCTAACAAGGATTGGTGCGATGAAACTGTAGGAGAAGCTGCTTGAGGTTTCATTCCACAAGCGAGGGATGGATGTCTTTATATAGACATCCATCTCTGCAAAGTACAAATAAGGAAATAGGTGGGAAGATACAACGCGGTGATGTCAGAGACATCGAGATAAAGCTAGGATGGCCGGATCCGTTGGTACTTGGATCCGGTCAACAACATTGGTAGACGAATCCGGGGGATTTGTCGATAAGAGAAATGAGAGTACATTTAAAAAGCACACAAAGTAAAAGGAAAAGCATTCTTGAGAAAGTGGTGAGGAAAGAAACAGGTAACAAAGAGAACAATGGGATTCAGGGTATCACACATCTAAAATATAAATCTAAAATATAAATATGTCAAATCGACTCGCATGAAGTACCATGCAATCCTCCTGAGTCCTAGGCCGCTTTTCATGCTTTTTGAATGTTTCTTAGCGTGTCCCTGTGCTTTTCTCGCCATGTGGAGATTAAGCACTGTGTGCAATCACACTCTCCTTGTTAGTTGATTCTTTTGATCATTTTGACCTTCAACCCTTTTGTTCCTTTTTGTTGCAATCTTCAATTGCAAGATTTTCCAATGCTTATTCCAAATTTTGCAATGTCCGATGTCAATGACAAGCATTTCTGTCTCTTACTCCAAACTTGGTGGGTATATGTTCATTTCTACCCTACAAAAAGGCCCTGTGGTACCAAAGGGGGTGAATCCTTGCAACCAATCTGCCTCTCCCAAGCCAGTTCACACATGGATATTCCTACCAACACAGCCTCTTAGTAAGTATGCATATATCCTTTTTATTGTCCTTGTTTCTTTTACCCTCTGAACAACTACTTCCTCTGTTGTCTCCAATATCACCATTCTGTGTACACCCAGCCTACGCTCTGCAACTTTCATATGTCTTCCGTATTCATGTTGCCTTGCTTGTATCCAATTCAATGTTTGATCATGATCTTTAAAATGCCTATTGTTAATCCAAATGCCCAATCTCCTGTGACAGGCTTTTGTATCTTTAACTCTTTGCTTGTGTCTCCTGCTTTATATATGGTCGTTTTCACCCTATAAAAAGGACCTATGGCACCCACTGTCAAGTTAATTCAACCTTGAATCTACCTACCAACTAATCCTCTCAGTATACAAATATCATGATCATTATATTTACCTTTACTGTTCAAATAACTACCCTGTCTGGCTTCTTCAGACTGGTTATTTCACATATGTCTCTGTTTTTTTTGAATGTACACTAATTGTGCAGTTTTGATCAATAATCACTGCAAAGGTTGAACAAGTTGATATTGAACTTTGAAAACTTGTTACCTGCTGATAACTTCACAACTTTTACCTCTCACATGCAGCCAATATGAGGGTTTACTGTTGACTTTGTTTCCATTGATCAACAATAAAATGGTGATGCATCATGACCCACATTGATTCTTACCACTTTCAATTCACTTGATTTTTTGTTCCTCTTTTGACCTTCTGTTACCTTGGCCAACATTTAGCAGATTTGAGCAAGAGAGAAAGATACAGATAGAGAGGTCTAAAGAGTTAAATAGAGAAAAACAGTTCTTTCCAACTCATATAGTCTGACTCTCATGACTGTAAGATCAAGCCCACTGATAAGGAGAAATGAAGCAGTTAAAAATGGTACAGAGTGTAAGGAAATTAACAAGAAGGAGACACTCATTTTAAAACTTTTCTGCACTACAAAATGACATGATCCATTTGATCCAATCCATCAAAAGAACTTGATGATTTTTGATCTCTCATGAGAAAGTACATATATTTCACCTCTTGATAATGAAAAAGTAAATTGATTTTTCAAAAGGTTTTTTAACTTCTTTCTGATTTCTAAGAAAGACCCATAATCATATTTCCATACAAACCTTGTATTCAGATTAGAGAAGAGATCCATCCATCAATTTATTACAAAGAGAGTTGTGAATTTGTTGCAAATTTGGCTTTTATGAATTTTTTCCATTTATCCTTCACAATTAAAAGACAATTTGGAGTTGTGTACTGTAAATAATAGTGGTACATGTATTTTCACATCTTGGCACATACCATATTAATATGGCCAGTTAAATTTCTTGTTAGGATAGGTTTAGAAACATGATGTGGAGCAGTGCGTCATTGCTTATGGTTACTATGAAGTATTCTATGTTTGCAAGGGTTTTAAGTTACAGTGCGTTGTTTTGGAAAAATTCACAATGTTGTAAGAGTTCCCTTCTCGCATATTCTCTAGTAAGCAAAATGTATTCTTTCCCTGGGCCACGCAAAATATATGTGCGTGAGTAATTTTGAGGTTGCCAGAGATGAGAAATGCAACCCACTGGTCAATCACTCATCAACTTTGGGCGGTGGAACACAGTCAGAACGCGGAGGCGGAGCGTCGATCTCCAGTTTTTTAAGCTAGAACATATGCCAAGTGGGCTCATAGTCAACAAATAGATTTGCTATCACTGAAGTGTTTGCGACCACTTACTTCGTTAAAAATGAACCACTCCCAGACCTTGGCCCCACCAGTAGCATAAAGGATTGCTTTAATCATCTTGAGCAGCTTGAAACCCAGGGATACAATCGACGGTCCACCGGCGCCCCATTCCGCACGATACGGTTTGAGTTGAGTATGACGAGGTTTGAAAAGCGAAAACAGGTATTCAAAGACCTTCATCTTCCGTTTGATGATATGGTTGTATATCTCGATCGTACGTCCGCGTGCAAACTTATCCGAGCGAGTGGACTTCGATAAGTTTGATCACAGCACAAATTTCAAATCAAATTATGCATACCATTTTGGACCGACTACGCCCGAATTTTCAAAATGGAGATCGGGAGACGCAGACCGGTATCAGGGCTTTATGTAACAGTGAAGGTTTGAAAGGGAAAGTGAATTGAGCAATCTTCAAACTGAATTCCCCGAATGATGCAATCTAAATCCGCAAGAAAACTCTAAACCGAAAGAATTGAACTAAGAAGAAGACGAAGAAGAAGCAGAAGAAGAAGAAGAGATGAACTCAAATTCAGCATCACATTCTATTAGAACAAACATCCAAAGCCATCAAGACAATCAGCACCATGAAGATCCAATTGAGAGTAATCTTGAAATCATAAATCAAGAAAAGAAGAAGAAATGGTTTGAAAGGATTGGATCGATTTTAATATTTATCATAGTTTTAATTTCTTATGTAACTCAATCTGAATTATCACAAATCATACAAATTCAAAATGATTATCAAAAACCTTATCTTTTACTTTATTTAACTCATTCTAGTTATCTTTTTATTTTACCTTTACATCTTTTAATCATTCGACTTTTCAAATCAAAACATCAATTCACTCATCCTGATGCTTTATCAACAAGTACAATTAGGAATTCGATTTTAAATGATCTGGTCCAATTGAAATCCATTTTTGTTGACCAATATCGATTTGAAGATTTGAATGATCAGATAAACCGTCCTGTGGATTTGGACGATGGCAATCTTGATGAACTAGAAAATGATAATGATAATGAAGAAATCAGAAGAATTAACCGAAGCAAGAATGCATTAAATCTAAATCCAATCCAATCATTTAAATCCAATTTACCATTACGTAGGTTTTTGATCAGATCAATACAACTTACCTTCTTAATAGCTTTACCTTCTTTATCTTGGTTCGCCTCAGTTTCTTTGATCGATTTAACTTCAGTCACTGCAATTTATAATACAAATGCATTCTTTGCTTATTTATTTGCTATATGGTTTTTAAAAACCGAATTCATTTCAATCAAAAAAATCATTTCGGTTTTGATTTCCTTTTTTGGTGTTTTGATTATTACTTTTTCGAATCCAATCTCAAACACTAATACTCATCCCGTCATAAACCCACCAAACCTTCCTGATCATCACAGTCCTTCTCCATCTACTGCTGCTCCACCCACTCATCGTTTGTTAGGTACCGCTTTAGCTTTGCTTGGTAGCTTAACTTATGCTGGCTATGAAGTTTGGTATAAAAAACTCATCTCTTTACCTGATCCTAAACTTCTTAAACAATCTCTCGCTTCTTTTTCTACAAAAGCTATCATTTCAAATTCCTCTGAAGCTGAACGTCATTCAAGAGATCAAGAAGAATCAACTGGTTTATTATCTTTATCAGAGGTATTTCCTTTCTCATCTCTTTACCCTGACAGACCCATTTAAACCTAATGACCCCATCAATCTTTTCAAAAAATAGTCACAAACAGAAAGATCAAAACCTGAGATTGATTTAATCAACAGATCACTGACGGTAACACCTCAAAACATCTTACTTCATGCAAATTTCATTACTTCTTCAATTGGCTTTTTCACTTTAACTTTACTTTGGATTCCAATTCCATTTTTACATTTCTTTAAAATGGAAATTTTTGAATTACCTTCTGATACAAAACTCATTTTTCTGATTCTTGGGATGATTTCAATGGGTGTGATCTTGTGAGTGGTCATTTTTGTACTCCTTTGGTACTAGGTAGTTCTTTGAAAACTGATCAATTGAATCTTTCTTTTTCTTTTTTTCAGTAATGCAGGCTTTATGGTATTATTAGGTCTATGGGGTCCAGTAGTAGCAGTTCAGTCATTTTTTCCCTCTCTAAATCCTATCATCATCATCAAATTTCTTTCTTTTTACTAATTTGATTCTTTTTTCTCTCCTTCTTTTCAATATTCCAAAGTCTGTAGGAAATTTATGTACTTTAGTTTTAGTAGCCATTTCAGATTTGATTTTACTTCCAAATTATCATTTAAATTTATCAATTTCAATAGGTTGTATTTTAATCTCCACTGCATTTATTGTACTTGTAATTGATCTTTTTCATAAATAAAATCATCTTTAACTTCATCTGATTCTACCTTTGAATTTTGTTATTGTTGTTGTGTTTTTACAAGACTTTGAGGTTTTTTTTTCTTTGAATCTACAAAAAAGTCAATAATCATCTTGCATATTTTTTATATTCTCTTTTTTAGTACAGATCATATACAATTTAATATTATTAGAATTCACAGTGAAGCAAGTTAGAATATGCTCTGCTTTTTAGGTTCAATTTAGATGACAGTCATAGAGGACTGACAAATTTCAGGTATCAAATCAATGACTCCCACAATGAATCATTGGAATCTTAAATATATTGTTTGCCTAAATGAAGTACATAAGAAGTGTTAGTTGACTAATCAGATATACGAAGGCAGCAAGATTGACTATATTTGAGGAGGCAGTCATCATGAAAGACAATCAAAGTATTGGTTCTTTCATTCTTGAAAATTGAAATGAATCAAAAAGATCCAAAACCTTATCACAGCTTACAAAGCATGACACAATCATGAGTTTGAAGATGGTTCTGGATAAAAAGTGTTAGTTTTCAAGCATAGTTGTGCACTGTGATAAATAAGTCTCTTGTACACTACAACACAACTTGTTTGACTGGCCTTCCCAATTCATGTAAACATACATCATGATTTGTTGCATAATCCAGTATTTTGACTGTTATGTTTCAAAAAAAAGCTTTCTTTTCATTCATTCATGTTCTTTATAAACCACATATTATCTCAGAACCATGTTCTTCAAACACCTTTCATTTCTTTCATATTTTGCTGATCAAGCTGGTATCTGATCTTAATGATGGAGTTGAATCCTTTTATAAGTTACATTCACTCAAAGTCCTAGGATCCAAATTGACTTTTGTTCCTTACCTCTCAACTTTCAAAGCTTCAACTTCCCAATTACCCTATATTTCCTCAACTCACTTCCGCCAAGCATGACCAAAAGGGTTCAAGAAAAATCAAAGCTGATGTGGTTATAATTCAGTCACATCACTGAAATCAAGTATATCAACCATGAGAGTTGAGGAATAAGTTTCAGTTTGAATCCTAGTACTTTCAATGGTGTAATGAAGGGTAGCCAAACCAGCTTGGACTTTGTTTGATCCCTTTTGGGCATGTTTGGCAGGAGTGGGTTGAGGAACAATGATGTTGTCAAATTAATCAATTAAGACAGGTGAAGAAGAAAGAAAGTCTGAATCCCAGGAATTCAAGTGATAGCCCTTCACCAGACGCCAAATCAGCTGGCCTTTTCTTGAAAGTCTTTCGGCCATATAGTCAGAATTTGATTGACCTCATGCTCAAGTTTTAGTATGTACCATGGACATTGCTTAGCTGCACTGGAAGAGCTTGTTTCATCATGCTTTAATCTTCCGGGATGATATGTAGATGTATAATCCATGGCTTCTTGCAAAAAGTGGGAGCATTGTTCCTCTACTTCTCATCAAGAATTGATAATGTATGCAATTGCTTGGTCGTAATGAGTAGAAGAATTGATGGATGCTACACATTGATAAAGCTAAGACAGAGTATTGGTAATTTTTAAACACTAATATATTGAAAAGTTTGAGAAGTTTCTCAGTTTATATGATTTTCGAGCTGTCAGATATTTTTGCGTAAAAAGTGATGTGTATCAGTTGCAAGTCTTGAATGGATGCAAGTAAAAAAGAAAGCACCAACAAGTTTCTACATATTATTCTTTGGTTCGTCGTCATCCACTCTTGAATATCTCTTCAACTATTTTTCACCATAAGATCAAGATATCATGAAGGTTGAGATGATTCTTTTCGTTCAAGACTGGCAATCTTGGCTTTCACTCGATCCACAATTTTATAATAAGCTTGAGTAGCTAAACTATCAGGAAATTCTTCTAACCAATCTTGACCGAAATCGCAACTTTTCCCAATTTTTGAATCTAATGGAATCTTACCCAAAAGATCTAATCCTTCTTCTCTACATAATCTTTCAGCTCCACCTGTTGTAGGTAAAAAAATCTCAGAAGCTCCATTACAATTTCCACAAATAAAACCTGACATGTTTTCGACTACTCCTAAGATCGGAATTGATGTTTTTCGACAAAATGAAATGATTCTTCTGACATCTTGAATTGCTACTTCTTGTGGTGTAGTAAGAACGATGGCACCAGTAATACCGGATTCTTTGAGATAACTAGCTATAGAAAGGTGTTCATCGGATGTTCCAGGTGGTGTGTCGATGACCATGAATTCTATTTGCTCCTTATGACCTTCGCCATCGATATCGGGCTCTCCAGTTACCCAATCAACGTCTTTCAAGAATTGTTTGATCATCCCGTTCTTCTTGGGCCCTCGCCATATAACGGCTGAGTCTGTACTAGGAAGCATGAAACCCTGCAAAATTATGATTTAGAAAGGATGACTGAATGTTCGATGATGGGAAGCACTGCTGTACTCACAATCGACATTACGCAGAGGTTATCAGTGACATAGAGCGGAGACCAACCGCTTGAAGTAGAATGTAATCGATGTACATCGGGAGATAATCCAAGCATTAACGGAAGTGAGGGACCAGTGATATCGATATCAAGAAGCGCAGTCTATAAATCAATTCAAAATATAAGTGAATCTTCATTACTTGAATCTGATCTCAATCACTAACATTATCACCATCACCACTAAGCGCCCAACCTAATCCAACACTAAAAGTACTCTTACCAACTCCACCTTTACCAGATAAGACTAAAATCTTATGTTTTACATTCTTTAATCTATCTTTAATTGCAGGTAAATCTGGATCAGGTCCTTTAGGTTGAGATTGACAAATCGATTGATTTGCGCAACCTGAACATGCTGAAGCAAGTCCAGCTTGTGTTGATTCGGTTCCTAAAGATAGTTTACAAAATCATGAAGATTAGATTCAAAGAGTTTTAATTTGAGATTAGTTTTAAACTTACCTGGACAATGCTCGGGTGCATTTTCGGGGACTGTAGAAGGTAAGAGAGTGGCGGGAGTTGAAGGAAGTTCTTGTTCGTTGTTTGATGACATCTTGAGTATCTTGATATTTTGATTTGCTTGATTGAATGTTCACTATTGAATGATATCAGAGGTGTCTTTCAGGTTTGTCAAGGTAAACAGAACGGCAATTACGGAAGCCCTGAGCGTGGGGTCCGCCAACCCTCTTAAACACATACATACAACTACCGCCTACTACATACATCCAACGTCACATCTCATATGCCCATCACCAATTTGAGCCACCTCTCCGTCAACGCCTCTTCGACTCACCTGCTGCTCACGATCTCATTCCACTCGACCTCAAGCTGTATTTCCGATATCGTCCATCCTGCTCCAGAAGTCACGTGCAAATACCAATCCTCACTCAAAACATGATAACCCAATGGATGGGTTTCAAGATTAACATGGTGGCAAAATGATATCAAGGGAATCGGGGTGCTTTTTGCTGTGATGACTCTTCTAGACTCGCTGTAGATTACCCAATGAGGACGATCACATTACTGGCTCGACCTCGCGATATCACAAAGGATAACCACCCCTGCTGGTCTCGACTTGAGGCAAAACGTTCAACGGGCGAAATGCAGATGTCCGAACTTGAATTTTTTGCTCGTTTGAACGCCAGCTACACAATTGAGACTCGACGTGCGGAACTTCCTACATCAAAGGCAACCCCATGTATTCCAATCTGGATCGCCTGCGATTGGTAGCTAACAGGCAATCTGTCAAGAAGGTGAACAGGACGATGAAACGTTGACTGGGGAGCAGTAAAGGGATTTGGTCAACCAACCTGTTTGGATCTTTATGGTAAGGTGATCAGCTTGATTGAAGGAAGGTAAATTTTCATGTTCAACTTCAACACTCAGTTGCTTTGGCCCATTTCAAATTTGCGCATTCACTACATAACTCAGTCTTTTGATAAAATCACTACATCCAAGGTGGGGCTCAGTTTGAAGGTCAGGAAGTGTTGATGTGGCTTGAACCAGCCTCTAGCTCCATAGATGTTGGCTGTGATTGCAGGCTAGACTTTCTCGAATCATCTCTCAATAATGATTACAATCTTTTTCAAAAACTGTCTCATCAAGTGGTGTCTCTAGCTGTTGAATTTTGTCATAGAGAATTATAAGTTTAACCTTAGTCAATAATTGTTCATTGTTGAAAACCCAGCTTGCGAGCTTTGCTGTAGAATGTTTGTTTTTGCTGTTTTCTACAATTTTAGTGATTATAAGTGAAATGAAAAAGAGAAAGGCGTTCGAAGTTGAACAGAGGTAGTGAATTTGATATCGTTGGGGTTAGTTGAATCAAAGTCTTGCTCTATCGTCCAAGGGTGAGCTCAATGCGCAAAGAGATGGGGATGGATGGAGATGAAGAAGCCTCTACATATGTAGGCCGAGTCGAATTGGTGCGCCAAACGCGTGGAAGCACCACAGAAATGGGTTGAATTTGATTTTAGAGATGTTGAAGTTTGAAGTGGTGAGCTTTTGAGCGGTGGTGTTGTGTATGTGTTTAAGAGGGTTGGCGGACCCCGCCAATGGCAAATTGAATTTCACTGATACCTTCACATTGATACTCCGACCCGGCCCGGAGCTGGCTCAGATGGGCTATCCGGTAAACCATTCATTTTGCACTTCCTTGGGGGTTCTAGCTTTAAAAACCTTGTTGACCGAGTTCCTTACGCTCCAATCATCTTTCTATCATCTATCTATCCACTCTATACGACATTGCATCGATTACAAAAAGTTAACTCCATGGGAACCCAGAACATAGATCACAATCAGTTGTTTGATCAAGTTCATGGTGATTTGGATTCACTCGACTGTCGTGCTTTGAAGGATGTCCTTAACGACGACAGATGTAGTGAAGAGATCGTTCAACTGATCACTCGCAACAATACTGCCTCTAACTCCGGGAGCTCGAGAGCACCGCATATTGTCAGTATGGATCATACCGCACATAGCTTTGATCAGCCTAAAATTATTGGCAAGCCGCAATCAAAATCCCACTCATATCACCATGTTAGTCTTCAATTTTATCGTCATCGGAGACCTATCTTTTTAAATCCGGCACTTGGTTCCGTTTAGCTCCTCGGATTATGCTTGCAGACCACTAACAGACTTTTTAATTATCTGTCTGCCGTAGAAACCGACCTCAAGCTTCAAAGTAGTCCAGTCATCCCATCCTGGACCTCATCGTCGACCTAAGGCTGCAGCTCGAAAAGAAGAAAACGAAAGATGGTCGGAAAATGTACAGAAAGCTAGCGAAAGAAGGGCCATGGATAGTTTAAATATTATACATTGGGTCACTGTCTTGAGTGAAAACAAAGTGGATCGAAAGACTCTCAAGGATGCTGTTGCGTAAAGCCTTTCAATCATTTTCTATTTTCGGCTCGAAGAATGATAAATCTCATGATGAATGTGATCATACTAATTCTTGGGAAAAAAATTGCTCAAACACCAATTTATTTTGGTTTTGTACTTTTTCATCTTTTCCTGCAGGCAAAACATCTCAAACCGGCTGATTATCGGGAAGATGTAATCATCGAAAGACATTCGAGTGGACTTTGCGGTTATCCATTATGTGATAAATCTCCAAGAAGGCCCTATACGAACTCTGATCTACCTCAACTTCAGATTTGCCTTTCACGTCGCAAGTTACTCGATGTCAAGCAATCGGGTCAATTTTGTAGTACGACTTGTCTCAAGCGAAGTGAATGGTATGAAAAGAGTGTATTAGGTCGTGAACCGGATTGGGCAAAGGCTCATAATCATCGATTTGGAATTGGTGTTCAGGGTATGCTGAATGATCAAGACGATCTTAAATTGTTGGAAGAGATTGAAGAAGAACAAGCTACGATCTCATCATCTGCCTCGACCTCAACCATGAAACAAACTCCAGGAGTTTTGGACGAGTTATTGGCGCCTCTTATGAAAAGTTCGGCTAAACAAGACCTGGAACATATCCTCGCCTCTCTCACCATCACTGAACACGCACCGATTTCATCTGAACAAGGCTTACCTCTACCACTACCTCCATCTCCACGACAGTCCACTGCAATCAGTATGGAGGATTACACCCCCGCTACGCCCAAGTCGAACCAAACGTCTCGTGATGTGGGATGGGCAGATGACTCGATATCAGATGAAGATGAAGAGATGTTGGAAGCGGAGACGTACGAATCTCTCGGGGAGATCATCAAACAACAATCTGTACTGAGTGATTCGAATGCAGGCTCATATCGACGTAGATATCAAACACGAGCTTTATTAAATGATGGTGATGTTGATAATCCGATGAGATGTGGATGGGACTCTGAGGTGGTTTATAATGTTGGATCGGATGAAGATAGGATGGCAATTGATTGGGCTATGAGTTTGAGAGATCAGTTGAGGGATAATGATCAACTTAGGTCCTGAGGAGCCCACAGGTTGAATTTCAAAATGTTGTATTATTATGACCATTCATGATGTCGACCCGGATGATACATCGATCAACCAGATCAAGAAATGTATGTGTTATTGAATTTACTAGAAATTCGTCAGACTGCAACCTCGGCGTTCATGCTCGCAGTCTCCCGTAGTCACCATGACCTAGAGTTTCGCAGAATACATATCTGTATCATTTGGAATAAGGTATGTTTTATTGTGACGAGTTTCATCACGGTTCATCACAATTGCTTGAATTGTCCATGTATTGACTTTTGATCGGGATTCTTGGGCTACAATAGATTTGGTTTGTTGAATGATAAATTGATGCTCTTGATGAATCTCATCAATTCTCTTTGTCTACATAAACTTCCTTCAAGGTATTTTGCCGGCTCCTTGTTTTATTTGATTTACACAGCACAACTTTTCATACAGCGAGTAGCAACATAACCTAGTTGCTTGCCGCCGTGAGTACCAGGAGCTCTAGTCTTGCGTGGTACTCAATGAAAGGGGATGGTCATTTAGGATTCTAATGAGGAAAAGGGTCCCCTTGGTGAGAATAGTAACTTTTCTCAACAATACCTCTTTGCTTCTCCCATATATGTACACATGTTCACAAACCGACTCTCTTTGTGTTTAGCATCGAGATAGGAAAGAACAATTCATGATGGAAGAAGTGATGTATAAGGTCTCATCGGATCGCACGAGGAAGTGCAGATAAATTACCATGAATTCATGCTTCAAACATCCAATCGACATTTGAGTTTTTAATGATCATTCCAGAGGGAGGTCATAATTTCTTTGTTTATACCCTCTACATGGGGGTCAAAGGGAGGTGGTGCGAATACCAGTTTTTCCACGATGGTACAAGCCATTTAGGCTGTCTCCAGACCATAGTTCTCATCTATCCTCTTGGCATTGAGAACCCAAGGTAAGGTTATTTTCAAAGACTATCTGGAGGACGTTGTCCGCGATGAGACAAATATTCAATTCAGTGGACATGCTCTTTGCCATTCTTCAATCCAGCGAAAGTCACCAGAATGGAAAAGTCTTGTGTATTAATGAAAGTTGCAAAGTTGATGAAATAAAAAATTTTGCCCAATCTTGAATGCAGGTCAAAAACTTGTCTGGCTATGCTAGTGACAAACAAAATAGGAAACACAACCAAGTGTGATGGTTTAAAGTCATCTTGAACTACCCCGAAACAGAACTATGTAGATGCAATCATTCGTCAGCCCTCGCCATAAGAGAAAAAGGTTTCCAAGGTCGAAGTGTAAAGAACAGACATGTATAAACCAGGTGCGGCTTCTTTATCGATCATACACTTAACGTCGTGGATAATGACCTCCGCCACTATTGGTAAAGTCACTGTTGGGAGTTTGATGGATTCATTAGCAATTGTAACTACATTACATAGACGCGTAGAGAGGTAAAAAAAACTTACACGAGACCACCGACTGTTGCAGTGTCGGTCGAGGATGTGGTACTTTGCGTACTGTGCCAGTGGTAGCCGCAACAAATCATGAACATAATGTACATGACCAATTTGAAATGTTTTCCAATGAAAGGATGGTTTGAGAGCTTGACTTACATGGTACTTCCAGTCGAAGTGCTGCTCCGAGTCATCAATCTACTGACATAGGGATTGCTAATTTTCACCAAACAACATATATAAAATAAGCTAAATCCAAACAATGCAGTATGGACGAGAAGCAAGTCTTACGTGGCGAGGGGCACTGCAATTGTGATAGCTGAGGTAGAACAAAAATGTAGAGTGGTATCAGAATGAAGTAACGTGAGATTGATTCAAGCCCACATACCTGCAAGTGAAGTGATGACGGTTAATATGATAGAGAAGTGCATGATGTGATTGAGTAGGATTGAGTAAATTAAAAATCAAAGAAGGGATAAGGTCGGAGAGATATAATTCGATAATTCCTCTGTGATTTTGGAGAGCTCAAATGATGGGCTATAAGTAAGGCCGTCATGGCGCAAGAGTCGAGCTTATCTACTCACCCGATCACGAGAGGCTTGGCTCTGCTTGGGTTTTCTATTTTCTTGCTCAGGTAAAAATAGATCCAACTCATACATATATTTGAAGCACGAAAGGCTCGGGGTTCCTTGGGGTTGTAAGGGCTCTTGTCTAGGGTCTCGTGGAGCATTGCTCTTATCACGAGTTTTGTTCTAGTTTTTAAGAGTGATAAAGCTACTTTAATAATTCGATAAGAAAAGAATAAAACAATTGTAAACTAACAACATATATATACATAAACAGTTTGTAACATCTTATCCTAACAACCATATTCACTATAACAACCATTTCCAATCATTCCATCTCTTTTACATTTGATAATATCTCCTAGTAGATTTGAATATTTCTTTACAATATTACAAATCATTACAATAATGATTTTCGTCTACCCTAAAGATTTCCCAACGCTGCTTGATATCCCATCGCATAACGATTATCTAAAAGTTTTGAAGGACATGGAAATTGTGGATATTTGGCGTGAAAATTTAAAAGAAATAAATCTAAATCAGACGAGATGTCTGTTAAGGAAACCCAAGTATCATCTGAAATCGGCCTTCCTAACCACCTTAACAAATATTTGGGAGCTGCTTTGCCTTTCTTTCGATAATCCAAAACTGCTGAAACATGCCTCCAATCATGAGTAGGTGCCACTTGTCCTTCTATACGTCTTTCCGGGGTGACACGACCTCCTACAGAAGGAGATATATATGGTGAGATGAGAGAGGTATTAAAAACGGGATGAAGTCTTGAATAGGTACTGCCCAAATTTAATTTAACCACATTTCTTCCAATCATTTGTACTACAGGAAATGGTCCAATACGACGATAATCTAATTTCGATGAAGGCCTAGCCGTGGTTATATTTTGTCGTGACAACCAGACTAATTCCCCAGGCGAATAAACTGGAGCTTCTCGACTGTGTTTGTTGTACTGATCTGCTTGAGCCTGCTTCGCATGCTTCAAAGATAACAAAAGGTTCAATTGAGTTGCTTCTAAGTGTTCCACAAATTTATCAGCATGTGGAACCCTTGAGAATTCGGTGAAACTATTGGCTCTAGGGTGAAAACCTTGCCAAGAAAAAAATGGAGTAAGATTGGTAGAGGAAGAAGTTGAATTGTTAAAACAAAACTCGGCCATGGGTAATAGTTCAACCCAATCATCTTGTCGATATCCAATAAAATGTCTTAAATATGACTCTAAAACCTGATTCGTCCTCTCTGTTTGTCCATTTGTCTGTGGGTGGAAAGCAGTAGAGGGAGCAGGATGTATACGTAGCTGTCTTTGAACAGAAATCCAGAAGGCCAAAACAAAAGTCGAACCTCGATCTGAAACAATTTTATCAGGAAACCCATGATATCGAAAAAATTGAGATATAAAAAGAGATGCTAATTGGGGAGCGCTCATTGATTCCCGACAAGGGATGAAGTGAGCACCTTTTGAAAAATGGTCTGTGATTACTAAAATGGAATCGCAACCGGATGATATAGGTAACTTAACAATAAAATCGATACCTATCGTGCTCCAAGGCCAATCCGGTATTGCAGACGGGATTAATCTTCCTACTTGATTCTGAGTAGAGCGTTTTGTTCTCTGACATGAATCGCAGCTTCGGACAAAATCAATAATATCTTTACGAACAGTTTTCCAAGCAAAGGTCCTAGTCACTGCACTCAACATATGTGCAAGGCCCGGGTGCCCCATGGAAGTAGAGTCATGAAAAGCTGAAAGAATTTGCTGACGAAGTGTTGGCGGAACAAATAACCGATCACGGAACCACCACAAACCTCCTTGAAAAGTAAAAAATGGAGGCGGAGGCTTAGATCCATCAACATTGTCATATTCCTTATATGAATCAATGAGAAGTTGTCGAGTCGCAGCAGAAGGAATGATAAAAGTGGTATCAATAGAACATACTGAAACACCATCTTTTACCATATATGGCTTCAAAAGAGTCATCCTATTTGATTCATTGGATATAACCTTGTAATCAGGACGTCTTGATAATGGATCTGCAGGATTAATTTTTCCTGGAGTATGAAGAATTTGAAAATGAAAAGAACTGAGATAAGAAGCCCAACGCGCCTGCCTAGGAGTTAACTTTTGAGAGGTCATGAAATAACAAAGATTGGCGTGATCAGAAAATACGGTTACTGGAGTAGGAGTACCAGTTAACCAGGCTCGCCATTCTTCAAAGGCTTCAACAATAATGCCTAATTCCTGATCATGTACCTGCCAATTTCTTTCAGCTGGAGTCAATTTACGAGAAAAAAAAGATACAGGTAAAAGATTACCATCCTTATCCGGCTGAGAGAGTATTGCAGCCATTGCAAAACCTGAACAATCAACTTGTAATGACCTGGGTTTCTCAAAGTCAAAATGGGAAAGAAGAGGAGCAACCGTAAAAGCATGTAGAAGATTTTTGAAAGCATAAAAACACTCAGGATTTGCTAAACCAGTCACTACGTCAGCAGTCTTTTGAGTCAAAGCTGTAAGTGGAGAAGAAATGTCTGAAAATTGATGAATAAAACGACGATAAAAATTGGTAAAACCTAAAAATCTGTAAAGCTGTTTCGAATTCACGGGATAAGGCCAGTCAGCAATGGTTTTCAACTTATTAGGGTCCATTCTCAGTCCAGTGCTAGAGATAACAAAACCTAAAAAGGTAACTTCAGATTGATAAAAGAGACACTTGTCCTGAGATACACGTAATTCATTCTGTTGCAATTTGAGTAAAACTTGCTCTACATGTATCTGGTGTTCTTGACGAGTCTTGGAAAAAATTAAAATATCATCAATATACACAAAGCATGAAATACCTAAAAATTCAGATAAGACAGATTGAATGAAACGTTGAAAACAAGCAGGGCCATTGGCTAATCCAAAAGGCATTACTAGACATTCAAACAAACCCCAGGGGGTTCTAAAAGCAGTCTTCCACTCATCCCCTTCCCTAACACGAATAAAATTGAAAGCGGATTTTAAATCTAATTTAGTAAAATATCTACAGCCAGAAACCTTAGTTAATAAATCTCCTAACAAAGGAATAGGAAATGAGTCACGGATAGTCATTGAATTTAAAGATCTATAATCTACACAAGGTCGGTTTTTCTTCCCAGGAACCTTAACGAAAAAAATTGGAGAAGCAGCCGGAGATGAGGAATGTCGAATATTGCCTTTTGCTAATTGAGTATCGATCCAATCCTTCATCCTTCAAAAGTAAATAGGAACCACCATAAGTTGGCACAGCGCCCTCCTTTAATCAAATTTCCAGATCAAAAGCTGGTCGATGAGGAGGTAAAGTTGTAGGACCCTGCGAATTAAACACATCAGCAAACCTTCTAAACTCCAAAGGAATTGATTTTTCCCAAGAAATTGAAGAGGGAGCGATGAGAGGAGATGACAATATCGAAGAAGATAAAGAGGGAGTGATGAGAGAGGATGAAAATGCTGAAGAAGATAGATTTGATAATGATGCAAAAGACGAATATTCACCAGTTATCTTAGAAAAACTGTGATTAATCGGTGAGTCCAAACGTAAAGAGGGACCACAACCCCCAACCCAACCGTCATGAGAACGCAACCAGTCCATCCCCAAGATTAGATCATAACCACTTAAACTAGTAACGTCTAATGAAATTGATGATTTAAATAAAGAACCTGTGACATCCGAAATTGACAAAACGCCTTTCCAAGAATGCGTCACCAAACCATCCTTTCCTTCAGAACCGTCAAAAGTAACACACTTCAAAGGAAAAGGTCGAAGCGAAAGAGAAAGATCATGTTTTCGAACAAAAGCTTTGTCCACAAAACTGCCAGAAGCTCCCGAGTCCACCAAAGCTTTGGCCGGAAAAACCACACCGTTAACAATAAGATCAACTGATAAAATAAGACGATGATCCATCGTGGATGAGTTCTTGAAATGAATAGCTGAAATAGATGAAATAGTTGGTTCGTCCGAAATACCATCACCCGTCGGATCAAACATAGGACGAGCATCAAGTGAGTCAGTTTGTAAGTTGTCATAATAAGTCAATTGATCGATATTTTGATATTCTGAGAACAAGGCCGCTACTTGCTGAACCGGATCTTGAGTTGCTACCGCTGCTGGAACACCCATCGCTTGCGGAAACCCAGGATGTTGGAGAGGCACTGGACCTTGTACTGAGGGCAAAGTGTATTGAGTCGGAGATAAATTGTACATATGAGGTGGTAGCTGATAAGGCTGAACCGGGACTTGAGCAAAGCCAGCAGACACATCTTGAAAAGATCTAGGAGGAGCTGAAACATGAGGTTGACGATGATTATTTGCACGTTGCATATGTTGAGGTAAAGCTGACACAGCTGAAACTGAAGAAGGTCCTCGAGATTGATGAAAGTTCATAAAAGTTTTGATTTCTTGAGTCGTCTTTGGAGGAGCGTTAGGACACAAACTCTTACCATCCGGAGTTCAATGAGTAGAGTCATACGGCTTTAAACATTTATGGCACATCTTTCGTGCATGACAGAATTTGACAAAAAATTGAAACAAAATTCCATTCGGCAAGGGCGGAAAAGTTGGGCGAGCATTGATAGCGTTAACGTCGACTTCCATAGCGTTTGGATCACGGGGAATCGGGACAATAGGCGGAGATGAAAAGGAACGTTGAACTGGCAAAGATGAACTATTCGCAACCACATGCATTATTTGTTCTGAAGCCATTGTTGCCACCGCTTGCCTTTCCTCCACAGTCTTACACTTAAACCAATCAGGATGTTTAAGCGCTCAATCCTTAACATCTGGACGAAGACCTCCAGTAAATAAATTTTTTAACACCACATTGGAAAGTGAAGCTGAAAGCCATAGAATTAAATCGAGAAATAAATTGTCCAACAGGGAGTTTTCCTTGCTTGAAATTTTGAAGATCCAAAAACAACCTTTCTTCAGCAAACTTATTGCCAAACTTATCTAAAAATTCTTTGAAAAACGAAGCTAAAGAGGTAAGAGGTTCTATCGTGAAAGGAGTTGGTGTGACCAAAAATGCTGATGAGTCCGAAATACCATTTTCGCGATCATTCTGTCTTAGCAAACTTAACCACCAATCATGAGGAGCCGAAGCTAATGGAAAATGACGAGCCACCCAGGTGATTTTTTGATCCTCATTCGCAAAACAAGAAGAAGATGAAAAGAGAGTATCTCGAATTGTAGTGATAAAACCTGGAACCTTTCGAGCATCTCCACTAAAAACAAGATCCGGTAAAGCAGGAGGTTCCGCAGACCGAACTAAAGTCGAAGAATGCCTGACAGAGATTAATTCTTCGTCCAAAACATTGAGAACATCACGTTTCACCGTGGCAAAAGTCGAATCCAAACCTTCTTTAAGTTTCGCATCAAAGTGATCAACAGAAATTTTATTACTGAACTCCGCACGTAAAGCCATCATCACATCATTTTTTGCTCTAATGATAGCATCATTAACTAAAGTTACCACCGCATCTGAAGCACTTGCATTTCTTTCATCAAAGACCTTTGTAACCGACTTATTAAAAGCATCCAAACGGGTTCCAGATAACGATTAACGAATTGT